>NW_006921594.1:26843507-26880901 GCF_000298275.1 Orycteropus afer afer
TTTTTTTTTTTAGTCTTATTTAGGCTGGATCTCTTGGTTCACTGGAAAAGTGAGGGTTTTGCCTCCTTTATTAATGATCTTTTGGTATAAAATACAAAATCTTATGTGTGTATGTGTATATCTATCTATTTTCATCCCACAAATACACTTTCTAGAGTTAAAACAAAGAGTTAAAAAATCAGACTATCCTCTCTTTAACTATGTTACACATCAGATCAATAGTTACATGAACAAAACATGGATTGTTCCTTGTTAGGACTAGATAGAAACCACTGCTCTTGAAATAAATTTAAAACCTCTTAAAAATCACAGTCTGGACCATATATGCTGGATAATAAATTAAAATAAAGTTAGCTTACATTAAATCCAAACCATGTTTTACTTTACAACTGGCTTGAATTATCCTTCCTATGAGATAGATGAAAGTCTATTATTCTCTCTTGTAATGTACAAGTTCATAGGATGATTTTACCTTTTCATTTCTTTCATGATAGTCTAAAATCAACAGTAATTAACTTTGTTACTTCATTCAGAGAAGAAAATGGTAGCAAACTAATCCATTCCTCGATCATGATCAGTATGGATTTCTAGAATTTCAGTTGTTGGTGACATTGCTAGGCTGACTTAACATTACAAAGCTAAGAGTCTTTCCTTGCTTTGAGGTATGATCTATGCTCACACGTATACACATTCATATACTCATCCTTAGGAAATGTAGTCACTTTGGCCTTGTTTAGGTTTGTCTACATATGCTTTAAAAATAATTGCAGAGCTGAATATAACTTTATTGCTTGTAAAGACAAATGGATGCAATGTTAAAATCAGGTTTTTATTGAAAAATATATGCTTACAAACTTTAATAGGGATTTAACTAAAATATCTTTTAAAATTTTATAAAATACTAGAGTCATAAAAAATGGTAAGTTAAAATTTAGATGAAACTTTTTTTTTTTTTTTTTTTTTTTTACTGAATGTAAATAAAACAAATGTGAATAAGTTTGAGTGTGGTGGTTAGAGCATATCTGGAATGTCACATTCAATTTGGATGCCGTTCTAAAGTTGTGTTTATAAACTAAAACTTACAAGAAGAGAGTGACAGGAAAAATGAGGTGGTTGCAAATCTAATTACTTTATGTATCTATTTGTACTTTTCTCTATTTTGTCCCACAAATGTCTTGAGGTAGCTTATGATGGTGATACATAAACTAAAACCCTACTGCTATGAAGTCAATTCTGACTCACAGCAACTTTATAGGAAAGAGTAGAATTGCCCAATAGGGTTTCCAAGGCTGTAATCTTTGTGGAAGCAGACTGTCCAAACTTTCTCCTGTGGAGTAGCTGGTGAGTTTGAACCACTGACCTTTTTGTTAGCAGCTGAGTGCTAATATGAAAATTTGTATAGAATGAAATATCAAGAGCAAGGAGTAAATTAAAATATGTCATGATTGCACAGTAATGCAAGGTTTAATGACTTATGAATTCATGGATAAATAGGCTTTAGAGTTCTAGAGTTTCCCATCACTCAGAAAATACTGTTGTTTATCTGGTTGCAGGGGTATTACATCAGTTTTTGTATGAATTTGTTCAGCAGAGCGCTTCACTGAACAAGCCTGGAGCTTACCTCCATCTTTCCCACTTCCTGACTGTGCCACTTGGGTAATAATCAAGCTTCTCTATGCATATTTACTTCTTTGTAGGATAATCACTAGTTTCATCACCAGAAACCGTATAAAACTATTTATCAAGACTGGTCTGAGACTGTGTAGTGTGAGGAACAAAATTAGTTTGGAATTCATTAATTCATTACAAGCTGCTAGATAGAGAGCATATCCTGGGGTGGAAACCACAAGGCTCAAGAGCAAATGAGCACAGTGTAGGATCAATCGGGTGGCTAATAACCAGGCTTAAAGGCAAAAGAACTGGAAAGGACAAATAAATGCCTCGTCAAACAGGTCCACTACTAGGAAAAAAGCAATCAAATGAGTCAGTTTTGTTACATAACCACAGGCACAGATACATTCAAAATGAAGGGTCCTGAATCAATTGGAAGGAGCCCTGGTGGCACAGTGATTAAGCACTCGGCTGCTAACCAGTTCGAACCCACCAGCTGGTCTAAGGGAGGACAAGGCAGCCATCTGCTCCTGTAAAGATTTATAGTCTTGGAAACTGTAGGTCATTTCTGTTCTGTCACTGTGACCTAGAATTGACTTGACAGCAGTGAGTGTTTTTGTAACCGACTGGAAGCCATGGAAAGAATGAGGCCCTGTACATTCAGGGACCCAAATGAGCTTTGACAGGTAATGTACTTTGGCTGACTTTTATCTTTATTGCAAACGTTTTCATCCCAGGCCTTCAAAATTTTAAGACTTTTGAACTTTGTACGATGTTACTTTAAAAGTGTGAAACGCCTTGATATAACCAGTGCTCAATAAATATTCATTTAATTGAACTGAACTATATGCTGCAATATAACAAAATGAGGAATACATGTTATTCATCAATAGATGATTGACAGAAAGGAAGGCAGGAAAAAGGGAAAGATGGGAGAAGAGAAAGGAGGGAGGGAGACAAGAAGGAGGGGAAGAGGGAGGGAGGAAAAAAAAGAGGAAGAGAGAAGGAGAAAGGAAAGGAGGAAGAGAGGGAGAGAGGGAGAACAAGAGAGAAGGAGATAAGAGCTTTTCGTTTTCATTTTCTAGAGCCTGCGTCAATTTAATTTAAAAACTTTTTATTTTTTTACTTCTCTTAAATTTTTGAGGATAGAAGAATTTTGTGGAGGAGTAGTTAGAAAGATCACATCTACAAGGATTATTTACAGTCTCTAAATTGAAGTACATTTATACAAGGAAAGGTGAGCAGAGAATCTAAACACCAGAGAGATAAGGGTATGTCTCATGAGCCATTGTAGACTACCCCCCTTTTTTTTCATTTTTACCCCCACAAGCAAGCTGCTTCAACAATCCCTAATTACGTTGGAGCTCATTCTCCCCCATGTTCCCATGGGTTGTGAAACATCACCCTATGGTTGTTCCTGTTACCCATAATAGCTTTTTAAAAGTTATTCTTTTCCACCTCAAGGAAATAGAGATGGCCCAGAAGTGAATAATCCATGACTACTACCTGGCAGTAAATATTCCATGACTCCTAATGAGTTACTTCCTCCTTAACACTGAAGGAAAATAATTTAGAAAAGAAAATAACTTACCTTCCTCAATTTTTGCCATTAAGTGAAACCCATTTGAGATGTTCCCCTTTCTAAGTAAGATGCAGGTCCCATTCAAATCCATTATTCCTGATGATGTGAGAGCTAAAAATAATTGTAATCATCATTAGCTGCATGCCCAATGTTTTGATACAGATAATATGATTAGATATGTTGATGCAAAATTTTATTTAAATTTTTTTATCTAGTATTTTTATTGAAGTGTAAATGAAAGGCATTTCGTGCTCGTTATTCCATGGACTAATGGAAGCTTAAAGACTCATTTAGAAAGAAGGTTAGAGCCTAAGGAGAAGGCATATCATATTTTCCTAATGTTTTTAATTGGAGTAGATGAGTGATATGTTTTATAAAAACAAAACTATACCTATTGAGATTGAGGAAGCCTATTGTTCCTACTGGTTAAGGGAAACAAAGGTTTATTCTATTAAGTTGCTCTACAGGTCATGCACACACTACTGCTTTGTACACGGAGGTGAAAAACATCTTATGAAGACACACTGCTTAGAGATATCTGAGGAGAGCCTGTGTTTCAGAGTGAGTGAAAATATTTGGTTAAATGTATATCAATACCAGTCAGGGTTTAAAATTAGGTAAATTTGAGGAAGTTCTTGGATATTTCCTTATCTTTTAAAATATAGGCAAATGTTAAAGAACCAAATAATTACATTGCAACATTATGCAGAAATATAGTCCGTTATTTCTTAGCTGTGGTATGCTCTTAAAACGACAGAGAAAGGTTTAGATAAAATCAAGTAGAATGTAGAAAATGAATTTAGCATAGCCTTTAGAAAAAGGGGAGATGTTTAAAACATGCCAAATTACTCTTTCTCTTTACCAAGAAGAAGCTCTGGTGATGTAGTGCCTAAGGTATTTGCCTGCTAACCAGAAGGCTGGTGGTTCAAACGCACCAACTACTCCTCAGAAGGAAGATTGGGCAATCTATTTCGATACTGATACCACCTCAGAAATCCAAAGAGAGGTTGCTATGAGTTGGATCTGACTCGATGGTAGTGCATTGCATTGTTGTTTTGCATTACCAAGAATAGAACAAGACAGATATTTTAAAGTTCCAACAAAAGGTGATAAGTAAAAGAGAATGAGAAGAATTTGAGAAAACAAAGTTTGACTCTTTCTTCTCTGGGAATGATGAAACAGCCTATGTTCAAATAACTGGAAAGTTGACCTATGTGAGAAGCTGCAAAGAGGTACAGAATGGAGTTCTTGACAAAGAAGAGCAGATGTGGGATTATGCTCATCAGAAAAGATGGAAAAATAGCTTAATAAAATAAGAATATCTGGGGATGAGGTTGAGGATTTCTTGCTTTGAAGGGTATTTAAGTGTATTCTTTCTGGAATTATTTTTACCTATGCATAGCTCTCATAGCATAGTGCCTAAGGCATTTGACTGCTAACTAGAAGGCTGGTGGTTCAAACCCACCAGCCACTCCTCAGAAGGAAGGTTGGGCAATCTTCTTCCATAGTGATACTATTTCAGAAACCCAAGGAGGGGTTGCTATGAGTCGAGGCCGATAACAACAACAACAACAACAATAACAAATATTTTTCTGAGGCTCATCTAAGCAAGAACATCTCGTGTTACAAGAGGCAGGAACAGGCTGAAGTCAGAGAAAGTGAGGGAGTAATGATGAAAAAGAATATGTATATGTATATTTCTGTCTGTGTGTATCTATGAATCCCCATTGTCCAGCACAGTGCAAGACACAGAATGCATGCAACACATACATTCTCATGTTGTGTGCCATCAAGTCATCTCCGACTCATAGCCACCCTATATACAGCAGAATGAAACACTACCCAGTCCTGTGCCAGCTCCACAATCCTTGCTATACCTGTGCCCATCATTGCAGCCTGTGTGTCAATCCATCCTCTTGAGGGCCCTTCCCTCTTTCATTGACCCACCACTTTACCAAGAATGATATCCTTCTCCAGGGAATGGTCCATTCTTACAGCATGACCAAAGTAGGTGAGATGAAATCTGACCATTCACACTTCCAAGGAGCATTCTGCTTGCTCTTCTTCCAGGACATATTTGTTAGTTCTTTTAGCAGCCCATGGTACTTTTAACATTCTTCATCAGCATCACAACTCAAAAGCATCAACTCGTCTTTGGTCTTTCTTATTCATTGTCCAGCTCTCACATGCATATGAGGTGATTGAAAATACCATGGTTTATGTCAGGTGCACTTCAGTCCTCAAGGAGACATCTTTGCCCTTCAGCACTTGAAAGAGGTCTTTTGCAGCCAATTTGCCCAATGCTTTATGTCATCCGATATCTTGACTGCTGCTTCCATTGGTGTTGATTGTAGAACCAAGTTATATGAAGTCTTTGACAGCTCCAATCTTTTCTCCATTTATCATGATGCTGCTTATTGGTCTAGATGTGAAGAGTTTTGTTTTCTTTATATTGAGGTGTAATCCATACTGCAGACTGTAGTCTTCAATCTGCACCAGTAAGTGCTTCAAGTCATCTTCACTTTCAGCAAGCAGTTATGTTGTCTGCATATCGCAGTTAATGAGTCTTCCTGAAACCCTGATGCCATGTCCTTCTTCATATAGTCCAGGTTCTTGGATTATTTGCTCAGTGTACAGATTAAATAAGTATAGTGAAAGGATCCAATCTTGACTCACTCCCTTCTTGATTTTAAACCATGCAGCATCCCTTTGTTCTGTTCGAATAACAGCTCTTGTCTATCTACAGGTTCCTCATGGGTACAATGAAGTGTTCTGGAATACCCATTCTTCTTAATGTTATCCATAATTTGTTATGATCCACACAATTGAATGCTTTTGCATAGTCAATAAAACACAGGTAAACATCTTTCTGGTTTTCTTTGCTTTGAGACAAGATCCATCTGAGATCAGCAATGATATCCCTTGTTCCACTTCCTTTTCTTGCATTTCTGGAAGTCCTCTGTCAATATACTTCTGCAACCATTCTTGAATTATCTTCAGTAAGATTTTATTTGCATGTGATATTAATGATATTGTTAGACAATTTCCACATTCTGTGGGATCACCTTTCTTTGGAATGGGTAGAAATATGGATCTCTTCCAGTCAGTTGGCCAGATAGCTGTCTTCCAAATCTCCTAGCATAGCCTAGTGAGTGCCTCCAGCAGGGCATCCATTTGTTGAAACATCTCAGTGGGTATTCTATCAATTCCTGTAGCCTTGTTCTTTGCCAATTCCCTCAGTGCAGCTTTGACTTCTTCCTTCAGTACCATTGGTTCATGATTATGCGCTGTCTCCTGAAATGGATAAACATCGACCTGTTCTTTTCGGTACAATGACTCTGTGTATCCTTCCATCTTCTTGTGATATTTCCTCCATCATTCAATATATTGCCCATACAATCTTTCAATATTGCAAATTGAGGCTTAATTATTTCTTCAGTTCTTTCAGCTTGAGAATTGTTGAATGTGATTTGTGGTCTTCCCTTTTGGTTTTCTTACTCCAGGTCTTTGCTCATTTCATTATAATAATTGACTTTGTCTTCTCGAGCTCCTCTTTGAAATCTTCTGTTCAGCTCTTTTATCTTGTCATTTCTTCCATTTGCTTTAGCTATTCTTCACTGAAGGCAAGATTCAGAGTCTCTTCTGACATCCAGTTTGGTCTTTTCTTCCTTTCTTGTTTTTTTAATGACCTTTTGCTTTCTTCATGGATGCTTTTCTTGATGTTATCCCACAATTCCTCTGCTTTTCGGTCATTGGTGTTCAATGTATCAAATCTGTGCTTTAGATGGTCTCTGAATTCAGGAGGGATATATTCAAGGTTATATTTTTGCTTTCATGGGCTTGTTTTAATTGTCTTCAACTTGAACTTGAACTTGCATATAAGCAGTTGATGGTCTGTTCCACAATCAGCTCCTGCCTAATTTTGGCTGAAGATAATGAGCTTCTCCATCTCCTGTTGCCACAGATGTAGTCAATCTGATTCCTTTGTACTCCATCTGGTGAAGTCTACATGTATAGCTGGTGTTTGTGTTGTTGAAAAATGTATTTGCAATGAATAAGTCATTGGTCTTGCAAAATTCTATCATGCAATCTCCAGCGTTATTTCTATCATCAAGGCCAAATTTTCCAGTTACTGGTGATTCTTCTTTGATTCCAACTTTTGCATTCCAATCACCAGTGATAATCAGCACATCTTGATTGCATGTTTGGTCAATTTCAGACTGCAGAAGTTGATAAATATCTTCAATTTCCTCGTCTTTGGCTTTGATGGTTCGTGCATAAATTTGAGTAGTAGTAGTAGTATTCTATTATTATTCTACATTCTTGTGTATGTATGTATGTATATACATATATATATATATATATATATGTCCTCCTTTCCCCCCTGCCACTCTACAAGAAATATGCTGTCCTTTAAGTGTCATGTTAGAAGAAAGTCCAAAATTTGGCTTGTGACTTGTGTTTAACCCTCTTTTTTCTTGGTAGAATAAGAACGTAGAAAGAGGATGAGGAAGGAAAAAAAGGAGAGTCTGGTAGAAGGGGTCTGTGAAGAAGCAAGTTTTTGAAACAAAAAAGAATGAGACAAGATACAGGATTGATGTCAACTGCTTTATGCAATAGAACTTTCAATAGAACCTTGAGAATATATGTGAATACATATATTCAAGAAGGCTATTTAGGAAATTTCACTATGTGCTATAGACTGCCCTCATCTCATATTCCCAAGAAACATTCAGATAAACCTTTGTTACTCTTTAATGCTTTGGATGTGGATTTGGGGTTTTTTTCTCCTTAGATAGTACTGTGAATGGCTCAAAAATCATCAGTCTCTTTAACTATGTCTTCCTTTCTTCCTCCTTCTCTCATTTTATATCTTTCATTCCCAGTTGACCCCTGAGGCAACACAACTTCAATGTCCTTAAGGCATATGCAATTAAATGAATTTGGCACACATTAGCTATACTTCTGTTCCTCATAACACAATGTGAGTTCGCTAGTTAAAATATTTTATTATAAGAAGAAGGAGATATCTCATCATAAGTAACAAATATAGTGAAGAATTTTGAATGGCTAACATAGCATTTAATGTTTAACAAGGAATTAATAATGCGATCAAATTACATGTTAATTATTTCATGTCATTCTGGAAAATGCAAACCTAAATATATATAAAACTTTGTAGTTTCTAAGTTTTCATTCTTATTGCATATAAGATGATTAAATTTAGAATTTAAAAGGGTTTTGGTAACTATACTTCAAATTCCATATAACAATAATCATAAAAATCACTTTATGCAAGAAGTATTATTTGTCATAGACATACTGGCAAAATAAAGGTATCAATATGCCTTCAATACTCCCAAGTTAAAAATAAAAAAATAATAATAATCTATGTGTGATGGTTGCATGTTGGTTTAACTAGAATTTTCTATTTCAGGCACGTTCTATCTAGTTTCCTTGAAAAAGAGTATTCCTAAAAGAGTATTCGTAATGCAGAAATTTAAAGCAGAAGTGTTTCAGAGTCTACTATATTAACAATTTGCTAGCCAACTCTGATTATTGAATCCTGGTCTGTCACTGCTAATAGAAACCTTTACTACATTTCTCTTTGTAAATTCTGTTATGAATCTATCTGTTGCATACAAATACCTTAA
This sequence comes from Orycteropus afer afer, assembly GCF_000298275.1. Lineage (NCBI taxonomy): Eukaryota > Metazoa > Chordata > Mammalia > Tubulidentata > Orycteropodidae > Orycteropus > Orycteropus afer. Next base: position 26,852,355 of record NW_006921594.1, read on the forward strand.
TAATGAGTCAATTGTTCATGTGAGTTGATTTGGAGAAAATGAAATTATTTTAGTCTATAATTATCCATAGACTTGCAAACCTGAAAAAACAGTTTTGCTTGGAAGATAAACTTAGTTAGTTTTATAAGTCAGTATTACTTTTGCAGAGGTTTCATAGAATTATAGATATATTGGATTTTCCTAAGTCAATTGCTGCTCACTGGATAGCTTAGGAGAGACAGTAATGTGATTTTGTCCTGAATGATCACTATCTTTTAGGGGTCTAAATGACAAAGAGGTGCTGACATCTGAAATAGATAAAATCAACAAAGATGTGAAAGAAACTGAGTTCAGTGTTATCATTGTTCATTGGGAAGCTATTTTCACGAATTCCACATCTATTCAGTAAATTATATTAGCATTTGTGAAGGCCACAAATTACATTTGATGGTGAGATTAAAACCATATGTACAGAAGTAAAGACATTGTTCTAAAGCAAAACACACCTATAAAATATAGCAATCTCCCCTCCACTCCTCTTTTAGCCTTATATTCCTGTTCATCTCCACTTTTGCCTTATGGAAAAGTTACAACTATAACTCGCAGTTACCCAAGGTCTTACATTTGATCCATTAAAAAAATTAACTTTGTATATTAATTAGGATCTTTATAGTTGCAAGTAGTAGTCTACTAACTAAAAGTCGCCAAAAGGCAATATTTTCTTATAACAAAAATAATCTGAAAGTAAGGCATTTTTAGCTTGTCCCCTTATGGTGTTGCCACAGTCTCAAGAAGGAGAATGTTCTGTTCTTTTCTATTAGAAGGGGGTGGGGGGAAGAAAAAGCCATCCCAGACATTGTTTCCACTTCAATTTGTCTGTACTAGTTGAGCTCTGGTAGCATAGTGGCTAAAAGCACTTGACTGCTAACCAGAAGGCTGGCGGTTCAAACCCACCAGCCACTCCTCGGAAGGAAGGTTGGGCAATCCTACTTCCATAGTGATACTGCCTCGGAAACCCAAGGAGGGGTCGCTATGAGTCGGGGCTGACTCGACGGCACATAACAACAACAACAGTTCAGTTGTCCATGCCCTGGTTACAGAACGGTTCCCTGGGAAAGCAATTAGCTGACATTTTCTGCTGTTTCAGTGGGAGGTAAGCTTTGGTAAGGAAAAAAAAGAAATAGGTGAGGAAAAGCTATTGGATTGGCAGACAATTTGTACTTCTGCCAGCTATGTAGAAGAAAGCCTATTCATTTACCCAGAGACTCACCAACACTTTTTATAGTTTTTATTTTCTCTAATATTTGAAGAAATGTATGGGTTTCATTTGCAATTTTCTTGTAATAAAGAAGTTGAACATACATAATATTTCATTGCTCCTAAAATAAGAAAATAATACTGTAAATAGTTTTAATTGGTTTTATGGGATTACTGTTACAACTTCTCTATATTTGTATATTTAATTACTTGAATAGGTGATATATTTATATTGTCAAAATATACTGTGTTTTTTTTTACATAGGAGCTCTTTCTGTATTAATATGTACATGTGTGTTTGTACAATTTTGTAGCTCCATATTATTCTATAGTATTGATTTACCAAATCTCCTTGATTGCTCCTTCAGTGATGTGTATTGATTTGTTTCCAGTAATTCTTCTGTTTCCAACAATGTTGCATTCCATGGAAGTAATATTATTCATTTTTAATGGGCTGTTTCTCAGAATTAGATCACCAGGTCTTTCTTCTGAGAGGCCTCTGGGTAAACTCAAATCTCTAACCTTCAAGTTTAAGTAAGAGCATTAACCACTTGTACCATCCAGAGACTCTATATTGTTTCCAGGATTTGTAAAAACCCATGCTTCCACCAGAAATGTGGGTTTTTACAAATCCTGGAAACAATATAGAGTCTCTGGATGGTACAAGTGGTTAATGCTCTTACTTAAACTTGATTCCACCAGAAATGTAGGAGCTCTGGTAGCATAGTGGCTAAAGCACTTGACTGCTAACCAGAAGGCTGGCGGTTCAAACCCACCAGCCACTCCTCAGAAGGAAGGTTGGGCAATCCTACTTCTGTAGTGATACTGCCTCGGAAACCCAAGGAGGGGTCGCTATGAGTCGGGGCCGACTCGACGGCACACAACAACAACAACAACAACAACAACCAGAAATGTATGGATATGCTTGCTTCCTCAAGGCAGACCCATCAAGAAAACATGCTGCCACATTTTGGCACTGAGATATAATTTGTATAACGAAACTGGGAAAAGTGTCACAATTTTCTTTTTTTATTTGATTAACCTTCAGTCATATTTCTTTCTGGTTGTGTGCATGTGTTGTTGTTGTTAGGTGCTGTTCTGGTTACGTAGTGCTGCTCTGACAGGAATATACCACCAATGGAATGGCCTTAACAAACAAGAGTTTATTTTTACAATTTGGAATCTTTAAGTCCAAGTTAAAAGTTGCAGGCTCTAGTGGCTGAGTGAAAGCCCCTCAACCTTGGGGTCTAGCTCTGCCTCCTGCTCCCACCCCCACTGGAGCTAGAGGCATTTCTTCACTCAGACAGATGCTGGCTGCCGAGGCTGAGAAGCCCCAAGGTCAACAAGTAAAAAGGCACAGTCCCGATGATACCAATGCACATGGCAGGCCATTAACTTAAGTCCATTGTAAGTCCCAAGATTGGCAGAGCATAGCAGGCTGCTGAGCAACGACATGGCTACATGCAGGGTCCAAGTGTACCATAACCATTCTCAAAGCTTCTCCTTATATACAGGAAGCAGACCACATACCCAAAAGCAGCTACTCAGCTGCTCCCAGTAGATTCCACCATGGAGTTGATTACCAGTCTTATCATGGGGAATATTACATTCAGCTGCCCAGCCAATCAACCAGGCCTAGCCAAGTTGACATACAAACATAACCATCACGGGTGCCATCAAGTCATCTCCAACTCATAGTGACCTTACGTATAACAGAACGAAACACTGCCTGGTGCTGTGATATCCTCACGATCCTTGCTATACTTGAGCCTATGGTTGCAACCAGTATGTCAGCCCATCTCATTGAGGGCCTCCCCCTTTTTCATTGACCCTCCACTTTACCAAGCATGATATCCTTCTCCTGTGAATGGTTCCTTCTGACAACATGACCAAAGTACGTGAGACGAAGTGTGGCCATTCTCATTTCCAAGCATGTGCATGTGTTCATGTATTTATTGTTATTGATTTTTTAAAGGAACACTTCATATGTTGAGATTAGTCCTTTTCTGTGATACACATTTTAAGTACTTTTTTTTAGTTTTTTGTTTGTCTTTTGACTTTATTAATATTACATATGTAGAACTTTTAATTATTATATAATCAAGTTAAATAATCCTTTGTTTTATGGTTTCTTTTTTATTTTTTGGCTTTATGTTGATGCTTTTTGCTATGAAGAATTTTTATGCAAAAGTATGTAAACAAATAAATGAACTTAATTTGTTTTTTCAGTCTCCCTTCTATCAGTAAAAACTTAATCAATTCCAGCTAATTCAAAGAAGTTAGGATCTCTTGGTCAATTCAGGCATTTTTCCCCCCTCAAATCCCTGTTTCAAGCTCTTTAGACTTAGTTTTATGTTTTAGGAGGCTAGCACACTGCCATGTCTTTGTGAGCATGTTCTAGAATATCATCATGTTGGCATCTGCTAGGACGCACAATTTTCTTCCTGACCCTTGCTCCTTGTTATCTCTCATATTGGCAGCTTTTGAGTTAACTATGTCTCTGGTCACCAAGCCCTGTTCTCTCCACGTCTTCCTCTCAGGTCTGCTGGTTTGCTCCTACTATTTCCTTGGTGAGACTTTTGATTTATATGTAATTATATTTAGTGAAGGAATCCCTGGCTGGTGCAAATGGTTAAGCATTTGGCGGCTAACTGAAAGACTGATAGTTCACATCCTCCCAGAGGCACTTTGGAAGAAAGATCTGACAGTCTATTCTGAAAGATCACTTCCATTGGAAACCCTATGGAGTACACTTCTACTTGAAAACACATGGGGATACCAGGAGGTGGAATCTATTCAAAAGTAACATCTGTACCTAATGGATCCTTTCTTTCATGGTTTTTGGATTTTGAGTCATAGTTATATAACCCACTCTATCGAGTCAATTCTGATTCATGTTGTTGTTGTTGTTATGGGTCATAAAGTGAGGCCCAAGTCATAGTGACCCCTTCTTGGGTTTCTGAGATGGTATCACTATGGAAGTAGATTGCCCAACTTTCCTTCTGAGGAGTGGCTGGTAGGTTTGAATCGCCAGCTTTCTGGTTAGCAGTCAATTCCGACTCGCAACCTTTTTAAGGTATAGTAGAACTGCCCCATCCTACTTCTGTAGTGATACTGCCTCGGAAACCCAAGGCCGACTCGACGGCACATAACAACAACAACAACAGAACTGCCCCATGGTATTTCAAAAGTTATAAATCTCTATGGAAGCAGATTGCCTTATCTTTTTCCCATGGAGTGGCTGGTGGCTTTGAATCACCAACCATTTGGTTAGCAACAGAGTACTTTAATCACCATGCACATAAGACTTCTTATTACTTCCTATATTTTTCATATTTAAATATTTTATCATTTTTGAGTTTACCTTCAGGTAATGTGAAATATGGATTCAAATTTATTTTTACACAGATGGCTACTTTGTTTCCCAATATCACTTATTCATTTGAAATCCTATTTATTAAATAACTATGTGCACTTTAGTTTATTTTTGGACTTTATAATATCTTCCATTGCTCTATGTATTTGTAGGCATTAAACATGATTTTCATATCTGCTAAGCTTGCTCAGAGCACATCTTCTCTCCCTCAGCAATTCTTGTTTATTTTTTCTCAATATGAAATTTAAGTGGTTATGTATATGATATATGTAGATTCAAATGAATAAATATTTATATATTCAATCAATGGATTTTTTTTAAATTGTAGTTTGAGTGTAAGTTTGCAGAGCAAATTAGTTTGCCACTCAACAATTTATACACATTTTGTTTTGTGACATTGGTATCATTTCCCTCATTTTAAAAACACTCTTTTCACTTCTTCCTTGGGTTTCCATTTCTGTTCATCCTTCTTTCCTGCCTCTCTAAGGACTAAATATTATTATTGTTTATAACGGTTTTTAGTTGATATAACCATTTATGTATATCAAAAAGGAAATAGAAATCTTTCTGGGTTGAAGTTGATAGATGGTCAAACCATAGAACCTAAGTTCATGGAAAGTCACTGATTTTATTTGGACAGTCACTGATTTTACAAACATTATTTCATGGATATTTTGTGTCATGAGCTATTTTGTTCCAAATTACTCTTTTTTTTCCACTTGTTTTATATTTTAGAAGCAGAGAATCTGCCCTGCCTGTAAACTGAAGAGGAAGATTGTGGGGTGGCTATAGGCTGAGTCAATGTGGTCTCACAGTCAGTGGGACGCAGCTGGGAAATAGAAGAAAGTAGCTGCAAACCCTCCAGATGATTCTTCTTGCCTGGGCCACAAGGCCTAGGTTACCCTTTCAATCTACCTGATTGTTTTTCCTTTCCCTCCTTTCTCCTTTTGTTACTGAAACAATTAGTTTATATTCTATATAAAGAATAACTTTATATTAAAGTATTGAAGGGAAAATTACACATAGGTAATGAATGCCACACTACCAAATAAGCAGATTATTAGGGTGGGTAACCTTTATCTAATGCATTTTTATGTGCTTTGCCCTGTAATTCTTGTCTCTTATTATTTCTTATCATGGGAAAAAATTATTATTATTGTTTTATAGATGAAGAAACTAAGACAGTGAGAGAAATGATATGTCTCAAAATTCATTCTGGAAACCAGGGGAGGAACTGGGATTTGAACCTATTTGGCCCCAGAATCCATGTTCTTAACAACTACAACATTTTCCTCTAAATTCAGAGAACAACATCCTTTATTCCCCATAACTTTTTGGTAAGGATTCCTTATCCCTGTGGTAGGCCTAGCTGTGCTTTTTTGGGGGGAGGTTTCATGAGATATCACCCTCCAGTGACCCTACAGTAAGTCCTTGCTTCAGAAGATTTCTGTTACTTGCCAACAAACATATTCAGATGAAGGCAGCAAGGCTGTGTACCCAAATCTATGCAAACTGTAAATACCTTATTATCTATTAAGTCATTTTAGGGTTGATGAATAAATTCATCTCACTATGTCTGTGAATTATTGTAAACTCCCAGAAAGCATGAATGATCTAACTTGTAGCATTTTATGATGAGATTTTTGATGGCATTGAGGATTTGTACTATGGGGAGCTCTGGTAGCGTAGTGCCTAAGGCACTTGACTGTTAACCAGAAGACTGGAGGTTCAAACCCACCAGCCACTCCTTGGAAGGAAGATGGGGCAATCTACTTCCATAGTGATACTGCTTCGGAAACCCAAGGAGGGGTCGCTATGAGTCGGGTCCTACTCAATGGCACATAACAACAACAGCAATGAAGTAAATTAGGGTTTTTGTTTTTTTTTTCTCATCTAGTGACTATTAATTTTTTTTTCCCCTCTGCTTCAGAGATATTTAAATTTTAAACTAAGTAAAGACATGTTATGGCATTATTGACCTTGAATGTAGAGTCTTATTAAAACATAAAATTTATTTTTCATGTGTATTTTTCTTTTCTAGACGCATGTATTTTAAAGGAAGTGTAACCCACATGGTTTTATTCATTTGTATTTAAATTGCAAAAATATTCACTTTAAGAGCTTTGAAGTTCAAGGAGATTTTTTAATAGCCCATTTAATCCTTTTTATCTTTAAACTAGGATTGAATTTTGCCAAAAATAAACAAAGACAGACACCTAAAGGTCAGGGTTCAGCTAAAATTTCCAGACTCTAGTATTTTCCCACATATGTTCTAAAATTAAAACATCAAAACAAATCTCCTTTCTCTAGGACCAACTCCTAAATTAATTCAAGTGTCACCGCTGGACAATGAGCAATTGGAATGTAGTACATATCCCCTTTCCTTGATTCTATTCATTGATTTTGAGTTCTTAAGGATGTGATTTGTTTATCTGTCAATAGTATTTTTCATAGGTGATATTACTTTACAATGTACTTTAAGTTTTGGATACTCAACCAGAGAATATATGGTATCTATCTATCTAATTACGTATTTATATATATAATATATACTCTTTATTTGTTTTAATAGACAACTTATGATGCCTGCTGAATTTATATTTAAATTGTAAGTGTTTTATATCCATACTACTAAGTGCCAAGGATGAAGAGAGAACAATTCAATCTAATAGGACAGACACTCAACAAATAGAAAATAGTAACAATCTGTGAGAGTTGAAGCACCCTTTACTCTAACAAAGCAGGTCACTTCAAAGTCATAGATATGACTGAGAATTGCAAAGAATGTACAAGACATATTGTAACTTACAACATACACATTCTCCATTCCCTTGCTTTCCCTTGCTCTATCAGTCATACTCTCATCCCGTAGAAAGCAAGTTTACACAAACTTAGAAGGGTCAGTCCATTATAGGTTTAATGATGTGTCTAAAAGAATTTTTCATGTGCATTAGCAGAATGGCACTGTTTTTATTCCCCTCATCTGTATCTTCCTACCCTACTTGAGTGAAGAGGTCTGGGGTAGGACAAAGATGCCTTCTGTAAACTTGTATCAGGAACTCTCCTATTTTAAAAAAAATGACCCCACCATGGGCACGGTATAATTGGCATTTTCAAAACTACTAACCGCCTAGCAAATTAATGATTGCTGAGGGAGTCTCTAAGACCTTTTGAACTGAAAATCCAGAAGGATGGGTTCTCTACTCTAAATGGAAAGATATGACATAAGAATTTTTTTTAAAAATTATTTTTTCTGTGAGTACTACCACACCACTTCTCTCTACAGGACCAGTGACAATGGCTTTAATGGAACCACTTCTACATTAAAAAACCAAACTCACTGCCGTCGAGTTGATTCAACTCATAGCGACCCCTCCTTGGATCTCTGAGGCAGTATCTCTACTGAAGTAGATTGCCCAGTCTTCCTTTGGAGGAGTGACTGGTGGGTTTGAACCTCCAGCCTTCTGGTTAGCAGTCAAACGCCGTAGGCACTATGGCACCAGAACTCCCCACTCCTATATTAGAACTTGATACATATTCAATGAAGTTAGGTATATGGTGAAATAAGTGCAAGTTCTGATTAAGAAATTTAGAGTAAAGTGGTTAAATGCTATTGGATGAGCTGTAGGATGCATGATGAATTCACTAATTACTTTGACATACTGTTTTTAGTGTAGGGTGGGGGTGAAATCCTGATATAATCATTTTGAAGTGAGAAAGTATAGTCTGTGAGTAGAAACAAATATTTGAATGAGATTTGCTCTTAAGGGGAATGCAGAAATGGAGCAGAGACAATTTGATGTTGGGGAACAGATTTTTTTAAGAGGCAATTTCTTTTAGCATATTTCTATATGTATGGAGAGGGGCCTTGGTGGCACAATAATCACTGGTTGCTGACCGAAAGGTCAGTGGTTTGAGCCCACAAGCTGCTCCACAGTAGACTATGTGGCACTCTGCTTCCATAAAGATTACAGGCTTGGAAACCCTAAGAGCTAGTTTTAGTCTGTCCCATAGAGTTGCTATGAGTTTGACTTGACTCAAGGGCAGTGGGTTTGTTTTTTTGTCTTGCATTTTTATGGGAATGAACCAACAGAGAGAATTAATGATCCAGGAGAGAATGTATGTGACCAAAAGATCAAAGTCTTTGGCAGGCTGGTGTGAATTCTCTTTAATAATTTTAGGGAGAATTTATCCGTTCTAAGAGAAGGGAAGGTAGAGAGCTTCTAAGATCAATTAAAAAATCCTTAAAGTAACCAGAAGATTCCAATTATTTTGCTCTTGTCTCCAACCTTACATAGCCTATCTTTTTTTCTCCTTGTCTCCTCTGCAAAAGGGCAAAAATGCTGGATTTCTCAAATTGTAGACTTCTCAAAGTCTACAATTTTAGGTGAAAAAAAGTCATTTTAATATGAGAGAAAGTCTACGCATGTTATTTCCACCACCTGGACCACTCTTCCTCATTCAAATCTACCTCTCCTCCATCTTCATTCTTCTCTTTGTTCCTCTAATTTTACTCATGTGTTAAATACTACTTAAATACCACTGCCTTTGGCATAGTGTCCCAATTTCTAACCTAGACTAGAAGATTTGATTGTGCAAATCCACAGGGCCCTGTATTATCATATAACGTATATCTCACTTATACTTGGTTGCCTTTTCTGTTTCATTGTGAATTCCACATGGGTAAGGATTAAGTTTTTCTTCTGATTCTGCTGCATTGTATAATATTTGATAAGTAATAGGCACTTAATACATTTGCTGATGGGCTGATTATTTTGAATAATTAACTGAAGTTTTTACCTTAGTTAGTTCTTTGAACAAGCCTTCAAATCCAGAAAGCTCTATGAAATATAAATATAATATAAGGAAAGATATTACACTGATACCCATTCACACAAAATTTCAGGTAAGTGAACAATCATTTAGCAGAATGCCGCACTAGATAGGATGAAACAAAGGATATATAAGTTCAATGGGAGTAGAAGGTATCATTAAGAATCTAAAACATCAGCTAGGGATTCTGCAGTAAATCCACTTAATGTATGTGTAGGGGAATAAAGTCATACTATTTTCTGAGGAAAAAATACAAATTTCCTCACACTCTGTTTTCAATTCAGTCAAGCACTGGTCTTTCTCTCTCTCTTTCATTTTTTTTTTTTTTTTGTTAACCTGATCGTGCTTCAAACTTATGCTCAATTTAGAGAACTTGATTACTCTTAAATATGGTTTGGCAATAGCGTTTTCCAGCTTGCTCCCATTAACTGAGTATCTGCTTTATATTATTTTTTTCCCAAAATTTGTTTTTAGAAGTTGAATGCCAACCAATTTTCCAATGCAAATATTAAAGTTTTGTTTTCATTCTGTGTTTCTGACATAGCTACCTTTTGAAAATTGTCCTTGAGGAATCAACTGTTCAGTCCATACTCTGTGAGAACTTATAATTACAGGCATTAGTCTTGGTGCATAGAGGTATATAGGTATTTCCTCCCTACAGAGTGAGCCAAATAAATATACAACTAATTATAAAATAAATTGTAGGGTGACTAGGACTATTGGAAGATAATAAATGCTGTACCTTAGGATCACAGATGGGGTAAAAATTCTGTCTTGAGAAAACTCAACAGGCTTGGTAGATAACTTTGGAATGGGCCTTTATGCCATGAGTAGCAAGTCAAAAGGACATTCAAACAGAAAACAAGCATGACTACTGACACATAGGTGTCAAAGTTTTTTTGGATAAGTGACTTCTCCAGTGTGATAGGGACTCTGTGTAAATAAATGAGGAAGAAAAGGGACACAAGGCATAAAAAAGGCATTTGAGCCAAAGCGCACAGGACATAGGTGCTCTGGTGGAGTAGTAGTTAAAGCTACTCCAAAAGGTCAGTGGTTTGAATTCACCAGCCGCTCTGCAGGAGAAACATGAGGCAGTGTGCTTCTGTAAAAATTTTCACCCTTGGAAACCCTGTGGGGCAGTTCTACTCTGTCCAATAGGGTCGCTAGGAATAGGAAGTGCCTTGATGGCAGCAGATTTGGTTTTAGTTTCTGCACAGTATCTTACTAAAACTTAACATTTACTCTGTGATAAAGTGTAATTCAAATCTAGAGTTTAAAATAAATTAGTTTGCAATAAAACTAATTTATTTAGTTTAAAATAAATTAGTCGGTTGTAAAGTTGGGAAAGAAGGGGCCTAGTTAGGTGGTCATAATCTGGGAAAGAAAGGATGAGGGCCTGAACATTTGATGGAAGAAACTCACTTTCGTTTATTGAGCTCCTGTTAGGTTCTTAACAGTGTGTACGGTGCTTTACACCATGTCTCCTTCGAAACTTGCAACTCTAATGTAGTGGGGTATTTCTATGGAGAAGAGATAATAATAATAACAGTATCTGAATGCCTTCTTTTTTAAATTATGATTTGGATGAAAATGCTCTTTTTTTAAAAAAAAAAAAATGTGATTTGGGTGGAAATATACAGAGCAAATTAGTTTTCCATTCCACAATTTAAACACATTTTGTTTTATAACATTAGTTGCAATTCCCTCAAGGTAACAACATTTTTCAGTTACTCCCTGGATTCCTTTTGTCCATTTGTTCTTCTTTCATGCTCCTTCCTGCCATCTGAGCATTGTTTTGGGGCAAATATTGCCCATTTGTTCTTGTATGATTAATTATTTTGAGAAGTAATTTCCTCACGAGTGTTATTGTTCACTTCATAGGCCTGGCTTTTGTTTGACTGCCAAGTGATCCCCAGGGGTGGTTTCAGTTCCAGGTATAAAAGGTGTCTAAAGACATAGTCTCAGGGTTCAACCAGTCTCTATTAGATGAATAAGTGGTCTTTTATTATGATTGTGAATTTTGCGCTACATTTTCCTCCCATTCTGTCCAGGAGTTTTTATTGTGATCCTTTCCAGAGTGGTCAGTAGCGGTATCCAGACACCATCTATTTCTTCTGGTCTCAGACTAGTGGAGGCTGTGCTTTGCAGGGTCCATTAGTCCCTTGGACTAATTGTTGCCTTGATTTTTTGATCTTCTTCACTCTTCTTTGCTCTGGATGGGGAGAGATCCGAAAGATATATCTTAGATGACTGCTTGCTACCTTTTAAGGCTGCAGTCACTACTCACCATAGTGGGATGTAGAACATTTTATTTGTGAACTATGTTATGGCGATTGATTTAGCTGTCCTCAGAGATTGTGATCATAAGCTCCTAAACCCAACAACTCATTACTTCAAGGTGTTTGGTTATGGCTAAGAAGTTTTCATACATTTGCCTCCTGTTTACTATCTATCTATCTATCTATCCATTGATACATTTACACACATACAAATCTGTATGTAGAAATATCCTCTGCTAAACCTCTATAGGCTGGTAAGTGTAGTCCTGTTCACCTACCCATACCTGTTCAGTTTGCATGTCTGCCCATGTATCCATTCACATTCATAGATTATTGTTTGTTATTACTGCTATTGCAGGATTGTTTATATAATAGTATTTACTTTTATTGTCAAATTCCTGTGTACCTTTCAGTGTTTTTCTTTACGTTAGTAATATTGTGCTTATCTCTCCCTTGTTATATATTGCCTTTCTTTTCACCCAAATTAATAAATGTCTACTATCTAGTTAGTGATTTATTCCCCTCTCCCCTCCCATCCCTGATAACAATCAAAGAATGTTTCTTTCTGTGTGCAAATCTTTTCTTGATTTTTCATAGAAGTGGTCTCATACAATATCTGTCCTATTATGATTGATTTCACGTAGCATAATTCCTTTAGATTTATCCATATTATGAGGTGTTTCACAATTTTGTCCTTATTCTTTAATGTTGCATAGTATTCCATTGTGTGTATGTACTATAGTTTGTTTATGCATTCAACCTTTGATAAAAATTTTCTTTTTTTCAATTTTTATTGTGATTTGAGTGAAAGTTTACAGAGCAAATTCACTTTCCATACAGAAGCTCACATATACTTTATCACATGACATTGACTGCAATTTCCCACAATGCAACAGCTCCTCTCCTATTTCCTCCCCATAGTTACCTCTTCCATGTGTCCTTCCCTGCCATGCACTCCTGTCCCCTGAGCTGTCTCCCTGTGCATAAGCAGTCATTCTATTCTCTCATGATTGATCTCTCCAAGGAGTTTATCTATCTAATGTAAATGTTCATCTCATATTTTGTTTGGCTGGAAGCCACAAGAATGGGTTCAATTTTACACCTGAAAGACAGCTAGGGGCTATAGTCTATAGTTTCAGAGGTTCCACGAGGCTATATTAGATCAGCAAAGCTGGTCCTTTTTTTGTTTTGTTTTGTTTTGATTTTGAGTTTTGTTTCATATTGTTCTCCTACTCTCTCCAGGATCTCCTATATAAATCCTCCTCACAGTGGTTGACAGTGGTAGGCAGGCACCATCTAGTTCTTCTAGTATCATAGTTGTATAGGCTGAGGATCACATGATGTACCAGTCACTTGGACTATTATTTTCCATGAATCTTTGGTTTTTTTCGTTCTTCTTTGCTCTGGATGAGGAGAGACCCATCATTGCATCTAGATGGCTTCTTGCAAGCTTTTAAGATTCCAGTCACTACTCATTGAAGTAGGATGTGGAACAATGTTTTTGTGTAGTATGTTATGCCAAGTGAGTTTAACATCCCCTGGAATCATGGTCCCGTGCCCACAGACCCAACTACTTGCTCCTTCTGGGTAGCTGTGGCCAAGAAGTGACTACAATGTTGTCCCTTGTCAGCTCTACTATATACCTGGGAATTCTTACAGAACATACCAATACACTAGTAGAAACATTGTCTGCTGACCCTATCCATAGTCTTGGTCACATTTCCTCTTCATTGACATAGCTAATAGTTCAGCCTGTCCACCCATCTATCCACCCATATATCCATGTTTGCCTTCACTGACAATGCAGTATTGTATGTGCAAAAGGATTCATCTTTGTTGTCTGTACTGCCTCCTATGCACCTCTCTATGTCTTTCTCTTCCTCAATGCCACCGTGTTGATCACTCATATTTGGTACATTGCCCTTCTCTTCACCCAAATCAATATTTGTCTCTACCTATCTAATCATGTTCCTTCCCTTCCCCTCCCACCCCTGATAACCAACAAAGACAATTTCCTTCCACATATAAACCTTTCCTTGACTTTTTACAATGACAGACTAGTACAATATTTGTCCTTCTGTGATCAACTTATTTCACTCAGCATAGTGTCCTCCAAGTTCATCCACCTTATGCAGTGTTCTGCAGATTCTACATTATTCTTAAAGGTTGCATAGTATTCCATTGTGTGTATGTACCATAGTTTGGTTACCCATTCTTCAGTTGATGGACACCTAGGTTGTTTCCATCTTCGGCTACTATAAATAGTGCTGCAATGAACATGGGTGTGCATATGTCTGTTCTTATCCTGGCTGTCACATCTTTAGAACATATACCTAGTAATGGAATGGCTGGGTCAAATGGTATTTCTAATTCCCACTTTTTAAAGAATTGCCATACTGCTTTCCACAGTGGTTGTATCAATTGACAGTCCTACCAGCAGTGTGTGACAGTCTCAATCTTTCCACATCCTTGCCAGCATTTGTTATTTTCTGTGTTGTTGAACGTTGCTACAAGTGCTGGTGCAGGATGGTATCTCATTGTTGTTTTGATTTGCATCTCTCTAATGGCTAATGATCATGAGTATTTCTTCATATGCCTGTTGGCTGCCTGAATATCTTCTTTGGTGAAGTGTCTATTCATGTCATCTCCCCATTTTTAAATTCTTGGCTGTTGAGGTGTTGGAGATTTCTATAAATTTTAGAGATAAGTCCCTTGTCAGATATGGCATTGCCAAATATTTTTTCCCAGTCTACAGATTCTTTTTTTACTCTTTTGGAGCAGTCTTATGAAGCACATAAAAATTTAATTTTTAGAAGGTCCAATTCTTCTGGTTTATCTTCTGCTCTCTGTACATTTTGGTTATGCTTGATAGTCTATTTATGCCATATATTAGGGCCCCTAAATTTCCCTAGTTTTTCCTTGAGAAACTTTATAGTTTTAGGTTTCACATTTAAGTCTTTGATCCATCTGTAGTTAGTTTTTGTGTATGGTGTGAGGTACAGATTTTTGTTTCCATCTTTTTGCTATTATGAATAGTGCTGTGATGAATATGGGTGTGCATATATCTGTTCATGTCATGCCTCTTATTTCTTTAAAGTATATACCTAGGAGTTCTGGTGGCATGATGCCTAAGACATTTGACTGCTAACCAGAAGGTTGGTGGTTCAAGTCCACTAGCCACTCTGTGGAAGGAAGACTTGGCAATCTACTTCGAAGGATTTACTGCCTTGGAAACCCAAAGGAGGTAACTATGAGTCAGAATCTGCTCAATGGCAGTGAGGTTTTTTTTTTTTTTTTAAATATACTTAGTAGCACTATTGCTGGATCAAATGGTATTTCTATTTCCAAATTTTTAAGGAAGCACCCTAACATTTTTCAAAATGGTTGTAGCACTTTACGGTCCCCCCAGTAGTGTATGCATTCCATTCTCTCTACCCACTCACCAGCAGTTGTTGTTTCTGTCTTTTTGAGCTTTGCTAATGCTGGCATGACGTGATATTGATGCTTTGATTTGCATCTCTCTAATGGCTAACGATCATGAGCGTTTCTTAATGTGCTTTTTGGCTGCCTGATAATCTCCTTTGGTGAAGTGTCTCTCCATATCTTCTGCTCATTTTTTAATTGAGCTGCATTTCTTTTTGTTGTTGAAGTGTTGAAGTATTTTTGTATAAATTTTAGAGGTTAATACTTTGTCAGACATGTCATAGCCAATTTTTTTTTTCCCTGTCTGTGGATTCTCTTTTAACTCTTTTGGAGAAATCTTTTGACATACATAATTGTTTAATTCTTAGGATGTTCCAATCACCTAGTTTATTTTCTGCTGTGTATTTCATTTTTGGTTGTGTTTCATAGACTATTTATGCCATAAATTAAGCCCCTAAATTTGTCCCTTTTTATTCTTTGATGATTTATACATTGTAAGTTTTACATATAGGTCTTTGATACATCTTAAGTAGTTTTTGTGTATGATATAAGGTATAGATCATCTTTCATTTTTCTGAAAATGGATATCCAGTTTTACTAGCACGATTTGTTAAAGAGACTATCTCTACCCCACTTGATGTATTTTGGCCCTTTATCAAAGATCAGCTGTCCATAGGTTGCTAGATTTACTTCTTGGTTCCAATTCTGTTCCATTTGTCTAGATGTCTGTTATTGTACCAGTACCAGGCTGTTTTGACTATCAGGGTTATATAGCAGGTTTTGAGATTAGGAAGTGTCAGGCTTCTTACTTTGTTCATCTTCAGTGGTGTTTTGCTTATTCAGGGACTCTTTTCTTTCCATACAAAGTTCGTGATTGTTTCCATCTCTTTAAAGAATGCTGATGGAATCTAGATCGGGACTGAATTATATCTGCATGTTATTTTTAATAGTATTGACATTTGACAAGGTTAAATCTTCCTATACGTGAACATGGTATGTTCTTACTTTAATATAGGGCTCTTTTGATTTTTTGCAGTAGTGTTTTGTATTTTTTTTTGTATAAGTCTTTTTTAATCTCTGGTTAGTTTTAATCCTAAATATTGTATTTTAGGGGGAGCTATTGATGGGAGCTCTGGTAGCATAGTGTCTAAGGCACTTGACTGCTAACCAGAAGGCTGGTGGTTCAAACCCACCAGCCACTCCTCGGAAGGAAGACGGGGCAATCTACTTCTGTAGTGATACTCCCTCGGAAACCCAAGGAGGGGTAGCTATGAGTCGGGTCCAACTCGACGGCACATGACAACAACAACATTGTAAATGATATTGTCTTCTTTATTTTCTTTTCAGAGTTCTCTTTGATGTTGTAGAGGAATCCAACTGATTTTTTTATCTTGTGCTCTGTTATGTTGCTGAATTCTTCTATTAGTTCCAAAAGCTTTCTTGCTGAATCTGTCATGTTTTCTATGAATAGGAGCATATCATCTGCAAATAAGGATAGTTTCATTTCTTCCTCATCAATTTGGAAACCATTTATTTCTCTTTCTTGCTTTCCATGTCTACCGGCTAGGTCTTCCAACACCATATTGAATAGGAGTAATGACAGAGGGCATCCTTGTCTGGTTCCTGTTCTCAAGGTTCTCATTCTTTCTCCATTAAGAATAATATTCATCATTATTCTTGCATATATGATCTTAATTATTCCCTTCTATTTCTATTTTGCTACTGGTTTTTATCAGGAATGGTGTTGGATTTTATCAAATACCTTCTCTGCTTTGATTGGTATGATCATGTGGTTCTTTTCTTCTGTTTTATTTTTGTAGTACATTACATTGATTACTTTACTAATGTTGAACCATCTTTACATACCTGGTATTAATCTCACTTGGTCATAATGCTTTTTTTTTTTTTTTTGATATGGTGTTGAATTCTGGTTAGGATTTTGTTGAGAATTTTTGCATCTATGTTCATAAGAGATAGTAATCTGCAATTTTCTTGTTAGTGGTGTCTTTACCTGGTTTGGATTTTGTGATTATTCTATCCTTTTCTAGGTTCTAGAATAGTTTGCAGGAGCACTGGTGTCGTGGTTAAGGCATTTGTCTGCTAACCGAAAGTTTGGTGGTTTGAACCCACCAGCTGTTCCATGGAAGAAATATGACACAGTTTTCTTCTATAAAGATTCACAGCCTTGGAAACACAGTGACGGTTGCTGTGAGTCAGAATTAACTTCATGGCAGTGAGTTGTTTGGTGGTGTCACTGCTTCTCTGAATGTTTGGTAGAAATCTTTAGTGAAGCTGCCGGGCCTAGGAGTTTTTTGTTTGTTTGTTTTTGTTTTGTTTCCTCAATTTCTTCTTTTGTTATAGGTCTATATTTTAGTCTATGGAGCTCTGGTAGTGTAGTGCCTAAGGCACTTGACTGCTAACCAGAAGGCTGGTGGTTCAAACCCACCAGCCACTCCTCAGATAATTCTTTTCTTTCAGGGTTTTATATCTATCATCCCATTGCCTTCTTGCCTGCATGGCTTCTGCTGAAAATTCAGAGATAGTCTTATTTGTACACCTTTGTAGCTGACATTTCATTTTTTCAAGCTGCTTTCAGGATTCTCTTTTTCTTTTGTTTTGGAAAGTTTGACTATGCTATGTCTTGGTGATTTTTTTTTTTTTAAATTTCTATCCTGTATGGCATTCTTTGAGCTTCTTCAATGCATATCTTCTTGTCTTTCATATTAGGAAAGTTTTCTGCCAGCAAATCTATGACAATTCTCTCAGGGTCCCCCCCCCCACCTCCTCCTGTTCTGTAATTCTGATCACACATAATTCTTTCCTTTTGATAGTGTCTCACTTATGTCTTAGGGTTTCTTCCTTTTTCATCATAAAAATTGGTGTCAAGGGATTTGTCTTCTAATCCTCTGACCCAGTCTTGTATTGATTTAATTCTACTTTTTTGTACTTCTAATGTGTTATCTATCTCCAACATTTTAGTGTTAATCTTCTGGATTTCCAGTTGCTGCTTTTGTATATTTTCAAATTTATATTTTCATCTTCCTCTTGTATTGTTTTTCCGAATTCTACTGGGATAATGTCTGTGCTTTCCTTGACTTTGTTTATGGTTTCCTGGATCTCTTGGAGAACCCTATATATAAGTTTTTTGAATTACTTCTCAGGAAGTTCCATGACTATTTCTTCTTCACGGAGGTTTCCTGGTTCTTTATTTTGGTCACTTTTTTGATCCATCTTATCCTGTTTCTTATACTGATTTGAAGTTTTCTGTTTTCTCTGCTCCATTGTGGTATTTAACATTTGTCTGCTGATTGTATGTTCATTTGTTTCTCCCTGATCTTTTGCTCTGTTTTGGTATATTCAGGTGGTTGGGTGGTCACACTACTCTGGTCACTAGTTTGGCAGCACTGAGGTGCTCACCATGTGTCTCTGAGTGGGTGGAGTATTTGGTGGGGTGTGTGCATGGGTCCCTATCTGCTGCCCATGTAGAGCAGCTGCATGCAGAGTGATCAGACATTGTCCACTGTCTGTCAATGACCAAGTAGTGCAGGAGTTGGTGGTGACATTCACCTGTTGGGTGGGACAGTACTTGGCAGGTGTGGCAGATGTCTCTGACTAGTGGGGACACAATAGCCACCCAATAGAGCATTAAAAGAAAAAAGAAGTGATAAAGAAAAGGAAGAGAATAAAATGAATAAAGATAATGCAAGAAGAAAATGAGGGAAATAAATAAAAAGGAATAAGTGGGAAAAGGGAGGAAAAAAAGGCAATGGGGTGCGGCACATAATCCATATGGGTGTGTGACCCCCAACCACAAAGGTGGTGAGTGGGTGTGTGGCATGCAATCTGCTGGTGTGCACCTTATTGACTGTGCAGGTGGTGGTATGCTGGGTGTGTGTGGCAGTGGGGAGCCACCAAGTAGAGACTGTCCAAATGAACTGGGTGGAGGAGAGGTGGCAGGGGGGTATCATTGGCTGCCATTTTGGTGTGGGCATGGTGAGGGGCCCATACCTTGTCACTGGGCAGTGGTGGATGGGAAGGTGGAAAAGCATACTTTTCTGGTTGCCATTGATTGGTATAGGCCTGTTGTACTCTTGGGCAATTGCATCTAATTATCTGATTTCTGCCCCAACTCAAGCAAAGAGAGGAGGTGCCCAGAGTCCCACCTCTCCAACCTTCACTCACAGAATATCCAGTCCACATGGTCCCCCAACCTAAATGACTACAGACTACTACTGATGAGTGATTTATTCCCTAACTACCTTGCACCCTGCTCTGTGGTTGCCTGTGTTACTGAAGTTCTCTCCCACCTTTCTGCACTTTCTTAAATCTAGCTCAATTTCTGCATACCTTGCTTCACTCTGGATTTGTTTACACCATGTCTTTGTCTTACTGGGGAATCTATGAAGTTGGCCTCTCCTCATCATGTATATTGCCTGCTATGTACGTTGCCACTGTAGTGGGTCTCTGCTCTGTCACTCTCCTTGATCACTATGTTTGTCCTGTTTCTTTTTCCTGTTGGTGTTTAATATAATTCTTTATCCTTTCATTTGATGCTTAGAGTTTCAGGATTATCATCTGTATCTGTTTCACTTGGTTTCTCTGGTCCTAGTTAGAAACTGGGATGTCGCCTTGTCCCTTTCGTGGTTTTCATTTTACAACTCATTTAATATTCCAGCAATCCAAATGAAGGTTCCTAGGAGTCCTTGATTCCTAATAGTTAAGTGTTGATTAAGAGCTGAAAAATTGGCTGATTGAACCCATCCAGAAGTCCCTCACCCTGACGATTTGCTTCTGAAAGACCATAGCCTTGAAATCCCTATGGAACAGTTCTACTCTGTACACGTTGGGTTGCCATGAGTCAGAATTGACTCAAGGGCAACTAACAAAAACAATAAATGGTAAGTGATTGCACAAAGTCACATGGTTTGTAAGCAGTTAAGGACTTATTCTTTGAATTACTAAGCTTTGCTGCCTGTCAGAGAAAACCAACATACTTTCTCTTTAACTTTTGTGTCACTAAGGATGATGACAGGAGAAGAGCTAGAGAGAGAAGTTGTGAAAACAATACTGTTGTTGTTGTTATGTGCCATCGAGTCGGCCCCGACTCATAGCGACCCCTCCTTGGGTTTCTGAAGCAGTATCACTACGGAAGTAGATTGCCCAACCTTCCTTCCGAGGAGTGGCTGGTGGGTTTGAACCGCCAGCCTTCTGGTTAGCAGTCAAGTGCCTTAGGCACTATGCTACCAGAGCTCCTGAAAACAATACTAATTTCCTATAAAATAATTTTTAATATTTTTCTGAATTTGAAAGATAAAATGATGTAACAATTTAAAACTTTATAATTTACCTTTCCACTATCCAGGTTAACATACTGGATTCCAGAGTGAAAATTCCTGAACTGAATGCTAGGTTTGCCAATTATTAGCTATGTGACCTTCAGCAGGTTAACTTTGCTGTGTCTGTTTCTTCATCTAAAACATGGGGATATCAAATATTGCCTGCCTCATAGGTTTGTACTATTTCTGTACATGTTTCACTAATGTATGATCTTGGTATATCTCAGAAAAGAAATAGGACATCCAGAAAAGGTAGTCTCCTTGTCTATGTTTAGTTCTGAAATGACTTTTCCTCTTTCCCAGAGGACAGCAGCTGTGTTAAATAACTGATCTTCCAGTTTGCCAAAGGAGTTTAGTAAACTAAGCATTGTATAGAAATGATTTGTTTCATAGAAAATTAACATGTATCTGACATTTTTGTGCAAATAACTTTCATTGAATGAGCAGGAAATGCCGACTGTTACTGAAATGGACTATAAGATTTTATTGTAGATATGAAAGCATGTCGTATTTTTATTTAAACTATAACTGCAGAGAGGCATAGAGTCATAGAGTGCTTTGTTAAAAATGGAAAATCTAATAATTTTCATTTTACAAAATTCTTAAACTTGTCCCAATTTTAGAATGGTTGAGAAAATTCTCATATATGTGATATAACCTGATAGGACTTGAGTGGAATTTTTGTTCCAGAGGGTTTATCTGTGGAACTTTGATTAAACCCCATCAGTACATCATCTGTAAGGTTTTTAGAGATAACATCTAAATAATTAGGTTTCATGGTAAATGATTGCATTATATTTGAGTGCTATATTTTTAGAGCCTGTTGCCAAAACAAATATAAATGCAGTGGATCAAGTATGAAGCAATCTTAGTTTTGTGTAAAATGATGGTGCAATTCACCGGGACAGAGCATGCATGCTTATTTTCACAATTTTGGAATTGTTCTCACTGTTCTAGATTTTTTTGCCTTTCCAATGTATCCCCTTACAAATAGAACTGGCTTTGGATTGGTAAATAAATTAGAAAAGAAAATCTTTTATGGGAATGGTGGAGTGCTAAAGCAGCTTACTAGTGGTCATAAGAGGATGAGAAAAGGGACTTTAAAATCTCCTTTTGGGGACATGTGAAAAGCAGCCTCCTCTCAGGCTGTGAGAGCTTTTTATATTTCTGAATTATTTTCTCACATCAGTTTCTGTTATCATGACTTCATCTAACACATGCTGTTTATGTTTATCAACATCCAATTCCTTCTTCTTACATAAAAAAAAATTATACCTAAGTTCACCTATAAGTTAATAAAAATTCTTACTACTTTTTCTTAATAAGTAAGATAATATATGAGGCATAGACTTAATAACAGTTTTTTAAAATACTAAAGATTAGGTATGAGAGGTACATGACTTAGTGGCTAAGGAAAAATTTAGGTATCACTCACATTCATAATCACCACTTAAAACTGACTTTTAGTGTGACTTATTGCATTATCTACCCCATAACTAAAATGTATATATTCATCACAAGGTAGATAATTTTCCTACATAATAGTGTTTTGCTTAAAATCTGATTAATTTTTTATATACTTTTGCATAGAATATTCACCATTTTCTAAGGGACAGCTTTGAATTTTTCCTGTTGTATATAGTTTTCAAAGTTGCAGCCTTTGGCTAAACTGACACTTAGGATTTCTGATTTTTATCCTTTATTACAATGAAGAATATTGGTCATTTTGAAGTAAAATACTAAAGATTTTTTTTTTTTTTCAGTAGGAGGAGTTTTAGAGCTGTACTTATGACACACAGATGTCACCAGATAAAATATTACATATAAAGAATTTATAATCTTACATATTTATATTACATATAAAGAATTTAAAAGACTTCTCCCTTTTAAATTGGGTGGACCCAAAGGAAGATTCATGACTACTAAAGTAGTTGTTGTTGTTATGTGCCGTCAAGTCGGCCCCGACTCATAGCGACCCCTCCTTGGGTTTCCGAGGCAGTATCACTACGGAAGTAGGATTGCCCAACCTTCCTTCCGAGGAGTGGCTGGTGGGTTTGAACCGCCAGCCTTCTGGTTAGCAGTCAAGTGCTTTAGCCATTATGCTACCAGAGCTCCTAGTGGGGTACAAAGAGCAGAAGCTGAGAGAGAAGAAAATCTTATGTAAGAAGGAAATGTCCAAGGGTAAATGTGAATGAGGAGGAAAAGGAAAAACTAAGGCCAAGATGGTGCTGACATTAATTCCACAGAGAAATTCTACTGACATAGTAAGGGTGTAAAAGAGCTATAGCAACTGCCTTGGCAAATGGGATATTGGACAACAGAGAAAGAATTTTAGTTTTGTGTTATGAAATACAGTCTAAATTTCTTCCCTATCCCATAAAATCTTCAGAAAATTTTCATGATTCTCTGATATTATTCTCTCTTAAATTTGTGTTCATTGTTCAAAGAATGTAAGTATTTTCCTTTTTTCTAGTGTATTCAGGTATTATTTACATACAATAAAATTTACTAATTTCAGGGCTACAGTTTGGTGAATTTTGGTAATTTAAATAATTAATACTACAATCAAGATATAGAATGGTTTCCTCAACCTAATAAATTTCCTTAAATGTTTCACTTAATTTCCTAATCCACCACTCATCCTAGACAACCACTGACCGACTTTTTATCAATTTTTTTTAAATTTCATATAAATGGAATTACACAATATGCAGTCTTAGGTGTTTGATCTCTTTTACTTAACACAGGGTTTTTCAAACTTGGAATTATACACATTTTGGGCTAAATAATATTTTGTTGTGAGGGATTGTCTTGTGCGTTATAGGAGGTTTAGTAACATCTCTGGCCTTTATCCATTAGATGACAGTAGTGCCCACCCAGGTTTGACAACCAAAAATGTCTACAGACATTGCCAGATGCACCTTGGAGGGTGGGGACAAAATCACTCCCAGTTGAGAACCACCGACTTAGCATATTTCTGAGATTCATCTATGATGTTGTATGTATATAATATTTAATACCTTTTTATTTATAAGTTGTGTTTCATGGTATAGCTACTCCTTTGTTTATCCCTTCACCAGTTGATGGACAGTTATGTGGCTTCCAATTATTATGAACATAATGTTGTTGTTGTGATAATGTTGTTATGAACATGTATGTACATGGTTTTGTGTCAACATATATTCCCATATCCATACAGTAAATATCTAACAGTGGAATTGCTGAGCCATATGATACATGCAAGAAGTTCTGGTAGCGTAGTGCCTAAGGCACTTGACTGCTAGCTAGAAGTCTGGCAGTTCAAACCCACCAGCCACTCCTGAGAAGGAAGGTTGTGCAATCTACTTCCGTAGTGATACTGCCTTGGAAACCCAAGGAGGGGTCGTTATGAGTAGGTGCCTACTAGATGGCATATAACAACAACAACAACATGATACATGCATATATAACTTTATAAGGTTCTGTCATACTGTTTTCCAAAGTGTTATGTTATGTTATGTTATGTTATGTGCCATCAGGTCGGACCCGACTCATAGCGACCTCTCCTTGAGTTTCTGAGGCAGTATCACCTTGAAAGTAGATTGCCCCATCTTCCTTCCGAGGAATAGTTGGTGGGTTTGAACCACCGGCCTTCTGGTTAGCAGTCAAGTGCCTTAGGCACTATGCTACCAGAGCTCCCATTTTCCAAAGTAGTTGAACAAAAATTTTATATTACTGCCACTGTTGTATGAGAGTTCCAGTTGCTCCTAAACCTTGCCAACATTTGATATTGACAGTTTTATTTTTTATTTAAACTTTAGCTCTGGTGGTGTAGTGCCTATGGCATTTGACAGCTAACCAAAAAGCTGGCAGTTCAAACTCACCAGCCACTCCTCAGAAGGAAGGTTGGGCTATCTACTTCTGTAGTGATACTGCCTTGGAAACCCAAGGAGGTGTCGCTATGAGTCAGATCCAAATCGGCAACAATGAGTTTGGTTTTAGCCATTCTGTTAGATATCTGATAATATCTCACTATAGTTTTAAATTTTATTTCTCTGATGTGATGAGTGGTCATTCTGAGTGATGTTATTTGATTATTGACCATTGTTTTTCTAAAGTGTCTTTTCCAAGCCTTTGCCTATTTTTAAAAACTGGGTTGCATGCCTCATCTTTAAGTGTAAGTGGATGTAAGCCTTTTGCAGATAAGTGTTTTGAAAAGATTTTATCTAGTTGTGATTTGACTTTTTGTTTTCTTAAATATGTCTTCAAAGGGCTAAGATTCTAAATCTTGATGAAGTTCATTTTATCTTCTCTTTGATGTTTATACTTTTATTGTTCAGTTCGAGAAATCTTTCCCTTACTTACAGAGATTTTCTACCAGAATTTCAATAATTTTGCTTTTATATTTAGTTACATAGTCTATTTTGAGTTAATAGTGTGAGATAGTATTGAGGTTCTTTTCTTTTTTCCACTTAACCAACCAAAATCCTATTATCATTGAGTCAATTCTGACTCATAATGATACTGAAATGACAAAGTAGAGTTGCCCCATGAAGTTTCCAGGGCTTTAAATCTTTACAGAAGCTGACTGCCTCATCTTTCTCCCATGGAGAAGCTGCTAGATTTGAACTGCCAACCTTTCAGTTAGTAGTTGAGTGCTTTAACCACTGCTTTACCAGAGCTCCCTCCTCTTTTTCTTGTTAGGTACATCCTTTTCCCCAAAATTTATTTATTGAGTTACCTTGATAACTTTGTTGAAAAATAATTGACCATAAAATAGTGGGGCTATCTCTGTTTTTCATTGTTCTATATGCCTATTCTTATGTCAGTAACATGCTATCTCAATTAATGAAGTCAGATAAGTCAGTTGCCCAACTTTATTTTTCTTTTTGAAAATTGTTCTGCTCTTCTTTTATTTATTTATTTATTTTGATTTTGATTTAGGTGAAAGTTCACAGAGAAAATTCATTTTCCATACAGCAGTTCATATACACATTTTGTCTCATGACATTGACTGCAATTCCCCACAATGTAACAGCTTTCTTCCCACTTTCTCCCCATAGTTACTTCTGCCCTGTGCCCTTACCTTCCATGCACTCCCACCCCATGAGCTCTCTCTTTGTGCAAACACTGCCCTTCTGTTCTCCTATGATTGATCACTTCAAGTAGTATATCTCCTTGATATAAATGTTCAGCCTTATGCCTATTATTTGGCTGAAAGCCACAGTGAGTTTGATTCCAGAACTGAACGGTAGCTATGGGCCATAGTGTCAGGGGTCTCACCAGGCTCTATCAATCAGACCAGCAAACCTGGTTTCTAGTTTTATGATTTTGAGCTTTGTTCCATATTGTTCTGAGTGGTTGACAGTGGTAACCGGGCACCATCTAGCTCTTCTAGTCTCATAGTCATACAGGCTGAGGATCACATGGTATACCAGTCCTATGGACTAAATGTTTCCATGCATCTTTGGTTTCCTTCATTCTTCTTTGGTCTGGATGAGAAGATATACATCATTGCATCTAGATGGCCACTTGCAAACTTTTAAGACCCCAGTGACTACTCACCAAAGTAGGATGTAGAATAATGTTTTTGTGTGGTATGTTATGCCAATTTAGCTTGATGGTCCCTGTGACTATGGTCCTGAGCCCACAGGTCTAACTACTTGCTCCTTCTGTGTAGCTGGCTGTGGCCAAGAAGTCACCACAAACTTGTTCCTTGTCAGCTCTACTATGCGCCAGGACATTCTTACAGCACATAGAAATACATTGGTAGAAACATTGTCTGCCAACCCTGTACATGGTCATGGGCAAACTACCCCCTGCCTAGATGTCTGATATTCTTGATCTTTTGATGCAACCTAGTCAAAATATCCACAGGACTTTTTAAGGAAATTGAGAAGCTAATTTTTAAATTAATATAGACAGACAAAAGACCAGCAGGCTCTCCCAGGTGGACAGTTTTCAGCAGAGCTTCCAGACTAAGACAGACTGGGACCATTCACTTCTGAAAGAATTGGCCACTGAGAACCTCATGAATAGCAGTGAAATACTAATATATTACTAGAAACTTTATGAATAAGCATGAAACATTGTTGGGTATAGTGCCAGAAGATGAGCCTTTCAGGTTGGAAGGCACTCAAAATACAACTGGGGAAGAGCTGACCACTAAAAGTAGAGTTGACTTGAATGAAGTGGATGGACTGAAGCTTTCAGGACCTTCATTTGCTGATATGACACAAGTCAAAATGGGAATAAACAGGGGTAATCATCCATTAATAATCTGAACAAATAATGTACAATGTGTGAATCTAGGACAACTAGATGTTGTCAGAAATGAAATGGAACACATAAAGATCAATATTCTAGGCATTAATGAACTGAAATGGACTGGTATTGGCCATTTTGAATCAAGTAATCATGTGGTATACTATGCTGGGAATGGCAAAATGAAGAACAATGGTGTTGCATTCATTGTCAAAAACAATGTTTCAAGATCTAACCTGAAGTACAATGATTTCAGAGATAGGATAATATTCATACTCCTACAAGGAAGATCATTCAATACTACTATATTTCAGATTTATACAACAATCACTAAAGCCAAAGATTAAGAACTTGAAGATTTTTACCAACTTCTGAAGTTTGTAATTGACCAAATATGAAATCAAGATTGTTACTGGTGATTGGAATGCAAAAGTTGAAAACAAAGAAGAAGCATCAGTAGTTGGAAAATAAGGCCATTGTGATAGAAATGATGTCAGAGATTGCATGATAGAATTTTGCAAGACCAATGACTTATTCATTGCACATACTTATTTTTTCAACAACATAAACAGTGGCTCTACACTTGAACCTTGTCAGATGGAATAAACAGGAATCAGATCAACTATATCTGTGGAAAGAGGTAGTGGAGAAAATCAATATTTTCAGGGAAAACAAGATCTGGAGTTGATTGTGGAACAGACTATCAATTGCACGTATGCAACTTCAACTTGAAGCTGAAGAATATTAAAACAAGTACATGAGAGCCAAAGTACAACATTAATTACATCCTACATGAATTTAGAGACTGTCTGAAGAATAGCTTTGATGCACTGAACACAAAAGATCTAAGGAAGACCAGACAAGTTCTGGGATGGCATCAAGAATATCATATGTGAAGAAAGGAAAAGGTCATTAAAAAGACAGGAAAGGAAGAAACGACCAACATGAATTTCAGAAGAGACTCTGAAACTTGCTCTTGAATGTAGAGTATCTAAAATGAATGGAAGAAATGACCAAATAAATGAACTGAACAGATTTCAAGGGACAGCTTGAGAAGACAAAGTAAATTATTGTAACAAAATGTTCACATGTCTGGAGTTAAAAAAACCAAAGGGGAGAACGTGCTCAGCATTTCTCAAGCTGAGAGAACTAAAGAGAAGAAAAATCAAGCCTTGAGGTGCAAAATTTAAGGATTATGTGGACAAAATATTGAGTGATGCAGGAAGCACCAAAGAAGATGGAAGGAATACACAGAGTCACAGTGCCAAAAAGAAGTGGCCAGTGTTCAAATGTTTCAGAAGGTAGCATGTGATCAGGAGCCAATGGTACTGAAGAAAAAAGTCTAAGATGTACTGAAGTAATTGGCAAAGAACAAGGCTCCAGAAATTAATGGAATAGCCATTGAGACATTTCAACAAATGGATCCCACACTAGAGGCACTCACTTGTCTATGTCAAGAGATTTGAAAAGAGCTACCTGGTCAACTTACTGGAAGAGATCCATATTTGTACCCATTCCAGAGAAAGGTGATCCCATGGATTGAACAATATCATTAATATCACAGGCAAGTAAAATCTTACTTAAGACAATTAAAAAATGGTTTCAGCAGTGTGTTGAGAGAGAACTTCCAGAAATGCAAGCTGAGTTCAGAAGGGGACATGGAATGAGGGATATCATTGCTGATATCAGATGGATCTTGGCTGAAAGAAAAGAATACCAGAAAGATATTTATTTGTGTTTTATTGATTGTGCAAAAGCACTCAATTGTGTGGATCATAACAAATTATGGGTAACATTGAGAAGAATGGGAATTCCAGAACA
>NW_006921594.1:26881001-26889761 GCF_000298275.1 Orycteropus afer afer
AAAAAAAAAAAAAAAGTTCCAGGAATTTATGGAATACATATTGAGACGTTTCAACAAATGGATGCAGCACTGGAGTTGCTCAGTCACTTATGCCAAGAAATCTGGAAGACAGCTACCTGGACAATTGCCTGGAAGAGAGTCATACTTATGGCCATTCCAGAGAAAGGTGATCCAACTGAATGAGGAAATTATCAAACCATATAATTTGCATCACACAAAAGAAAAATTTTGCTGAAGATAATTAAAAAGCAGTTGCAAGAGTATATTGGCATGGAACTTCCATAAATTAAACTGGATTCAGAAGAGGACATGGAATGAGGGATCATTACTGATGTCAGATAGATCTTGGATGAAAGCAAAAAATACCAGAAAGATTTTACTTGTGTTTTATTTACTATGTAAATATATTTGACTCTGTGCATCAAAACAAATTATGGATAACATTGAGAAGAATGGGAATTTCAGGACATTTAGTTGTGCTTATGAGGAACCTGTACACAGACCAAAGGCTCTGTACACAGAAGAAATCTGTCTGTGAAGAAGTGCAGCCAGAATTCTCCCTGGAAGCAAGAATGGCCAGACTTTGTCTCACCTACTTTTTCATGTTGTCAAGGGAATGATTCCCTGGAGAAGGATATCAAGTTTGGTAAAGCCGAGGGTCAGTGAAAAAGGATAAGACCCTCAATGAGATGGATAGACACAGTGACTGCAACAATGGGCTCAAGTATAGCACGGACTGTGAGGACAGTACATAATCAAGCAGTGTTTTGTTCTGCTGTACTGATCACTGTCAGTGGGAGCAGCCTCAATGGAATCTAACAATAACAACAACAAAAAGGTGGATGCTGTGTGTGCCACCTAGGCATTGCATCACTTTCTGGAAATTGTCCTAGGTGGAATGCAGCTACCTCACTCCAACTTTCATACCCTTCCCAGGGCAATCCACATTCAATTATGTAAGTGACAAGTCATAAACATCTGAGGAGTAGATGGTGGTGAACAAAGGTCTGGTAATTCCTTGCCTCAATTAGGATGATTAACGTTAGAGCTCCCAGTAGGATCAGCTGCAGTATTATAACTGCATTGCAGTTCAACTTTTGTTTGTATCTACTCCTATTTCCTTCATAGCCTTACGTGTGTGGTCCCAGAGTGTGCTCCCCAATAAATCTCCTATACACAAATCTACATCTAAACTTCTGTTTCCAGGAAAACTGGCCAAAGAAAGTTGGTGCCAAAATTATTCCTAGGAAACAGACTCTAAAATGTTATTTTCAGGGTGGATCTCTTGCCAGCCGTCATTTCTAAAGATCTCATCTCTAATAGATAGCACCAAACCTACCATTGAGTTGATTTCAACTCACAGAAATCCCCATAAGGTTTCCAAGGCTATAAATCTTTACAGAGGCCAACTGCCTCATCATTTTTCCATGGAGCAGTTAGTGGATTCAAATCACCAACCTTTTGGTTAGCAGCTGGAAGTCTTACCACAGAGCCACCAGATATGCAGTAGAATATCAATAATTCTTGGCATACTAAAGTGACACAGTTGTGAACTCTCATTGGTGGTGAAATGGAACAGGGTGCCTACGAAAGGAATGAACTGCTTGGTAAATATCTCAATCATTTGTGAAATACAGGTTGTTGTTAGTTGTTGTCGAGTCGTCTCTGACCCCATGCACAGCAGAATGAAATACTGACTGGTCCAGTGCCAGTTCCACGATCCCTGCTATACTTTAACTCATTGCCACAGCCACTGTGTCAATACATCTCACTGAGGGACTTCTGCTCTCTCGAAGTAGGTGAGACAAAGTCTGGCCATTCTCACTTCCAAGGAACATTCTAGTCGTATTTCTTCCAGAACAGAGTTAGTTCTTTTAGCAGTCCATGGTACTTTCAGCATTCTTTGCCAGCACCACAATTCAAAAATAACAACTTTTCTTCAGTCTTCCTTATTCATTGTCCAGCTCTCACATGCATATGATGTAATTGAAAATACCATGGCATGTGTCAAGCACACCTTAGTCCTCCAGGAGACATCTTTGCTCTTCAGGTCTTGAAAGATGTCCTTTGCAGCTGATTTGTCCAGTGCTATACCTTGTCTGATGTCCTGACTGCTGCTTCCAATGATGTTGATTGTAGAACCAAGCAATATGAAGTCTTTGACAACTTCAATATTTTCTCCATTTATCGTGATGCTGCTTATAAGTCTAATTGTGAGGACTTTTGTTTTCTTTATATTGAAGTGTAATCCATACTGCAGACTGTGGTCTTCAGTCTTCATCACTAAGTGCTTCAAGTCATCCTCATTTTCAGTAACCAAAGTTGTGGCATCAACATATCACAGGTTGTGAATGATTCTTCTTCCAGTCCTGATGCCAGGAGAAGTAACAATTTTAAGGGCTATGGAATTTGATGTTATTTTTAGGGAAACTGTTAAGGATTAGAAAAATAAATGAAAGACAGTAGATGAATGATCATCACTTTAAGTGAAATGTGAAAGAGTGCTGCCTATAGAAACTCTCACCTCCTGCAGCTATGGGCCGAAGAAAGAAAGATTAGATGCAGAACTCAATCATAAGGACAGAGGAGCTCTAGAGAAATTTGAATTTCCCACCCTAGCAAGTTTGCACATCAAGGGAACCGATTGGGAAGAAGTGGAAACTTGATAGTTGGGTTGGGCACATCTAGGTTGATGAATCTGAGAATTAAACTCCAGTTCTCCTTGAACTCTCAGAGCCAGCAGAAGTGGCCCAATCTTCTTGTTACAGGCTAGCACTCTTTCTTACCTCTTGCTTGAAGACAATTCAGAAGCTTCCAGATATTGAAGTTGTAAGACCTTATGCTCTGCCTCACTTCCCTTCTTGCTACCAAACCCATACTTAGGGTCAAATCTCAGCATAACCTGACTGAACCAGTGTTGAATTGACTAAAGATAGAAAAAGAAATATACCCTCAAAGAAGCTGCAGTATGTAGGAAACATGTACCAGGAAAAAACAAAAACAAAAACAGGAGCTCTGTTATGAGTACATGATCGAGAACAGTGGTATAAAGTTGGATAAACAAAGAATTTTACCAAAATATGAGACCTAACATCCTGGCAGGACCTCCTGTGACAGTACTCATATGCTACATAGCATTTCCTTCAGAGTTTGGAAAAGGTGATAGCCTAAGCTATATGCTATAGGAAGAGCTCAAAAGACTCAAAGGACTCAAAAAAGTGTGTATAGTAGAGTTGCTATGCTGGATAAGGCTGAAAAGTCCACCAGCGAACTCTGTTGCATGGAAAGGTCCAAAGGACATGCTATTTATCAAAGCAGAAAGAACCAAGTTCACTGAGAAGTTCAGTGCTGGTTATGCTCTTATAGGCTAGGCTCACCATAGAAAATGCTGATTCAGAGAAAGCATCCCTGATAGTAATAAAGATCCTGAAATAATAGGGGCCAGCTGGAAGAACAGAACCAGCAGGATTCAGGTGGGAGCAATTGCCATAGTGAATAGTATGGTCTGAGTGGCACCCTGTGTTCTTTAACCATGGAGAACTATTCCTGGGCATAAGGTAGTAGGGCAGCCAACATGGATATTGCTTAATCTATATAATCAGAAGAAATTGAAGATAGATGATGAGAATGCTGAAGGTAGCCTCCCTAATAAAATGACATATTATTATGCCTGGTTTCCAGACCTGAGTCAGCTCTAAGACTGCAATCCATTGACTGAAGGAGAGGCCAAGTCCCCATGATGAATGAGCCGACAACACCATAGCAAGTGTATATGGTAATAAGCATAAATTAGTTAATAAAAATAATTTTTAAATGAGGAAATTCATATGGTTAACATTTGAAAATATGTTCAATTTCAGTGGTAATAAATGGAATGTAGCTTTAAACTTTCATTTTTTCATACTACATTAGCAAATTCAAAAATCACAAAAAGATGTATTTCTACATATTCCTTTTAAAATTATAACTTGCTGAAACTATCCTGGAATTCTGTTTGGCTGTGTAACAGGAGCCCTAAAATTATTATATTTAAGCATTACTTCTATTGGAATATACTTTAAGGAAATAAAAATTAGGCAAGGATTTTTTCACAAAAGTATTTATTAAAGTACCAATTTCATAGGATATTTAGAAAATGTCAGAAACAACTTAAATTTCCAATGTTAACATTGTTGGAAAGCATATTGGAAGCCCTCTATGTGATGGAATATTATGCAATTATTAAAAGTTTTCAATTACATTGAGAAATATTGTACATTCAGCTGATTATTGCAATGTTGTCAATAAGGTATACACCTAAAAGAAGATGGATTGAAGAGTTGTGTGAGAGATATACTCATAACAACAACAACATTAAAGCATAATTACTGAGGCTTCTTACGTAAAACCAAAATCCTCATGGGATTTGGTTCCTTTATTTGAGGGTTTAGGGTCATGATTTCATGAGACATCCCAGTTAATTGTCCAAATAACATGTTTGGTGCTTCTGTTCTACCTCCTAGTTAATTTTGTAGTACTTGGGGTCTTGAAAGCATGGAAGTGGACATCCAAGGCACACACCATTGTCCTCTATTTGCCTGAGGTAACAGGAATGAGAGTCAGGAATAAGAGAGGGATATGAAATGTGTGGCTAATTGCCTCTGTGAATTGCTGTCTCCTTTGTCACGAGACCAGAAGAACTGGATGGTGCCTGCCTACCATTACAGAACATTTTAACTGGTAGAAGAGACCATCGTGAGATGGAGTGACAGGTTTGCTGGCCCACAGAGCAAGAAAGCTGAGTGCCTTTGGGCAAGAAGCTTCCTGGTGGAGTGAGTTGCCTTCAGACAGTAATTGGTAGAGCTGAAGAGCTTTTTAATACTTCCTGGAATAGGGAAGAGGCTGGGCTAACTTCTTCGAGAGACCAAGGAAATGAGAAGCAGAGCTGCCTCAGTCTCAAAGGGTAGGACCATGGTCTCTGGGGTTTCAAAGGTTGGAACCACCACAGCCTCCTACGTTTCAAAAAGTCAGATCTTCACCAACTCAGTTCTGGAGTGTGGGGCTGCTGTACATGAGAGCTAGTGGAATGGGCTATATCTGCTGCCCAAAAGTGAGGGTGTGGGGCTGCCATGCCCAAGGGGTAGAAGAAGGGGGGCTGCCAACCAAAGAGATGAAGTTGCCATTCAGATGGACTAGGAGAATTGGGCCACCCAATGAAGAAGATCTTTACAGGACTCAAGTTGACAAGGGGTAGAATATGTTAGTTAAGTTTGTGTGTCAGCTTGGCTGGACCATGGTTTTGAGTGGCTTGGCAGCTGTATATAGTTATCCTCCATAATGAGATTGTAATCATCTCCATGGTAGAATCTGCTGTGAGATGTTAATCAGTGGAAGGGGAGTTCCCTTCAAGGTGTGGCCTGCTTCCTGTATATATGGAGAAGCTTTGAGAAAGGGCTGTAGCTTTTTGGTATACTTGGATTCTGCATTTGGCTGAGTCTTCATCTCCAGTTCCTGGCTTGAACTAGTAGCCCGCCTTGTTGCCTGCAGATCACGAGATTGTGTCATTTTCCTGCTATCCCTGAGTTCATCAGCCTCAGTAGTCAGAAGCTGCATGGGTTAGGAGACATCTTCTAGCTCCAGTGGATTTGGAACAAGATGCAGAACCGAAGCCCGAGGTCAAGGGGCCTTCAACCAGTCACTAGAGCTAGCACTGTAAATTCAGACTTCTAGCCTCTTAAACTATGAAAGAATAAATTCTTGTTCATTAAAACCACTGACCTGTGATTATTTTTGTTATAGCAGCCCTGATGATAGGAGGTTGGGAAAGGCCTGACAGTGAGGCATTATTTGATATCATTTGGTTGTACTTGCCTCAAACATAGTTGATCTGTTAAGTATATTATCAGCTGAAGCTATGAGTAAATAAATTTCAAGGACTATTACCAATAATAAAGCCCTAGCCTTAGAATGAACCTATACTAGTGTATACCATTGTTCCTCATAAGATATTTGTGACTCTGTCTAATATAAAGGGCATCAAGATAGTCACAGAGCTAATTGAGTGAATTATAGAGGAGAAGCTACATTGTGGAACTAAGAAAAACTACCAGGACATAACTCCAAGCAATGTGTCCTAGCTTTGTTATGTCTGGCAGTAATAGGAGGAAAATAATGAAGCTGGTGGAAGGCTTTTTATACCACACAAACGGAAAAAGTCCAAGATTCCAAGAGTAACAGACTTTGAGTCTTCAACAATAAACACTTGTACTGTCTATTCATGTTCATACATTGCTAAAAGGAACATTTTTCATATATCCCAAAATAGTGCCAATACAATAAGCTCCATTTCCTGTTATTAAAATAAATAAATAAATAACAACAGAGTAATGTGATGGAATTAATTTTTTAAAAAATAATTTAAATGGGAGCAGAATGTTGTTATTATATGATCAAAACCTGTCATCCTTTGGGAGAATAGTTAGTACAGTCAGTCCAGATCTGTTAATAGCATCATAAAATGTGACAAATCACAGCTGGCATCCTACTGGATGAGTAAAGAGAGAGGCTAAAAATCAAATTGCTTAAAGATTTTGTTCGCACCATGAAAGGCTTTTATGACATATGTCAACTGAAACTGGAGATAAATAATTGTTAATTTTTTCACATATCAGAGCATGTTCTTGTTTTCAAGTTTCTTAATTACTGCTGTTACAGAATTTACTTACAAAGAGATTAATTTAATGTTGATTTGATTTTCTACCACACACTAAGATGTACACATTTCCCTGAAGGCCGAGGATGTGAGTTGTGTAACCCATTCTTTCATTGTTTTAGAAGACCAAGTTATCTTAAACTTCTGAAGGAGCTGCTTTTCCTTATTTGGCTGGGCTTGCAGTCATCACTGTGAGAACTGGTAAAGACTGACAGAGGCATTGTGCCAGCAAATTGGCAAATGAGGAGGAAAAGAGAGACAAAATATTTTCAAGAAATTTCTCTACTCTATAGAAAAAGAGACAAATGAGATACACTAGAGCTGGTCAAGGGATGGTGTCAGTACCATTTGCATATACCATCTACTAGTCCACATCTATTAACCAGGAGCAAGAAAGAGGCTTTAAAAAGAGAAGTATGGTTTCTTGATAAGAAATAGTGGCATTAATGTCAATAATGAATAGGAAATATACAATTGCAGTAACAAAAATAGTTTTATGTTAATTAAGATATCGATCTTCTTTTTGAGAGATTATGCTGTTTTATTAAGGAGCTCTGGTGGTATAGGGCCTAAAACATTTGACTGCTAACCAGAAGGTCGGTAGTTCAAACCTACCAGCCACTCCATGGAGGGAAGACTGGGCAATCTACTTCCAAAAAGATTTACTGCCTTGAAATCCAAAAAGGGTCAATATGAGTGGGAATCCACTTGATGGTAGAGAGTTTGGTTTGGTTTTGAATTTTATGCTGTTTTATTATAGGAAAATAAATTTAGAGTATCATGTACAATCATGGATTTAATTCAGGGATAATAACTTCTAGACAGAAACTACTACTGGGTTGTTTTTGCTTGTTTGTTTTAGTCACCATAGGATTTACATAGCTCTAGGCTATGTAAAGATAGGGCAATCTACTTGCCTAGTGATACTGCCTCGAAACCCAAGGAGGGGTCGCTATGAGTCGAGTCCGACTCAATGGCACATAACAACAACAGGCTGAAATACCAGTTGTATAATTCCTGGTGCCTTCAAACAACTCTATCACGTGTACATAAACATGTACCTATGAATGCACACACACACACACACAAACACACATAGTTAGATAGACGATAGATCGATAGATTGATGGATTGCTGGATAGATCGACAGACGCCATTGTGTTGATTCTGACTCCTGACAACCCCGTCAGTGTCAGAGCAGATGTCAGCTCCAGAAGGTTTGCAATGGCTGGTTTTTCAGAAGCAGATCACCAGACCTTTCTTCTGAGGGTCCTGTGGTTGGATTCAAACGTCCACACTTCCGTTTTGCAGTTGAGCATTAACCATTTGCACTACCCAGGAATTCTCCCTCTCCTTCTGTCTTTCTATGTGCATGTGCATGTACATGTATGTGTGTGTTTACTATCTCTGTCTGTTTTTCTCTCCTGTCTCTTTCTATCCTGGAGTAGACACCCGTCCAGGGAAATATCTAGGAGAACACAAGACAAATATTAAGCTGTTGCAGGTGTCTTCAATATTGAATGCACTTTGGGATCACTTGGAGAGAATTAAAAAATACTGATTCCTGCAGAGTATCCATCCCAGCGGTGCTGATTTCACTGATCTGGAGATTTCTTTGGTTTGAGCTTTGAACTTAAAAAAAAAAATTCCTCAGGGGATGCAAATGTGGACCTGCAAAATTAACGGTTATTGAGCGTATTTGGTCAAAATCAATAGTGTTTTGATTTTTTCTTCCATTGAACAAACACACTTGCCAACCCTGTCTGGTTCTCACAATCTTGATTTCTCCTTGTAAAGTAGGAGCTAGTGACCTGTCCTTGAAAATTTTCCTTTTCTAGGACTGTCCTGACTATAGCCTTGTGTGGCTTTTAGCTCTAGTGGTGCAGTGCCTAAACCATTTGACTGCTAACCAGAATATTGGTGGCTCAAACCCACCAGTCACTCCATGGAAAGAAGATAAGGCTATCCACTTCTGTAAAGATTTACTGCCTTGGAAACCCAAAGGGGGTTACTATGAATCAGAATCCACTCAATGGTAGTAGGTTTGGCTTTGCTTTTTTTTTTTTTTT
>NW_006921594.1:26890306-26892668 GCF_000298275.1 Orycteropus afer afer
CTAAGACACTTGACTGCTAACCAGAAGGCTGGCTGTTCAAACCCACCAGCCACTCCTCAGAAGGAAGATGGGGCAATCTACTTCCACAGTGATACTGCCTCGGAAACCCAAGGAGGGGTCACTATGAGTCGGGGCCAACTCGATGGCACATAACAACAACAACAGGCAATACTTTACATCGTCATTCACTTAGTTGCTTAGGACAAAACCTCACCATCTTTCTTGACTTCCTTCTTTCTCTCACATTCTACATCCAATCTTTCAGCAATATCAGCTCCACTGAGCTAGTCCAATCCAGCATCTTTCCCTTGAAACTTTGCACGAGCCTCATAACTAGTCTTTCTGATGCCATTTCTCATCCCTCAGCCTTGTATATTATCCACAACAATGTTGTTGTTAGATGCCATTGAGGCATCTCCAACTCATAGCAACCCTGTGCACACAGAATGAAACACTGCCCAGTCCTGTGCCAGCTTTATGGTTCCTGCTGTACCTCAACCTGTCATTGCAGCCACTGTGTCAATCCATCTCATTGAGGGCCTTCCCCTTCTTCATTGACCCTTCACTTTACCAAACATGATATCGTTCTGCAGGGAATGGTTCCTTCTAACAACATGATCAAAGTAGATGAGATGAAGTCTGGCCATTCTTGCTTCCAAGGAGCTTTCTGGCTGCATTTATCCAGGAGAGATCTGTTAGTCCTTTTAGTAGCAATGGTACTGTTAGCATTCTTCTCCAGCACCACAACTCAGAAGCATCAACTCTTCTTTGGTCTTCCTTATTCATTGTCCAGCTCTCACAAGCATAAGAGGCTTGGGTTAGGCACACCTTAGTCTTCCAGGAGACAACTTTGTTCTTCACTTGAAAGAGGTTTTTGTGCAGCAGATTTGCCCAGTGCAATATGTCTTCTGATGTCTTGTTTGCTGCTTCCATTGGTGTTGATTGCAGAAGAAGTAATATGAAGGCTTTGACAACTTCAATCTTTTCTCCATCGATTGTGAAGCTGTCTATTGGACCAGTTGTGAGGATTTTTGTTTTCTTTATATAGAGGTATAATCCATACTGCAGACTGTAGTCTTTAATCTTCATCAGTAAGGTCTTCAAGTCATCCTCACTTTCAGCAAGCAAAGCTGTATCATCTGCTTATCACAGGTTGTTAATGAGTTTTCCTCCAATCCTGGTGCCACATTCTTCTTCATATAGTCCAGCTTCTCAGATTATTTGCCCAGCATACAAGTTGAATAAGTGTAGTGAATGGATAAAACCCTGATGCACTCCTTTCCTGATTTTAAACCATGCAATATGCAAAAAGGACAAGGAGGCCCCACAAGAGGAAGACAGAATCACCATCAATAGCCCAAGGCCTATTCCTGCGAGGCCAGACATGTTGCCTCCCTCCAGCCCTTTCTTCAACCGTTTCTCCCAAAGCACCCACCACCTCCTGGGTTCCATAATTTGCTGCAGTGGCCACACAGAACTCACAGATTATGGGGTTTATTAGGGAAGCACCAGGCTACAATTCAAGTTCAGAAAAAAAAAAAAAAAAACGCTCAGTCTCTCTCTCAGCCCACTGTCTCTCAGCCAAGTCTCTCACAGTCTCTCCCCCAGCAGTGCGTGTCTCTTGCATCTCTTTCCCAGTAGCACATATCTCTTTCAGGAGAACGTGTCTCTTTTGGCAGCACATCTTCCTCAACCAGCAGTCAGAGAGAGTTCTGCCTCTAGGAGGCCTCCTTTTGAGGAGTAGAGTGGCCAAAGCAACCAATCATAATATCCAAATTCTAAGCACCTGAGAGAGAGTGTGGGACCCTCCCAGAACATTGTTTTGTGCCACTCCCAACAGAAAAACCCCAGGTGGACAACTTTAGCAACAAGGAGCTCCTCACAGTTGCTCACAGCAAATTCCACTGTGGAGTTTACAAAGACTTATGGCTAGAAAAGCCATACCAGGTAATTTACCACACCACACAGTATCTCCTTGTTCTCTTTGAACAACAGTCTCCTGATCTATGTACAGGTTCCTCATGAGTGCAATCAAGTGCTCTGGAATTCTCATTCTTCTCAATGTTATCCACAATTTATCATGATCCACACAATCAAATGTGTTGGCATGGTCAATAAAACATAAGTAAACACCTTTCTGGTATTCTTTGCTTTCAGCAAAGATCCATCTGACATTAGCAATGATATCCCTTGTTCCATGTCCTCTTCTGAATCCAGCTTGCATTTCTGGAAGTTCTGTGAATATACTGCTGCAACTTGTTTTTTTTTTTTTTTTTAATTATCTTCAGTAATACTTTACTTGCATGTGATATTAATGATATTGTTTGATAATTTCCACATTCTGTGGGATCACCTTTCTTTG
>NW_006921594.1:26892883-26904828 GCF_000298275.1 Orycteropus afer afer
GTGACTCTGTGTATTCCTTCCATCTTCTTTTGATGTTTCCTGCATCATTCAATATTTTGCCCATAGAATCCTTCAATATTGCAACTCGGGGTTTAAATTTTTTCTTCAGTTCTTTCAGCTTGAGGAACGCTGAGCATGTTCTTCCCTTTGGTTTTCTAACTCCAGGTCTTTGCACATTACATTATAGTAATTGTCCTTGTCTTCTTGAGCTGCTCTTTGAAATCCGTCCAGCTCTGAAACAATAATTATTTTTTAAGATCCTATATTTTAAAAAGTCAAATCACTCTCTTGGTTGAAACATTCCAATATCTACTCTTAGACCACATGGCTTGCTCTACCACTTAATTTCTCTTTTTCATTCTCTGATCAGATGCCACCTCCTTAGAGACTTGAACATTATTACCTAAAGTATCCATTCCTCTATTCTACCTCCTTAGAATGTTTATTGGCCTTCAGAACATTTATTACTGTTTAACATTATAAATCATATTCTTTTGTTCATTTGATTTTGCCTATCTTACACCAATAGAAGAGAGGTATGTGAGGGACAGTGACTCTGTCCTTATCGCTACTGTATCCACAATATCTTGAGATGCTATACATATTAGCCACTCCACAAAAAATATTTTTTGAATGATTGAATAAATGTTGTTGCAGTTATTTTAGCTACAACCTTATCTCCCATGAATCTCTTGTTTGTTTTGCACTGAAAATTACAAGATTCAATTCTCTATTCTTATTATGTGTCTTACTCTGTGTCCCAGTCTCTGTCATTGTAACTGGAGAAGAGATTGCTGGGGTGGCTGACTTGCTGAAAATTATACCCCATGTTACTGGAAAAAGTTCCAAATGCAAAGAAATGGGTCTCAGTGGCTATCGTTTGCTGGCAGATTATGGGATACCTGGTTCAACAAGAGCCATTTAAATTCCTTATTTTTTTAATTTATATTGATTTGGTAGTAGAAGTTGCATTTACTAACAATGCATCTTGAAATATGGAGAGCATCTGATTTTGCAAGTTGTTTGGTTGTAAACAAAGACCAAGGAAAGTTGGTGATGGAAATACAGCTGGATTATGCCATGCAAATAATTTGATTAGAATTCCTGCATCCCTGGTTGAAGGTCATAAAGCAGTAACTGCTAGCACACCTCTTTGGCCTTGGGATCATTAAACCCTTTTGAAGTTTCTTGGTACTCATCTTCAGTGTCACTATTGGTTAAAGCAATACCAACAATAACCATCAAATGAACTGTCCTTGCATTTTTGAATTAATCTCTTAAGGTGCCAAGTCCTATACATGACTTAATTACATATATCATCTTTTGAAGAGGCACATATGTTTTAAATGTCCTCTAATTTGCCTCTAACTCACGGTATAAACTATGTCTTATCAAGGTGGGATTCCTAACAGTTTATTTTAACCAGAAGAACTCTGATGGTGGAGTAGTTAAGACATTTGGCTGCTAATCAAAAGGTCAGTGATTTGAACTCACCAGCCATTCCACAGAAGAAAGATAAGGCAGTCTGCTTCTGAAAGGATTTACAGCCTTGGAAACTCATTGGGGTCACTATAACTCAGAATTGACTTGATGGCAGTGAGTTGGTTTTGAGATTATTTTAACCATCTTATGTTTTTTGTTTTTAAGTCTTGGGTAAGTCAATTGCATTTCCATTGTTCTCTAACATTTCAAGGGCTTATCATCATCCTCAGAATATAATCTAAAATCCTTTGTGTGTCCTGCAAGGTCCTATAACCAGGCACCTGTCTACTTCTCCAACTCTATTTTCTGCCATATTTCCCCTCTCATACTGTGTCAAATTCTCAGTCATTGTAAACCAAGAAGGGTTTCTTCTCATGTCCTTTGTATTTTCTGTTTATTTTTCCTGGAACTTTGTCTCCTTGGACAGCAAAATTCTTTTTCCTCTCACTTTATTGGGGTATCTTCTCAAATGTAGCTTTATCATAAAGTCCTTCCTTAACCATTATGTCTAAATTAGAACTCATATCTTTCTTATCTCAATTGATTTTTCTTTGACAGTTTATACATTGACATATCATATATTCATTTATTGACATCTTTTTCAAACACACACACACACACACACCCCACAGAAGAATGTAATCTCCAATGTAAGGACTTGTTCTTTCACTTTACTCTCCAATGTACATATAAAAATGACTAACTTATAGTATGTACTCAATAAATACTCATTAAATGAATAAGAAATTTATCAAGAGAAGATCATTAAGGATTATTATTTTAAGATGTGAAACTCAGGAGTTTTTGATATCTTTATTTCTTAACATTAACCATTCCTCATTTTATAGTCAAGGAACTTAATGATCAGATCAATAAATAATACACCACTAGCAGATTGAATGCCTTGATTCTATATGGTGTTTCCAGGTATATATCTATCAAGATGATGAATAGATTTTGACACACATAGTATACTTATTTAGACAAAATTCCATATGAATATACAGGTAATTAACCCTCATCTGTAAGGTTTGTGGTATTAGAATTTTACTTTAGAATCATCAAAGATGAGGAGAATTTTCAATTTTTAGTATCTTATTTGAATTATCAGAATGTATCACAAGTGAAAATACAAACTAAAATATTTACATAGAAAAAAGTTATAGTAGGCAATGAGATAATTTATGTTACAAAAGTTTATCAATAAATAGTCAATGAATGGAAGACTCTAGAAGAATTGGAGGCTATAAAGACTTTTCAAACAAACGGCTAACTTTCAGGATCTTATCTTGGGAGATTATGTTTAGACAAAAAGAAATTGCAAAGTACAAAAAGAAAAAAACAAACTTGCTGCCATCGAGTTGATTTCAACCCTTAGCACACTCACTGAGTTTCCAAGCCTATAAATTTTTACAGAAGCACACTGCCTCATCTTTCTTCTGCAGAGCAGCTGTTAGGTTCCAATCAATGACCTTTGCTTAACTGCCAAATGCCTTAACCAGAGTTCCTTATAGTACAAAGTAGAAAGTAACAAATTAGTTTTATAGAAAGAAGTTAAACTCTGATGAGAAAATGAAGCCTACCATCAGAAAATACTTCATAAAGGAGGTATAGTAGTGTCCAAGTTGGTGAAAAGAAATAAACCCTTTTTCCTAGATTTCTAAAGTGAAGGCCAATTCAAAAATGAATAGCTTTTAACTATTCAACAGTTGAATTAGAAAAATGTATGACTAATATGATTAAATCTCTCTAGCCCAGTCAAGGGGAGCTCTGGTAGCATAGTGGTTAAGACGCTTGCCTGCTAACCAGACAGCTGGCGGTTCAAACCCACCAGCCACTCCTCGGAAGGAAGGTTGGGCAATCCTACTTCCGTAGTGATACTGCCTCGGAAACCCAAGGAGGGGTCGCTATGAGTCGGGGCCGACTCGACGACACATAACAACAACAACAACAACAGCCCAGTCAAGATTATATGGATTATAAAAAATTATAAATATCCAGGTGGCTAATTGACTACCCAAAAGACATAATTAGTCCTATTTACTCTAGACATAAAAGGTTACTGCTTGCACGCTTCTCTTTTGAAGAGGAACACATACCTTTAATGTTTTAAATGTCTGCTGAGTTGACTATTACTCACAGGTATAAACCATGTTTATCTTCCAAATGAACTCAGACAAGTGATAACATTCAGAATAATGTGAACAAACAACCCTTTTTTAGGTGTACAGTAATGAATGGATGGAGCAATTTGCATTCCAGGTCGAATTGAAAAGAAACTAATCAAAAGTTGCTTGAATTAGTGTCATCCAAACAATTCACATTGATCTTTGTCATTCAGAGGACCTGAATGTCCATTAGTATCAAGCAGTATCATGCTGCTACTTATGTTACTGAAATCTCTCATGATTTATTAAAAAAGGTAGTTGCTTTTAGGAACTG
Source organism: Orycteropus afer afer (assembly GCF_000298275.1). Classification (NCBI taxonomy): domain Eukaryota; kingdom Metazoa; phylum Chordata; class Mammalia; order Tubulidentata; family Orycteropodidae; genus Orycteropus; species Orycteropus afer. Next base: position 26,896,808 of record NW_006921594.1, read on the forward strand.
CTTTATCATATATCCACCCCATTCTATTTTCAGTGCTATTTCTACATAACATTATCATTTTACCAACAGATAACAGTTTCCACTGAAGAGATAATTTTGAAAAATAATAGATTGTGTGCTGTTAAAATCATATTTTAAAATTATATTTGTTCTAATCTCATTAAAATTAAACTTCACATAATAAAATGAAAAATCTAGGTGATTATTATATCTAACCTAATTTACAGTTAAATATTAATACCCTGTAAGAAAGAAACAATTTTAGCATAGCCATGCAAATCTGCTGTCTATATCCTTTGATATGGGAGCTTCCTGCTTTCTCAAAGAAAGATAGGATTTCATGTGCTGACTCCTTACCAGTTTTTGCACAAGCAGTTAGATTTTCATTTTTCAATGGCTATAAAGTTAGTTAGGTGCTTTTTTAGACCATCCTAGAACTATTACTCTTTTTTTCTGATCTCCTTGGAAGGCTTTATTGAGAGGCATTGAAAGAGGGAAGGTTATTTTTTGTTTTTATATATAAATTCACTTGAAATCTGAAACTTCAGGGAAGAAAAATCAGTTTTCTCTAAATAGAAGCTGTTGTTATGTGCCATCGAGTTGGACCCGACTTATCGCGACCCCTCCTTAGGTTTCTGAGTCAGTATCACTTCCAAAGTAGATTGCCCAACCTTCCTTCTGAGGAGTAGCTGGTGGGTTTGAACCGCCAGTCTTCTGGTTAGCGGTCAAGTGCCTTAGGCACTACACTACCAGGGCTCCTTAAATAGCAGGAGTTGTAAAAATTCAGAAAGGATTTTCTCTTGCATGGAGAAGGATATTTCTACATAAAGGGACGAATTTTAAAGGGCTTATATAGATTCTTTGGTAATTAAGGTTATGTGTCAACTTGGCTGGGTCTAGTTTTGAGTGTCTGGGCAGCTGTATGTAGTTATTCGCCATGGAAAGACTGGTAATCAACTCCACAGTGGAACCTACTGCAGCAGTTGAGTAGCTGCCTTGGAAATGTGTTCTGCTTCCAGTATATAAGGAGCTCTGGTAACATAGTGGTAAGGCACTTGACTGCTAACCAGAAGGCTAGAGGTTCAAAACCACCAGCCACTCCTCAGAAGGCAGGTTGGGCAATCTACTTCCATAGTGATGCTGTTGTTGTTGTTATGTGCTGTGGAGTGGGACTCGACTCATGGCGACCCCTCCTTGGGTTTCCGAGGCAGTATCACTACGGAACTAGATTGCCCAACCAACCTTAGCCTTACGCACTATGCTACCAGAGCTCCCTGTAGTGACACTGCCTCCTGCCTCAGAAAATCAAGGAGGGGTCGCTATGAGTCGGGTCCCACTCCACAGCACATAACAACAACAACAGCATCATTATGGAAGTAGATTGCCCAACCTGACTTCTGAGGAGGGGCTGGTGGGTTTGAACCGCCAGCCTTCTGGTTAGCAGTCAAGTGCCTTAGGCACTACACTACCAATTTTAGCTAAATGTATACTAATGCAATTTTCTTTAAGAGTATATTTTTTTCCTTTTTTACTGTGTATTTAAATGTAGCCTGGGTTTCATTTATGAGAGAGAGTAGGAGTTTTTATTTCTCTGGCTGCTTTTAAACCAAGATTTTGCTGAGAAGCAAATGAGAGCAAGGACTTTAACTTCTTCAAATTGATTAGACTCGCGAGTGAAATCTCTGGGGGAATTACAGGAAAAAAGACAAAGAAGGATGAGCTTTAAAAATAACGGAATCTGATAATTAGATTTAATTGGGTCACCTCCTTACTATTATCATAATTAATTTAATCTTCCACTAAGTGTTATTACACATACAGAGTGAAAACTAATGATGAGAACACTTTTGTACTGAACAAACAGAAAGTCTGTTAAAAGTGAGAAGTGAAAAAAACAAAAATATAGAAAAAGCCTTTAAGTTTTAGCTATTTTGAAAAGTAGTTTTTGCATGTATCCTAGTTTTCATTATGTAAAAATTAGAAAACTTCATGTAAAACTTACATAATAGGGAATAGGATTTTTTAATTATAGATGGGCGTTAAAACTAAGGCTAGGATTTACCATTTCATTTTTCAAAAAAATATCTGAAGGCTTTATTTATTTTAAGTAACTGTTTTGGTTACTTTGTGCTGCTTTAACAGTAGATAGCAGAAACAGGATAGCTTTACAAACAAGGATTTATTCTCTTACAATTTTGGAGGCTAAAAGCCAGAATTCAAAGTCCCAGGTTCTAGGGGCTGGGTGAAAGCTCCTCAACTTTGGACTTCAGCTCTCCTCCTGCTCCTGGCCCACTGAAGCTGGAGGCTTTTCTTCAGTCAGGCAGCTGCTAGCTGCTAAGGCTGACAAACCCAAGGTCAACAAATAAAAAGGCACAGTCCCGATATTACCAAACCACACAGCAAGCCATTGATTCAAGTCCATGAAGAGTCCCAACATTGGCAGACAGTATGGCAGGTTGCTGAATAATAATTTGGCTGCATGCAGGATTAAAGTGTGCCAAAAGCTTGAGATGTTTCTCAAAGTTCCTTCCTATATACCGGAAGCACACTACATCCCTAAATTAGCTACTCATCTGCTCCAATAGATTCCGTCATGGAGTTAGTTACCAATATCACCATGGGGATAACTATATCCAGCTGTCCAGCCACTCGAAACCAGGCCCAGCCAAGTTGACACACAACCTTAACTACCACAATAACAAAATAGAATCAAGTCCAATTTCTATAGAAAATACATTTATACTAACATATATAAAATCTTCTAAAACTCACTGATTGATTTTAGCCATGTTCTAATAACATTCCTTTACAAATTGACTCTTCAAGATTAGCTTCTAGAAGAATGGATACAATTTGTTTTATAGAAACTTATGATGAAATTACACATATCATTTAAAGATGTCTTTAAGCACAAACAGGGAAAAGTCGAGGAGAAAAACAGATAAACGGAAACCTGAAGACAACAGTTAAACTTTGGTTTCCTACATAAAAACACTACTAAATTCCTTTTTTGTGTTTGTTTGTTTTTTTCTCTCTTGCTTAAGCTGAGCTGACTGGCTTTCTCTCTTCTACCACTGAAAGAATCCTCACAAATACAAGGTGTACTGAAATAATAACCTCCAAAGATGAGCAATGCATAATAACTTACTTTGCTTGAAATTAAAGTTCATAGTAAAGGTACAATAAGTAAACAATGAGGTGAGATATTTTGGTAATAGAATTGACAAGATAAACCAGTGAAACACAGGATACTCCATTGAAAAAAATTGTGTGTGTGCGTGTGTGTGTAAGTGCTCACATCTGAGAAAGAGAGGCATAGAGTGAGAATGTGAGTGACAGGTAGAGAGGAACTGCCACATAGAAATAGAGAATCACTTGAGTATTCAACAAATAACGCTAAAGAACTGTCCACTTGGGAAAAAGAATCAAGTCATCGATTCACACAAAATTCCACATGTGTGTGTGTATTTATAAGCCAAATTTGTGTTTACAGGCTAAATATACATGCTGAAAGTTGACTAAAAAGTGCACCAAAATGGATGAAATAAGTGAATGGTTAAAAGCTCTGTTATTGTTGTAGATGCAATCAAGATAGTCCCAACTCACAGTGAGCCTATGGACAGCAGAATGAAACGCTGCCCCATCCAGGGCCATCCTCACAGTCATTGCTATGTTTGAGCCTATCATGGCAGCCACTGTCTCAGTCCATCTCATTAAGGGTTTTCCTTTTTTTTTTTTTTCTTTGCTGTCTTTCTACTTTATCAAGTAGATGTCCTTCTCCAGGACTAGTCCCTTCTGGTAACATGTCCAAAGAGCTTGAAACAAAGTCTTGTCATTCTTGCTTCTAAAGAAGCCTTCCACCTGTACTTCATCCAAGACAGATTTATTCATTCTTTTGGCAGCCCATGGCATATTTAGTAGTCTTTGCCAACACCATAATTCAAAGACACCCAATCTTCTTCAGTCATCCTTATTCATTATTCAGCTTTTGCATGCATGTGAGGTTATTGAAAATATCATGGCTTAGATCAATTTCTTCATCTTTGGCCTTAGTGATTTGTGTGTAAATTTGAATAAACATTGTATAAACTGGTCTTCCTTTTAGATGTACTGATATTACCCTATCACTAATAGTGTTGTACTTCAACATGGTTCTTTTTGATGATGGATGCAAAGCTATTCTTCTTCAGTTTGTCATTCCCTGTGTAGTAGACCATATGATTGTTGGATTCAAAATGGCCTATACCAGTCAATTTCAACTCATTACTACAGAGGTTATTGATGTGCTGAATTTCATTTTTGACAACTTCCAATTTTCCTAGATTCATACTTCATACAATTTATATTCTGATTATTAATGGATATTTGCAGCTGTTTACTCTCATTTTGAGTCATGCCACATCAGTAAATGAAGATCTCCAAAACTTTGTTCCATCCACATCATTATGGTCCCCTCAACTTTGAGGAGACAGCTCTTCCCTGGTTGTATTTTGAATGTCTTCCAACCTGAGGTGCTCATCTTCTGACTCTATCAAGCAATGTTATGCTGCTATTCATAGGTTTTCAGTGGCCAGTTTTTCAGAAGGAAACTGCCATGGCCTTCTTGATAGTCTGTATTAGTTTGGAAGCTCGGCTGATTCCTGTCACCCTGAGTGACCTTGCTGGTATTTGATACCAATAGCATAACTTCCAGGATCATAGCAACATAACAAGCTACTACAGTACGGCAAACTGACAGGCTAGTGCTAGTTAATAGCTCTAGAGATGGAGAAAGACATACTATTCTGAAAAATAACAGAAAATGACAAAGAATCAATTCATTTAAATACATAAATATTAGAATCTCCTACTTATCAGAAAGCTCAAAGTAAAAATAACAAATAAAGATAAGCATGTATTAAGGCAATTAACTGAAGAAATACAAATAACTAACAGCTATATATAAACAGCTATATATAAACATTCAGGGAGCTTTTGTGGCATAGTGTCTAAGGCATTTGACTGCTAACCAGAGGATGATGGTTCAAACCCACCAGCACTCCTCAGAAGGAAGATTGGGCGCTCTTCTTGGAAACCCAAGAAGGGGTCACTATGAGTCAGATACCAATCTACAGCAGTAAGGTTTTTTTTTTTTTTTAAATAAACATTCAAGGCTACAAATAATCAAAGGAATGCCAATCAGATTACAAAAATTAAAAGTAGATATACATGAGAGGATGGCAAAGCAAGTATCATACATACTTCTCCCAGAAGCTTAATCTGATGCATTCCTTCTGAAAGAAAATCTTCCTGTTTCAATAAAATTCCTTCCTTTTTTTTTTTTTAACTTTTTATTGTGATTTTGGTGAAAGTTTACAGAGCAAATTGGTTTTCCATTCAACAATTCATATGCATTTTGTTTTGTGACATTAATTGCAATCCTCAGAATGTAATGTGCTCTTCTCATTTCTTCCTGTGTTTCCCATTTCCCTTTGTCCCTCTTTCTTACCCTTTCCGACTTTATCTCTGGGCACATACTCCCCATTTGATCTCATCAGGTTGATTGTTTTAAAGAGTGATACCTCCCGGGTGTTATTGTTCACCTCCTCAGCATGTCTATTGTTTGGCTGCAAGTTGAACCACAGGGGTGAGTTCTATTTCAGGCTTGAAGGGTGTGTAAGGGCCACAGTCTCAAGGATTCCACCAGTCTTTATCAGACCAGTAAACCTGATATTTTTAATAAAACTTCTTATTCATGATAATCTTCTTTATAATTCATTATAATCTAAAAATCCTCATCAGGAGAAAGATGTGGCAGTCTGTTTCCATAAAGATTATAGCCTTGCAATCTGTCCTATAGTGTCATTATGACAGATTTGTCTTGATGACAACAGTTTGTTTGTTTTTTGTTTGGTTTTAGGAAAAGGAAACACTTCTATGATTTTATTAAAAAAACATAATTGTTTCACAATAACTGCACATCAGATATAGTCTGTCTTCTAAAATAGTTCATTCACTTATGGTACCTTCACACACAGGAAGTTTTGGAGCTAATTACTTATCTTTTTTAACATGGATAAATGTGATATCTGGCGGTTCAAACCCACCAGCCACTCCTCAGAAGGAAGGTTGGGCAATCCTACTTCCCTAGTGATACTGCCTCGGAAACACAAGGAGGGGTCGCTATGAGTCGGGCCGACTCGACTGCAAACAACAACAACAAATGTGATATGGAAAAGTAAAAAAAAAAAATGGGGAAAAGCCTCATATAGTATTATTTTTATTTTGTAAAAGACAGAAAAAGAAATGAAAAAAGACAGTGGGAGAGACTGGGAAGAAAGGAAAATCTTCCAGAAGAAAATTTAAAAATTACCAACTTTGAACTTGGGGATCATTACCACAGATTTATCGTATAATTAGAATACCTTGAAGATTCCTTCAGGAAATGTTTAAGAATTTTATTACTACTATATTATATTATATTATTATTATTGTTATCAGGGATAGTGAATTCAGAATCTTATTTGTCTAAGTATCTTTGGAATGCTCAAATATTCTTAGCCATTAATAGGAAAGCTCAAGAGTTTAAAAGCTTTGTAATCATGATTTCAATTTCACCTTCACTTTTACCTACATAAGAAAAAAACTGGTAAGTCATTGAAACAAATAGTTTAAAGTCGATGGTAACAGTCGTAGTGAATTGACTGGGTTTATCATAGACTATTGATAAAAGAGAAAAAGTAAAAAGAAACTCATCAAACCCCAAGCCACTAGAAATGCACATTTTCAAGGCTTTGAAGAAAAAATGGTGTAAAAGAACAATTGTCTAAATAATTTAGACATTTTCTTATACATTTTAACATAAACTCATTTAATGTCTATTACATTTCCTGAGAGTTATGATAAAACAAGCATAAAAACAAGAAAAGGAATTTCTTGAATTGTAATTTTCTTGGATGTAAGCAGAAATAACTGCAAATTTTCCTGCTACTGATTTCATAGCTGACAGGGCCCTCCTGTGTAGAGAGAGGTACATGGATACATGATAGAGTAAGATAAGTAGATAGATATTTTTCTTCCTCCAAAGCTTAATGTAGTGAAGAGCTTGAGTTAAAACAATATGATTAACCATATGAAACTTAAAATCACAAAATAATAAATTTTGTGCTAAAAGTTTTTAAAATCTTCATGCTATGTACCAAATAACTTAAGAACAAACTGGTAATTTAAGAATAAACTCAACAAATCCCGTTGAGATAAGCAGCCTCTGAATGATAAGTAATCCTCCATGCTTCTTGGTAGTCGCTTCCATAACTTGCTTCTAACCAATATAATACAACAACATTAAGGAATGTCTCTTCTGTGACAAGGTTACAAAAGACTGTGACTTCTGTCTTGCTAGCATACTTCTCATACCTTTCTTGCCTACTTTGATAAAGTCTGCTGCCATGCTAGAGAAAATGTGGAGAAACTGAAACACTTGTAAATCATTGCTGGTATGAATTAACAATGATGCAGGTGTGGTGGAAAATAGTTTTGTGGCTCCTAAAAAAAGCTAAATATAGAAATACTATACTCACTGCCATCCAGTCACATCTGACTCATAGCAATCCCTCCTTGGGGTTCCGAGGCAGTATCACTGCAGAAGTAGATTCCCCAACCTTCTTTCCAAGGAGTAGCTGGTAGGTTTGAACCACCAGCCTTCTGTTTAGCAGTCAAATGCCTTAGGCACTATGCCACCAGAGCTCCCAGAAATACTGTAAACCCAGCAATTCTACTCCTAGGTATGTACCCAAAATAATTGAAAGCAACAAGTCAAATAGACATACAGCCCAAAGGTGGAAACAGCTAAAGTGTCCATCAACAGGTGAATGGATAAAAAAATGTGATATATGGAAAAAACTATCACTAACTTTATATGGAAAGGAAGGAGACCTCGGATAAGCAAAACACTACTGAAGAAGAAAAACAAAGTAGGAGGTCTCACATTGCCAGATCTCAAAACCTACTATACAGCCACAGTAGTCAAAACTGCCTGGTAT
>NW_006921594.1:26907038-26907877 GCF_000298275.1 Orycteropus afer afer
CAATGACATGAGACAAAGTATATGTGAACTGCTGTATGAAAAGTGAATTTATTCTGTAAATCTTCACCCAAATCAAAATAAAATTTAAAAAAAAATGTGATATATACATACAATCAAGTATATTCATCTATAAAGAGAAATGAAGCTCAGATACCTGCCATCATATAGATGAACCTTGACAACATAATGATGGGCAAAATCTGTTGGGCACAAAATGACAAATATTGCATGATCACGTTTAGATAAAATCTCCAGAATAAGTAAATCCATCAAGACAAAAGATTGGTAGTTACCAGAGGTTGGGGCAGGGAAAATTGAGGAGTTAAAAAAAGAAGAAGAAGAAGAAGAAGAAGCCTTGAGAAGAAGGGAGTCCTGAAGCAGGTAAGGCACTCAAACCCACAATTCTGAGAACAAGAATCTCAAGCTCTACCAGAGTGAGTCAGCGAGGGCAAGAAGTTGTCCATTTAGCCCATTTGGTGGAGCATCAGTCTATTAAACAGAGAAATGTGATTTCCAATTCCATGTGACACTATCGTTACTCTGTCACTTTCATCACATGGTTTACAATCTACGTACTTGACTTACTAGAGTGTGCATGCATGCTGGAGTCCCTGGGTGGTGCAAAAGGTAAATGCTCAGCTGTTAACTGAAAAGCTGGAGATTTGAATCCACCCAGTGGCACTTTGGAAGATAGGTCTGGTAATCTTTGAAAATTAACTATTGAAACACTATGCAACACACTTGTACTCTGACACACAGAGGGATTCCATGGGTTGGAATCTACTTGACTGTAATTTGTTTGATATGCATACTGTCATAGTGGCCAGTATATAATGGAT
>NW_006921594.1:26907977-26909285 GCF_000298275.1 Orycteropus afer afer
GAACCACAGTACCAGTGTGAATGGTGGTTTAACTTTGTGTAATGTAACAGTGCTTCTCACCTACTACTTTATTGGTAGATGAGATGTACTACTTTTCCTCTCTACTAGTACTACTATTATTAGTAGGTGATATTCTATTAATTTTTAATCTAAGCATTCATAGAAACAATCACATGTTTGACATAGGTACAAGAGTAGAAACAAAACTGTATCTAGATTTAGAAACTGTGGGCTTTAATGCACATGGATCACACTTTCTCCATATCTAAAATAATGGTGTTTGGATGAGTAAGTCTATACAGTAGCTTCTAATCACCACAGTGCTCTGGATAGTGTATTTATGTTCATCATGTCTTCATTCTATACTTAAATCAATATATGTTGAAGATACTAGCTCTGATCACACACTAATATCAACTGATAAATCTTAGGCAACATCCATGGATGGATGCTACCTAGGACTAGACAGTACTCCTTGGCTACAAATTTGGCTACAAACCCTTGGGGAAACAGAACCATAAATGTATTCACTTCACCACTCAACCCATTGTTGACATATTTGAAAAAAACTATGTATATGAGATATTGGGATGTTTATGTCTTTTTCCAAGAAGCTCAGGTTGTGCAATAGTTAAAATATTTGTTTGTTAAGCCAAAGGCTGGTAGTTTGAACCTACCACCTGCTCTGTGGGAGAAAGATATGGCAGTGTGCTTCCGTATGGATTTACTACCTTTGAAACCCTGTGAGGCAGTTCTATTCTGTGCTGTAGGGTTGCTGTGATTGGGACTTGACTCAGTGGCAGTGGGTTTGGGTTTTTTCATATGTCTTGTGCTTAAGGCATTTGACTAGTAGTAACCAGAAGGCTAGAGGTTCAAACCCACCAGCCACTCCTCGGAAGGAAGACTGGGTAATCTACCTCCATAAAGATACCACTTGGGAAACACAAGGAGGGGTCTCTATGTGTCAGGATCCACTCCAGGACAATCTTCTTTTTTTCATCTATTCAGCACCTCCCTGCCATTACCCAGGAATATGAAAAAAAGTATTTACTTTGAAGTTACTCATTAATTCAGCAGTTTTTTATTAAATCAAAACTAGTTGTCATCAACTATTTTATTAAGCACCTACTCTGTATTAGGTAAGGAGCCCTGGTGGCACAGTGGTTAAGCACTGAGCTGCTAAACAGAAGTTTGGGGGTTTAAACCCACTAAGGAGCTCTGGTAGCATAGTGGCTAAGGCACTTGACTGCTAACCAGAAGGCTGGCGGTTCAAACCCACCAGCCACTCCTCGGAAAGAAGGTTGGGCA
>NW_006921594.1:26909385-26931189 GCF_000298275.1 Orycteropus afer afer
GACTCGACGGCACATAACAACAACAACTGCTCCAAGGGCGAAAGATGTGTCGTCTGCTTCTGCTTCAGCCTAGGAAACGGAGAACTTCTGCTCGGTCTCCATGGCCATTATGAGTCAGAATTGAATCAATGGCATGGTTCTTTTTTTTTTAAAAAATACATTAGATACTGAGTTAACTGTGGGGAAGATTGGTAAAATACTTAATAAATTACTCCCTTGTCCTTATCTTAGTTTTTTTTTTTTTCCACAGCTTATAACTTAGCATACATTTAATCAATTTTGAGTAAAGTTTCTGTAATTATATATTTCACATTTTAATTTTTAAGAGGTCATAGGAGAAGAATGTGCTCAGTATTATTTTTATTTGATTTGGTAGGGTTTTTATGAGATGAAATTATTGAAACTAAGTGTTTCATTAGTTGCTGGATTAATTCATTAGACAGATTTGTTTTTAATTTAGTGTTCATTGGGTAGTAACCTGTTTCACAAAAAAGTTTTAGTAAATATAGATTCAACATCTTAGTTCAGTAGATAACGTTTTACATTTTTCATAAAACCCTTAATTTTGAATATAATATAAACCCTAGCAAATAGTGATGTTATAATAAAGTTTTAAGACATCATTCCAATGTTATTATATAATGTATATATATGTATGTGTGTATAGTTTTCTTTTTTTTTTGCTTTAAAGCGCTGAGACCACTGTCTTCCTCACTGCAGTGTAGACTACTTTTATACTGGGGTTATTCCTTATTCTCCTTTGATCCTCTGGCACCAAACACAGGTGGGCCATTCAAGACATGCTAATTAGTCAGAAGTCTATTTTAATACAATTTATTTTCTTTTTGGAAATAAATGATGAAGATGTCATTATTATATAATGTTGGCTAAAATGGGTTAAAGCCACCAATCTAAAAACTTATTTGATAGTGAAAAGCAACAAACAAGCAAAAACCCTATAGTGGGATATACTTTCAATAAACAAAAGTACCAGAATGTATTTATATTTAATTGTTGTGTGATCGTTACCGACTGTGAAAACTGAAAGATCTCTCAGTTACCTTTGTCTTCCACTTCCTACATGTTCTTCTTATCAGGGGTCCCAAGGTAGGTTGTGATCCCTTCTAGGTTTTCGCTATTGAGCTCAGAGGCTGGATTTACAGTGAATCTCAGCCAAGGGTGATTTCCAGTGACTCTATTCTCCCTAAGCTTGGCCATTTATAATAAAGTAATTTTATATACAGCAAGGCCTTTCACTGTCTCCCCTCCTTGCTTTAGTCTAAACCAATTAAATCATTTTCTAGTAAGAAAATGGAGATTGCCAAACTATTCTAATTTTGTTTAATTAATTTTAATTGCAATAGTTCATAACTCACTTAAGCAAAGTCCAGGAACAGAGCTTAGTGTAAGAAAGCAAGATTCAGAGACTTTGGGAAATGGAAATGAGTAGAAACTGATATCACAGAACTTGAAATGGTGTCAGTCAAACCACATCTATGTCTCTGGTGATGCAATGGTTAGAACATTTCACTGCTAACCTAAAAATCAAGTTTCATACCCACCAGCCACTCTGTGGGAGAAAGATGAGGCAGTCTACTTCCATAAAGATTTACAGCCTTGAAAATTCTACAGGACATTTCTACTAGTCTTACAGGGTCTCTATGAGTCGGAATCAACTAGCCAGTAATGGGTATTATCTCTGAAAGGCTGCAAGTCCTCCCATTTCTGCCTTACTTATTTGTTGTATTTTCCTTTTTCTGTCAAGGGACTGGATTCTTCCATTTCTCATCCTTTAATGACTCGAAACTAGTAACCTTAACCCCAAATTATATTATTAGGTGGCAGCCATCATTGGTGTATTGCATTCTGTGTTCTTGAAATTCTAAAGTGAAATTATCTGATAGGTTTGGTTCAGATTGGGTTGTGTATCTATCCTCATGTAACCAGCAAAGGTTCGGTTCTGTTGGGTTGTGTGTCTATCCTGATGTAACCAATAAAGTACAGGGCTGTGAATTTCTATGATACCAGGACAGCTTGAAACAGGCTGTGAATGGGGCAGGAAAATTTGCTAACATGACTGGTATAATATCGCCCCAGTTTAAAGAGAACTGTAGCTTATGTTCATTGCACATCAGAAAGTGAATCTGTTTTCTTCCCTCCTGCCTCCTTTCTTTCTTTGTTTCTTTTATAGGTCTCTGTTTAAAAGCTTTTCAAGATAAGCTAATTTAGGACATTTTAATGGTTTCAATTTCTGGCTTTTGTTTCTATTATCTGCTTGCACTGTTTACTTTTCTGTACTCAGCTCCCTCCCATCCCCTAATGCTGATAGCAATCCTACAAGTAAAGACTGTATAGTATAGTGGCCAACAGTGAAGGCTCTGGAGTTTAGGCCATATGGTTTCTCATTCTAACTCTATCTCAGACTAGCTTTGTAATCTCAGGCAACACATTTAATGCATGTAAACTTACTATTTCCAGTCTTACTACATATATTAGGCATAAAGTAATATCAGCTATTACTACTAAACAAATTTTTATCTATAAAGCCTATTAGTTTTTTGGAGTTTGCAAAGGAGACCTGGTGGTCCAATGGTTAAGCACTTGACTGCTAATTGGATGGTTGGAAATTTATATATACCCAGCAGCTTCACAGGAGAAAAGACCTGGCAATTTGCTCCAGTAAAAATTTTCTAAAACCAAACCAAACCCACTGCCATCAAGTCTATTCAGTCTCATAGACTACAGCCTAGTAATTTAATCTGATCACTTCTCCTCTTCTAGATGGAGTTACTGTGAATTGAAGCCAACTCAACAGCACCCAACAAAAACAGAGATTATACATTAGTTAAACATATTAAAAATCATTTTCTTGTGGCTTTTCTGAGAAGCAAGAATATTTAATATTTTAACCTGTTCCTTATCAAGAACTTTATGGCAGCTTTATTTTTATTGAATATCTATCCATTAGGAAAATTCTATCTACTTAATAATGAATTGACACTCAACCCTCTCCCCAACTTTTGCTGTCTTTACACTTCAAACTCCTCCTTTTTTTTTGGCTACAACACTGCACTTATTATCTAAAATCTTCTGTTCTTGTGCTCCATTCTTATCTTGATTGACAATTTAGGATAAGTCTAGGTTTTAAAAGGAAGGATTAAATGCTCTAGTTTTACTTTTCACAACTTCTTTATTTAAGTTATATTGTTTTCCATTCTCTTACACAAGAAAAACAAAAAATAATAGGCATATAACAACAATTTCATACTTTTGTGAGTTAAATTTTGTACTATAAGCATGTAATTGGAACTTTTTGATAGGCAAACTTCCAATATGTGTTTTGTTATCATTGTTCTATATTGGGTCCACATTTCTGAATGTACCTATCATATTCTTAGGGGGAAGAAAAAAGAAATAAATGGAGGACATTGGATAATGTTTAAAAAGAAAGCACATGCCAATTCCCTTACAAAACTTTTTTTCTATTTCATAAGAACTGTATACATGTGTGAAATAGGAATTAAGAATGCATTTAAATTGAAAAGCAGAACAACCATTTCCATTGAGCTAATTCCTGTTGTGGTAACCCTTGATTTACCTCAAATCTTGGTGTTATGCATATATTTATATCATAATGGAAGATAAAGCAGAAGAGACAGTTTTTGGATTAAGATACACGACAGCTCAATTTCTGGGAAAGATCATTCTCTGGTGCCTCCAATCTTATGTCCAAAAATGGCAGTCTTCAAGCCCACTCATTGAACTCTTTCCAGGAAAAGCTTCTTTAGGATGGCAGCTGGTTTAAGGCCGCCAAAGCTTTCAAATTCTTGGATTCGTCATCCTTGGGAGGAGGATTACGAGACAAATGTATAAGAAACCGTATATTTACATGTGACCATAATAATTCATGTGGAGAAGATAGAGATTTGACTTTTCTAAAAAGCCTAATGTTATTTAACTGAAACAATTCTGAGTTTCTCCAAATAGGTGAAATACAATGACATGAGTTATAAATACTTGAAACTGACTAGTTATTTTCTTAAATCCATCTAAATTGTTTCGTATTTCTTGCTCTCTCTCTCTCTCTTTTCTTTCTCTTTCTGCCAGTGGGATTAGTATTCTGACAAATAGTGGCAACTTTGCTTGAGTGATTAAGGTCATTGAATAAAGTGTTTTTGACCAAGCCCCCCGCCCAAAAAAATGTGTTTTGGTTACTGTTTCTATTTTTCATTTCACACATTTTGTTATAAATGAGTGATTTGAGAAACTGATTATTTGTCTTTATGTCTCTAGTTCATTATAAGTGATATATTTCTGGTAGAAGTTTACTGTTTATAATAATTTAAAGAGAAATGATAGTTATGTAAATATCTTACATTCTGTAAAAGTAGAATTGAATGGAATGGAATGAAGTTATATTTACACAGCCCATAATTTATTTACAAAGAAATCTCTGATAGAGTACCATCATATTTATATTTGCACTGCCTTAGGAGCTCTGGTAGCATAGTGCTTAAGGCACTTGATTGCTAACCAGAAGGCTGGCAGTTCAAATCCACCAGCCACTCCTCAGAAGGAAGGTTGGGCAATCTACTTCTGTAGTTATACTGCCTCAGCAAGGCAAGGAGGGGTGGCTATGAGTCGGATCTGACTCGATGGCAATGAGTTTGGTTTTTTGGTTTTGGTAAGAGACATAAATACATGAAGTATAGAGGTATATCCATGTGTGTATTTGGTGTATGTTAAAAAGCCCTTTCCATTTACTTTAACCTTCTACATCTGTTTTGAACTTTGACTCTGAGATGGAATTTAAATAAAGTTATCTGACTTTATTTCCAATCTTGCTTTTGAAAAGAGATTTCAGAGAAGCCCATATGATACTAACAATGTGGAATAGTGATGCTAGCAATTTTCAGGCTCAGCTTGTCTCCTATACCTCATCTTTTTATATTCCCTTATACTATTCATATAAATAAGTGTTTCCTCCTCTACAATATAAGTGACTTACAGCAAAATGCATTATCTTAATTGCCTTTTTCACTTTTCCAGTATTCTACAGGACTTAGCATGGTGTTTTCCAAAAAGCATGCACAGAATAAATACATTGCATGAATGAATCACTGAATTAGTAACTTGGTTTCTCTTTTCTGGAAATATCACTTTTCTTGCATATTATTTCTTTTCATCCAGGTCTCAAATTACATGTCAACTCCTCAGAGATAACTTCCCTGACCTCTCTACAGTAAACCACTGCCGTCAAGTTGACCACAACTCATAGCGACCCCTCCTTGGGTTTCTGAGGTGGTATCACTATGGAAGTAGTGTCTCTTAGGAAGGCTAGAATTTTGTTGTTTCTTCAGCAAGTCATGTACATGGTGTCAAATATGCAAGTAGACTCTTTAAAAATTGAAAGCATTTATATTAAGAGAGTTACTAGTTGTAGAGTTATGTTAACAATGATTATAGAAATAGATTTGTGATTAAAACATAATATAGTAGCTTGATTGTAAGTCTTGTAGCAGTGACAGTAAGTCTTGATTTGTTGGTGTCAGTGACCTTGAATCACAAACCTCTTGTTAGAAGAATATTCATATTATTTGTCCTCCAAGTTCCCATTTCCTTTCCCCTCTTCTGAAGCAGCTAAGTCCTCCACTTGCACTCCATATTTTATATAGACTATTTTTTCCTTGTAGTATTTCAGGACTATACATATTCACCCATTTCTCATACTAGTTATCAAAATTAAAGTCTTCTGTAACATCATTCTTCCACGGCATGTGGTCTGGATATCTGAAAAGTTCTCTGTAAATAAAACAATTATATACAAATAAATCACAACACACTTTTAATTCATTACTGAGTTCATAGGAAAGTTAATGACATTTACAGGGGCAAATTAAACAAAATCGATCAATCAACAAGAACAACAGTATAAATAGTGAGCTGAAACTAAAATCAATAAAGACATGTTCAAAGAAGAGTTCATATCAATTGATCATCAATAAAAGAATTTCTAATGTGTCTACTTTAGGAAAAAGGAAAATGACCTGAAAAGGAGAACTAAGATGCAAGAATTAATGAGATAAGAAACAAGTCATATGCATGTGAAAGCTGGACAATGAATAAAGAAGACTAAAGAAGAATCAATACCTTTGAATTGTGGTGTTGGTGAAGAATATTGAAAATACCATGGGCTGCCAGAAGAATGAACAAATCTGTCCTGGATGAAATGCAGCCAGAACGTGCTTTGGAAGTGAGAATGGCCAAATTTTGTCTGACCTCTTTGGTCATGTTGTCGGAAGAGACAATTCCCTGGAGAAGATATCATATTTGGTAAAGTGGAAGGTCATCAAAAATGGGGAAGACCCTCAATGAGATGGACTGACACAGTGGTTGCAATGATGGGCTCAAATGTAGCAAGGATTGTGAGGATGGCACATGACAGGGCAGTGTTTCATTCTGTTGTACAAAGGGTTGCTATGAGCTAGAGCTGACTTGATAGCATCTAACAACAGCAACAACAACTGTAAACAGATCTATTTTAGGCAATAAGAGGAAAGTTGAAAAGAGATTAATGGCAAAGGCAATAATTAATAGATAAGAGTTGGGCAAACTAAGTTTTGAGGCCTGGGTTACTGAAGCCTCAGGAAGCTCAGAAATGGATATTATACACATAGGGTACAGAGTGGGTGCAAGTGCTGCATAATCACAGCCCACATCTTCAGTGGCAGACAAAGGAATCATGACCCAAGTGGTCAACTATTTCATGTAACTAGGGAACACATGTGACATTTCAAATTGTTCTTTGTATGTTGATTAGCCATATCTTGATTAGATTATAAGGAGGTTTTTTTTTTTTCCCCTATCTTAAACTATATTCTGAACCTCCCTCTGGCTGCTGCAGTGCTGCATCTAATAAATTTTTATTAGATTTGGATGATAAATAATTCTCTCAGATAATCAAGGTCTAAATCTATAAGGAAGCTTGCATTAATATAATCTAGTCAATTCCCTTCTATAGGGTTGCTGTGATTCAGAATTTGTTCAATGGTAACAGATTTTTTAGTCAATTCTCCTAATGTTAAAATGAAACATTATAATATAGTTTACTGTTTCATAAAATTGACTATTCTGATATATTTTCTCCAGTATAGAACTATTTTAATGTTATAAAATATAAACAGAAAGCTTTGATTTCATAAGTTAGGATGCCAAATTCAACATGTGTCTTTAACAGCTTTCTCCTTGCCCCCAGATTAAGTCACTAACATTCATTACAAGTTTTCTCCCCAACACCTTGAAGGGTGGATTTTCAGGCTTTCTTCCAGGATCCAGCTCACTCCTCTTATGTGTTGCTAAGCCCTGAATTTGCTCCCTGTCTTTTCCTTTGGGTTTAACATTTAACATTTTAAGAACTCACTTACTTCTTTGCTTGAGATTCCAACTTCATTTTCCTCTATGGCTTTGCTTCATGCTCTTAAACAAAGCTCCTCTCCACTTTATGGCCACCACAAAGCTCTTGTCTAAGGTTCCAAACCAGATCAGGGCCCAGCTGCCCATTTGTCCAGTAGAAGAGTTTGTGTGTTCATTTTTAAAGAAAGGAACTCTGGAAATAGTCCTCATTGTAGTAGGTCGTTCTAGCCAGATTATTCTATTGCAATAGTCATATATCATATCTAGATAGTCAAATATTTGTGATTTATCATTAAATAAAAGCTAATATTGACCACATAATGGAAGAGACAGAGCCATGTGAATACAGAATGTGGAAAGTATTATAGTGGGGTCTGATTTTTATATCTATGATATTAGCCAAATCTCTGTTTTTGAGGCCACATCTTAAATATTTAAAGGAGGCTTAGTGGCTCAGTGATAAAGCACTCTGCTGCTAATTGAAAGGTTAACAGTTTGAACCCACTGATCTCTTTGCAGGAGACAGATGGGGAAGTCTGCTTCTTTAAAGATTTAGGGCCTTGGAAACCCTAGAACAGAGTCCTACTCTCTCCTATAGGTTGCTATAAGTCAACATCAACTTTACAGCAATGGGTTTGGTTTTGAGGTTTCTTTACTTTCTTATAAAGTACACTTATACTACACTCTTTTCTAAGATTGATGCATATTAAATTAAATTTCACTTCTGTATCATTGTTCATGCTATCTCCTATATCTGAAAGATTTTCTGAATTGGTCTAGACTGCTTGAGTGACACCTACATTTGTGTCCCAATACATTATTCTTTTTATCCCCCAATGAACTGAACTGGAAACTCTTATTAATCTTTATTTTCCCAGTGTCCCCTGTGAAGTCATGCCCATCATGTGTGCTCAATAAATATCTTTTGAAGTATGAATGAATAAATGAAGGAACAAATTATAAAGAATATTTTTACATTTTATATCTATATCATAATGACCCTTACCTGAAATCTATATGCATCAAATAAAACTAATTTAACATTTATATTCAGTACTCCAAATTAAAAGTGTTCCTTAGAATTTGGGAACAAACATCTTCATGATCAAATGACTACCCTAGAATGGACAAAGAAATTGTAGCCAGCTACCATGTTTAACTAGTTTTTAAACTCCTCAAAATAAGCAATTATGCCTTATTTCTTTTCTGTGTGCCTAACATGGATCTAGATGTATCACAGGAACTTAAAAACAACTGATTGAGTTTGGAAGTTACTATAAATCATCCTTTTTAGACTGACCATTCTAAGCTGGTCAGACTAAGCTTTCCATCCTACTGTACAATACAATCTGATTATATTAATTTAAATCGGTCTTAATAGATCCTAAGACTGAATGACGTAGAGTGCAATTACAACTGAAACAATATATAAATCATATCATGTTTTAAGCTAAGCTAACTACAGTTAGTGTACTTTTTTTTTTGTTTTCCCAGATTCCAGCGTCTGCTGAATTTACTCTATAGGTTGCATTGTCCTTAAGTTTTGGCACAAAGAGAAAGCATATTTTCCTTACTGCCCCTCACACCCTTTGATTGGAAGGTTCCACTACTTTATTTGGGCGTTTTCCATTATACTTCTTATAGCATCCATATGCTAGCTTTTTATGCCTATTAATGTTTTCTTTACTCTGGGCACTTTTCCAAACACACTGCTTTGAAATATGGAAGTCCTTATTTAGTTATATAGCCAATAACTAAAAACCTCAACTTTTAAGAAAAGATTTCCACCAGAATTTTTGAAGGTGCTGTTAAGATCAATCAATGCAGCCACTCAGTGAGTGTGGAAAAGAGTCCTATATCAGCTTAGGAAACCCACTCCATAAATTCTCTACCAAAGAGAACATATCAGAAGACAGAGAGTACAAACCACCAGAAGGGGAAACTGTAGCCAAACTCAGCAGCAACAGATGTAGGATAAATGAATGCACTTATTGACTAGCTTCCTTGTGAGGCTATATTTATGTTTCTACTTATTGGGCATACTTCTATTTTTCCTGCTAACAGTGAAGGCTGTTGATTTAATACATGTGATAGCTCTACACCACATTGTAGCCCTCTGAAACGTAGGGATGGAATATAAACATAACCTGCTTTTTCTAAGATAAAGAATCTAACCCACTGAACACTCAGACACATTTGCTCAAGAAAGGCTCACGGTTAAGAGAAACTAGTGTATTATCTTTTGAAAAATAAGTATGGGCATGAAACAAAAAAAAACCATGTTGGATGGAATAAGTGATACTGCTTCTTTTCCAGATGTCTGTTTTCCTTGCCAGAAATTTCAAAGATTTGCTTCAAACTTTCCTTTTAAAAAATGCTTACCAATGCTCTGTGAAAGTAAAGGCAAAGCACATAATAACTTCATCATCTAAGAGCAATCCATAATGAACCAGACACTGCATCGTTACTGAGAAAATATCAGTCCAGAGAAATCAGAGACCAGAGCTCTGGCCATTGGCAAAGCCTTGCTGTCTAATATAAGCAGAGGCTTTTGATCAAACGGTGAATTTGCTCCTTTGTGATGATGGCATTCCATCTCCAGCTTTCAGGAGGTAAACATTTTAGAGTAACTGGTTATGTCATTTGAAAAATCAAATCTCAGAAAAGCTGGCTAGATGCCAAGGAGTTGCCCCCAGATGTATAAGAAAGAGGTTGCAGCATATAATTAGGTTAATGCTGTGCTAGACAGTGCTTTTGATGAGCTGGCAACTCCCATGACTACTTTGCTTTAAGTGGGCTGGTGCCTGAGAGAAAAATGTACCTATGAGATTTAACAGGAGACAGGAGACCAGCCCCAGAAAGCAACTGAAGGGCCGGGATTTCACAAACCTTTCAAATAATGGACTCACAGAAGAGGACGGTCATCTGTTCTGGTTCTTGATACTATGTGCATTTTAAATATGAAAGATAATAGTCTACTTTATCAATTAGATTTCCAAAAAGGGGCTCCACTGTATCCTTTGGTGAAGGTTGCAAGGTATATCAAAAAAGTTCTTCCATATGACTTATCAAACTCTGTTGTAGTTAAGCCCTGGTAAATTTCTTTCTCACAGTATCTTTTCATATACACGTGTGAGTCCTTCATACTAACCATTCTAATAGCTGTGTATTTTTTCCTCATTGTTATCACCTTTTGTGACCTGAAGCCATTAATTTTTCAGTGAATAAAACTGATCGGTGCCATAAAAAAGTTTTGACTCAATTCTGACCATATGGAAATTATAACATTCTGGTTCTAGATTTTTTTTTCTTTTTTAAGTTCTGGTCACTTACAAAAATAATATATTTTGGTTAATTTGACGCTTTTTAATAGAAAGATGAGATGAGGGGTCCACAATTCAAATTTGGTCCAAATGTCAAATAGTCAAGTTACTTAAAATCAAATTAGATTGAAAGTGAGAGTGAAAATGATATCAACATATAGAATGAGTTTCTGATATCTAAGAAGAAATGTTGATTTTTTATGTAAAACAAATTGACGTTAGTATTCAATTTTATTATTAAGCATATACAGTGATTTTTTTAAAAGTTTTCTATTATATGGCAGGAACGTGAATTTTTCAAAAATTTTTATTTCAAGGTTGTTTCTGAGTCACTATTAATAGTAAAATATTATCTATGTAGTCACTTTCAAAGAAGCTCTGGTGGCATAGTGCCTAAGGCATCTGACTGCTAACCAGAAGACAGGTGGTTCACACCCACCAGCTGCTTCTCGGAAGGAAGGCTGGGCAATATACTTCCATAGAGATACCACCTTGGAAACCCAAGGAGGGGCACCAAGAGTTGAAACGACTCCAAGGCAGTGAGTTTGGTTTTGGTTTAGTCACTTTCAAATAATATCAGTAATATTTTTGTGTTCTATGGAATATAATTCAGGAAAACACCTTCCAGTAGCATTTTTTCCAGCAAAAACTGTAAACCATGGGCTTACGTGCTTGAGAAAAATCTCAAAAATACACTGACTTGAAATGTTGATATGGTTGTCAGGCTACAGCATTTTTACCAGATTTTGTTTAGAATGTTAGCCTTTGTAGACAGATAATTTTATGGAATTGCTCTCTCAGCTCATTCTTATAAAATATATATATTTTTCAAAATTTGATGAGAAAGAACAAAGTGAATGGGTACATGCTATCACTTTTTCTTTGTTTCTTCAAACATTATATTCTTTACTATGCTTGGATCCAAGTTGATTTGTTATAGATTTTAAGTACATGATTTTAAAGTCTTTCCTTCTACTGAATTTTTCAAGTCAGTTGTAACATTTGGCTTTTAGTTTATCATTAAGGAAAAAAAATATTAATCAGGCTTTTTCTTGAAATGATCATGGCCTAAATGGACAGAAATAACCAAAAATTGAATGCAATTATTATTTTTGTTTAATGTTATAAATTTTAAAATACCAAAAATTTTATAAACATTAGAGATCTATATAATTAATTTTCACTGTTTTGTTTCTTCACACATTTAAATTGTCTTAAAACATCAATTTGTACCAAAATAATATTGTTCTTAAAATGCTCTAGCTAATGCAGTCTGTCTTTTAATATGTCTTTAGTTACTTATTTATTTGAAAGTTTTTATTAATCGTGTTTGTGCATATGTTAATATCTTTCACAATCATAATAAAATATTCCCACATTTCATTCTTATAAAGGATTTGCACACCTCTGTAAGTGTTCAGAAATACATTGACATCTTGAAATGAGGTATTCTCAGACAAATTCTAGACATATTTTAACAGGCCAGTCAGGTTTATGCCATATTTCACTTGCTATTTTCTAGTGTGGTCTATTCACACCAGGCGCACTGGCCCTGTCTGCCTGGTTTCTTCTTCCTCTCTTCCTTGCTCCCCCATTTCCTCCTCCTCTCTGTCTCCCTCCCTGTCCTCTCTTCCTCCCTCCCTCCTTCCCTCCCTCCCCCTTCCCTCCCTCCCTCTGTTACACCTCCCTCCCTTCCTTCCTTCCCTCCCTCTCCCCCCTTTCCTTCCTTCCCTTTTCACTTCCTCCCTCCCTCACTTTCTTCCATCCTTCTTTTCTTTCTTACTTTCTTTCCCTCAGCACCATTTTTGTCTCTGTCACTCTCTCTTCCTTACAGCTTTATTAAAATATAAGTCACATATTATACAATCCACCATTTTAAATTATACATTTCAATGGTTTTAGTATATTCACAGAGATGTGTGATCATAACCATGTTCAATTTCAGAACACGTCATCACCTCAAAAAGAAATTCTATGTCCATTGTAAGTTATTCCCAGATGCCGTATTACGGTTAGTTGATGTGTCACTTTGGGCTCTGTTGCTCTGTGCCATCAAGTGGATTTCTACGTAGAGTGACTCTATCTGACAGAGTAGAACCACTCCAGGGGGTTCACTGGGCTGTACTTTTGTAGGAGCAGATTGCCAGGTATTTTCTCTCATGGAGCAGCTGGTGCTTTCTAACTTTTGGTTAGCAGCTGAGGGCCTAACCATTGTACCAATAGGGCTCCTTCAGTCCCGCACTCATCAAGATTGTTGTGTGAAGTTGTGTGAAGGTATTTTGTAGATTGGTTAATATCCACAATCTGTAATTTTAAGTAAATAAAATTATCCTTGATAATGTGGATAGGTTCAATCCAGTCAGGTGGAAGTCCTTGTTATGGATTGAATTTTGTCTACCACGAAGATATCTGAAGTTCTCAACCCTGTACTTGTGAATGTGACCTTACTTTGGGAAATAGGGTTTTTCTTTGCAGATGTTATCAGTTAAATTAAATGAGGTTATACAGGAGTAGAAAAACTAAACTCACTGCCATCGAGTTGATTAGACTCTCAGTGACTCCTCCTTGGGCTTCCAAGGCAGTATCTCTACAGAAGTAGGTTGCCCAATCTTCCTTCCAAGGAGTGGCTGGTGGGTTTGAACTGCCAGCCTTCTGGCTAGTAGTTAAATGCCTTAGGCACTACGCCACCAGAGCTCTTATACAGGAGTAGAGTGGGTCTTAATTGTAATCCATTTAAGTGACTTCTGAAAAGAGAAGGACAGATACAGAAACACATATAGGGAAAGACAGATGACATGTGATGACAAGGGCAGATGAATATTTAAGCAGCAAAGCAACACTAAGGATTGCTGGCAGCCACCAGATACTAGGAGAGAGGTATTGAACGCTTCCCCTCTCAGAGCCCTCAGAAGGAATTGATTCAGCTGATATCCTGAACTGTGAGAAAATATAATTTCTGTTCTTTAAAGCCACCCACTTTATTTTCTTTTAAAGGTAGCCCTAGGAAAATAAGACAAGTCTTAAGAGAAAAACAGATTTCTCTGAGGAAGACGAAATTCTGCCTCAAGACCGCAGCATCAGCTCTTGTCCCAAGAGTTCCAACATGACCCCCTGTCTGAAAGATTTCAGGTAGGCCAGCCCCTAGAATCACTTCAGTCAATATATTAAAATACATCTCTCTCTATATATATTTACCACTGGTTTGGTAACTCTCAAGAACTCTGATGATAGAGTTCCTAGCCCTAGGCAATCATTTGTCTACTTTCTGTCTTTATAGATATCTTATTCTGGGTATTTCATATAAATAAAATTATGCAATATGCCATCTTTTGTGACTAGCTTCTTTTGCTAAGCATAATATTTTCATGTCCACCCACATTCTACTCCTTGAGTTTTATTGCTAAATACTATTCCATTGTATGAACAGACCACACTTATTTATCTACTCACCAGTTGATGGACATTTGGGTTATTTCCACTTTGTGGGTCTTATGAATAATGCCACCATGAACATTTATTAAAAAGTTTTTGGTTTGAAATGTATTCCAGATATTGTCACATCCCTTGGGGAAAGCTTTGGATCTCTTTGTGTATAAGTTCCTTCTCTCTCCCTAAGCAAAACCTCTCATAATACTCCAAAGCTGGGAGCGAAAGCAGTATCCTTTTACTCTTAGAGTGCCATACCTACTTTACCAGCAAGACACTGATTGGGAGTGATAGCTTTTGGTCTTCAGGGCTTGCCTTTCCTGATATGAAACCTCAACTCTCTGAGTGAGTTGGGTATGGGCTATCAGGGACCCAGTATTCTTGTCTTACTGTAGAGCAGAATTTTCAACCTACAAGTGGGGCCTGGGACAATAAAAAAAGCCTCAGACTTTCAGCTGCTATTTCCTGGAATAGAGCTCCTTCAACACAAGTGTTGGGAGTAGGGTGAGATAATGCTGCTGGCACGCTGCTCCCAGACTAGGAACTGGGAACAAGGCTGAGATCTGTCTTCTTTGCAATACTAGCAAGGGTAGAATTTTGTCATACTGAATTGGGGGAAGTAAAAGGGATGGAATGACTCATGGCTCAAATGCTATAATCATTGACTTCTTTGGTGTTTTACCACAATTTTATGTTTTGTCTTTGAGTTATCTAAAATACACTTGACAATGTGTGTTTTTCTCTAAAAATCAAGCCTCCTCCCATTGTTGTTGTTAGGTACCTTCAAGTCATCTCCGACTCATAGCGGCACTATGCACAGCAGAAAGAAACACTGCCTGGTCATGTGCCAACTCCACAATCCTTGCTCTACTTGAGCCCATCACCACAGCCACTGTGTCAATCCATCTCATTGAGGGCCTTCTCCTCATTAGTCAACCCTCCACTTTACCCAGCATTACATCCTTCTCCAGCATATGGTTCCTTCTGACAACATGACCAAAGTATGTGAGATGAAGTCTGGCTATTCTCACTTCCAAGGAGTTGCACTTCCTCCAGGACAGATTTGTTAGTTCTTTTAGCAGTCCATGGTACTTCCAGCATTCTTTGCCAGCCCCACAAGTCACAAGCATCAACTCTTCTTCAGTCTTCCTTATTCATTGTCGAGCTCTCACATGCATATGAGGCGATTGGAAATATCATGGCCTGCATCAGGTGCACCTTACTCCTCAAGGAGATATCTTTGCTCTTTAGCACTTAAAAGAAGTCCTTTGCAGTTGATTTGCCCAGTGCTATACGTCATCTCATGTCCTGACTGCTGCTTCCATTGGCATCAATTGTAGAACCAAGCAATATGAAGTCTTCGACAACGTCAATCTTCTCTCCATTTATCGTGATGCTACTTATTGGTCCAGTTGTGAGCATTTTTGTTTTCTTTATATTGAGATGTAATCCATACTGCATACTATATTCTACAATCTTTATCAGTAAGTGCTTCAAGTCATCCTCACTTTCAGCAAGCAAAATTGTGTCGTCAGCGTATCACAGGTTGTTAATGATTCTTCTTCCAATCCTGATGCCACATTTTTCTTCATATAGTCCAGCTTCTCAGATTATTTGTTCAGTGTATAGATTGAATAAGTATAGTGAAAGGATATAACCATGACACACTCCCTTCTTGATTTTAAGCCATGCAGTGTCCCCTTGTTCTGTTTGAACAGCCTCCTGGCCTACGTGCAGGATCCTCATGAGTACAGTTAAGTGTTCTGGAATTCCCATTCTTCTCAATGTTATCCACAATCTGTTGTGATCCACACAATCATATGCTTTTGCATAGTCAAAAACACAAGTAAACATCTTTCTGGTATTCTTTGCTTTCAGCCAAGATCCATCTTACATCAGCAATGATATCCCTCCTTCCACATCCTCTTCTGAATCCAGCTTGCATTTCTGGAAGTGTTCTGTCAATATACTGCTGCAACTGTTTTTGAATTATCTTCAGTAAGATTTTACTTGCATGCAATATTAATGATATTGTTCAATAATTTCCACATGCTATGGGATAACCATTCTTTGGAATGGGTACAAATATGGATTTCTTTCAGTCAGTTGACCAAGTAGCTGTCTTCCAAATCTCCTGGCATAGCCGAGTGAGTGCCTCCAGCAGGGCATCCATTTGGTGAAACATCTAATGCCATCAATTCCTGGAGCCTTGTTCTTTGCCAATTCCTTCAGTGCAGCTTTGACTTCTTCCTTCAATACCATTGGTTCTTGATCATATGCCACCTCCTAAAATGGAAGAAGATCAACCAGTTCTTTTTGGTACAGTGATTCTGTGTATTCCTTCCATCTTCTTTTGGTGCTTCCTGCATCATTAATTATTTTACCCACAGAATCTTTCCATATTGCAACTCAAGGCTTAAATTTTTTTCTTAGTTCTTTCGGCATGAGAAATGCCAAGAGTGTTCTTCCCTTTTAGTTTTCTAACTCCAGGTCTTTGCACATACTAATTGTCTTTGTCTTCTTGAGCTGTTCTCTGAAATCTTCTGTTCATCTCTTTTATCTTGTCATTTCTTCCATTTGCTTTAGCAATGGAACAGCAAATGTCAGAAGAAGTTTGGTCTTTTCTTCCTTTCTTGTTTTTTAAATGACCTTTTGCTTTATTCATGGATGATGTTCTTGATTTCATCCCACAAATCCTCTGATTTTCTATCACTGGTGGTCAATGCATCAAATCTATTATTTAGATGGTCTCTAAATTCAAGAGGGATATATTCAAGGTCTCATTTTGGCTCTCATGGACTTGTTTTAATGCTCTTCAACTTCAAGTTGAACTTGCATATAAGCAGTTAATAGTCTGTTCCACAATTAGCTCCTGGTCTTGTTTTGGCTGAAGATATCAAGCTTCTCCATTGCTTCTTGCCACAGATGTAGTCAATCTGATGCCTGTGTACTCCAGCTGGCAAATCCATGAGTATAGCTGCCATTTGTGTTGAATAAAGGTATTTGCAATGAATAAGTCATTGGTCTTACAAAATTCTGTCAAGGCATCTCCAGTGCTATTTCTGTCACCAAGGCCAAATTTCCAACTATTCCTTTGTTTCCAACTTTTGCATTCCAGTCACTAGAGGTGAAAATTAACACACCTTGATTGCATGTTTGGTCAATTTCAGAGTGCAGAAATCTTCAATTTCCTCATCTTTGGCTTTGGTGATTAGTGCATAGATTTGAATAATAGTAGTATTAACTGGTCTTCCTTGTAGGCATATGGATATTATCCTATCACTGACAGCATTGTACTTCAGGACAGATCTTGAAACATTCTTTGTGATGATGAATGTTATGCCATTGGGCTTCAAATTGTCATTCTCAGCATAGTAGATAATATGGTTGTCTGATTCAAAATGGCCAAAACTGGTCCATTTCAGCTCACAAATGCCTAAGAGATCAATTTTTTATATGTTCCATTTCATTTTGACAACTTCCAATTTTCCTAAATGACTCCTCCTATTATAAATCTGTAAACTATTTTTGAAGAATTGAAATTGAAAATACAACCCAAAATGTAAAAATTATTTATGAACTTGATAAAACTTAGATGTGCTAACTTAAATGCAATTTATAAAGGCAATTTGACATATTTAATAAAATGAATGAGAAATTAGAGGTTTTTGAGTTGAGTATGTTTGAAGATCACCTTCTGTCAGTCTTATTTATTATGAAACTGAGAGGAAATTCAGATAAAAATGAAAGATAAAAAGCTATCAATTATTTAAAATCAAAGTATCTTTCTATAAATTCTATAGTAAATTCTATTGCATAACCATTGTTAAATTAAGAGGCAGTAAAAACTATGCAGCCAAAAACACGTAAGGAAAAATGCTATAGAAGTATGCCAGACAGTTTATCAACAGTATTATGTTAGTTTACCTGATTTCATAATGTTTGCATTATTTATCACCTTTTAAAAAATCTATATTTGTTATGGTTTTATTGCTTATTCTAAATATTTTTCTTGCTTCATTGACTAATTTTGTATTTTTAAATTTGTAGTCTTTTTTAAAATTCCCTCCACCCAAATTCAGACCCCATAGAAACCGAATTCATGCTGCAGATGCTGTCCAATGCCTATGAAATTTACCCTGGGGGAGTCTATTATGGGTAAACAGGATTTTAGTATAGATGGTATTTCTTCCTTGAATTTAGTTTTAAATATAACACAGATTCCTAAATATTTTCCCTTTTATTAAAAGGGTTTAAAAAAAACTTCACATATGTGTTCTTTACTTTAGAATTTAGGTTCATTATATAGTCTCTGCCTAAGGCATTTGACTGCTAACCAGAAGGCTGGTGGTTCAAACCTATCAGTCACTCCCTGGAAGGAAGGTTAGTAGGAAACCCAAGGAGGGGTCGCTATGAGTCGGGGCCGACTCTACGGCATATAACAACAACAACATACTCATCTAAGGAGCTCTGGTAGCATAGTGCCTAAGGCACTTGACTGCTAACCAGAAGCCTGGCGGTTCAAACCCATCAGCCACTCCTTGGAAGGAAGGTTGGGCAATCTACTTCCATAGTGATACTGTCTTGGCAACCAAAGAAGGGGTCGTTATGAGTCGGGTCTGACTCAACAGCACACAACAAGAACAACAACATACTCATCTAACCTTTCAAGATGCTGTTTGTCACTTGATCCAACATAGATAAATCTTTCAGAAAGCATAATGCTCAACACAGATATACTTTACTAATCAGTATAAACTGTTCTTTGATTCAAAGAAGCCCAATGGTGCAGTGACTCATCACTTGGCTGTTAATCAAAAGTTCTGTGGTTCAAACCTACCAGCTGCTCCACAGGAGAAAGATATGAAAATATGCTTCTGGGAAGATTTCAGCCTTAGAAACTCTTTGGGGCAGGTCTACTTTATCCTATGGGATTACCATGGATCAGAATTAACTCAGTGGCAATGAGTTTGGTGGTTTTAGTTGTTTGGTTCAAAACTGTTTTTCTCTTCAGAAGATCTGGATTCCATTGAGATTTTGTCATTTTGTTTCGTTCCTCCCCCCTCCACACACTTTTTGATTAGACTTTTAGATCAAATTGTTTAATAATGGCATCCAGGCTTTTGAGCTGAGGATTCTAGAAGGATATTTTTAAAGTCAACTGTATACGATATGTTTAGTTGCATTACTGAAACACTGAATAGGAAACTTATTAAACCTGTAGACATATTCCTCACAGTGACCCACATAGAGCACAGGGAGACTCAGCTGGCTCTCTACTACAGACTGCACAGGGCAAAAACCAAGGTGTCAGCAGCATTTTTTTTCTTTTTATGGAAGCTCTTGAAAAATCTACTTTCAAACTCATTCAAGTTGTTAGCAGAATTCAGTTACGTGCAGTTAATGAACTGAGATCCCTACTTCCTTTCTGTCTTTTAGCCAAAACTCCTTTTCAGGTTCTAGAGGGTGCTCTCATTTTTTCACTGTGGCTTTCTTCCTTCATCTTCAGAACCAATAATGATGAATCAAGTCCTCATGTTTTGAATCTATCTGACTGCCTTTTCTGTTTCATCTCTTCTTTGCGTCTCTGAGAAAGTTCTCTCCTTTGAAGGGCTCATGCTATTACCTCAGACCCACTTGAAAATCCAGGAAAATCTCCCCTATTTTAAGGTCAATAAACTAATGAGAAGGAGCTCTTGTGGCGCAGTGGTTAAGCACATGGCTGTTAACTGAAAGGTGGCAGTTCAAATCCATCAGCTTCTCTGTGGGAGAAAGATTTGACAGCCTGCTTCTGTAAAGACTTAATAGCCCTGGAAACTCTATGGGACAGTTATACTCTGTTTCGTAGGGTTGCTATGAGTTTGAATCGACTGATGGCAATTAATTTGGAAATTAATGACATCTGTACAGTTTCTTCACAACAGTACCTGAATTAGTTTTTGAAAAACCAGGGTATGAATATCTTATAAAGAGACTTGGTGGTGCAGTGTTCAATGTACTCAGCTGTTAAATGGAAGAGCAGGTGGTTTGAACCCAGAAGATGCTCTAAGAGAGAAAGATGTGACACTCTGATTTCATAGATTTACAGCCTTGGAAATCCTATGGAAACATTTTTACTTTGGTTTTATAGGGTCTCTATGAGTCAGAATTCACTTGATAGCAGTGAGTTTGGGTTTGGTTTTGAGATCGTAAAGGACATTTTTTTGAAATCTGCCTGTATAATCTTCAAAAGTAAAATTGAAAAATAAAAGTTCACTTTTCTGGAAGAAGGATAATATCTAATTAAAATGTAGCTAATGCTTGTTGTTGTTGTTAGGTGCCGTCGAGTCGTCTCTGACTCAGAGTGACCCTATGTACAACAGAATGAAACACTGCCCGGTCCTGCTCCAGCCCTTGCTATACCTGAACCCATTGTTGTAACCAGTGTCAATCCATCTATTGAGGACCTTCTCCTTTTTTGTTGACCCTCTACTTTACCAAGCATGATATCTTTCCGCAGGGAATGGTCCCTTCTGACAACATGACCAAAGTAGGTGAGAAGAAGTCTGGCCATTCTCACTTCCAAGGAACATTCCGGCTGCACTTCCTCCAGGACAGATCTGTTAGTTCTTTTAGCAGTCCATGGTACTGTCAGTATTCTTCACCAACACCATAACTCAAAAGCATCAACTCTTCTTCAGTCTTCTTTATTCATCATCCAGCCCTCACATGCATATGAGGCAATTGAAAATACCATGGCTCGGGTTAGGTGCACCTTAGTCTTCAAAGAGACATCTTTGCTCTTCAGCACTTGAAAGAGGTCTTTTGCAGCAGATTTGCCCAATGTAATACGTTGTCTGATTTCTTGACTGCTGCTTCCATTGGTGTTGATTGTAAACCAAGTTATATGAAGTCTTTGACAATTTCAAATTTTTCTCCATTTATCATGATGCTGCTCATTGGTCCAGTTGTGAGGATATTTGTTTTCTTTATATTGAGGTGTAATCCATACTTCAGACTAATCTTCAATCTTCATCAATAAGTACTCCAAGTCATCCTCACTTTCAGCAAGCAAAGTTGTGTCGTCAGCATATTGCAGGTTGTTAATGAGTCTCCCTCCAATCCTGCTGCCATGCTCTTCTTCATGTAGTCCAGCTTCTCGGATTATTTGTTTAGCATAGAGATTGAATAAGTATGGTGAAATGATACAATCCTAACCCACTCCGTTCCTGATTTTAAACTATGCAGTGTCTCCTTGTTCTGTTTGAATGACAGCCTCCTGGTCTATATTCAGGTTCATCATGAGTACAATTAAGTCTTATGGAATTTCCATTCTTCTCAATATAATTCATTATTTATTATGATCCACACAATCAAATGCTTTTGCATAGTCAATAAAACACAAGTAAACATGTTTCTGGTATTCTTTGTTCTCAGCCAATATCCATCTGACTTCAGCTATGAAATCCCTTTCTCCACATCCTCTTCTGAATCTGCCTTGCATTTCTGGAAGTTTTCTGTCAATCTACAGACTTGGAAGAAAGAAGAGACCATTCACTACTCAAAGAATTGGCCAATGAAAACCTTATGAATTACTAGTGCTTAGCAGTTACACATTTGATTTCTAGGTCACTCTCTTCATTCCAAATGAAAGGGATATATA
>NW_006921594.1:26931364-26943544 GCF_000298275.1 Orycteropus afer afer
TAGTTTACATATTACCAAATTTTATAATATTTGATTTAATTGAAAGTAGCTAGATTCTCATATCAGCTTCTGTTGTGTTATTACACTTGTCTTAATGTCTCTGGAAAATTTTACCACAAACTTATGAAAGAATACACTTGTGTTATTTGAAAAGGCAAGTGACAGTATTATTTTAATATAGTTTTGACCTCCTGAGTCCCATGAATGGGGCTCATGGTTCCCCAGGGGTCCACAGGAGACACTTTGAAAACCACTGATCTCTTCAGACAACCAGCAACCTATATAGATTATTTAATAAACAAGTGAGGAAGAGAAAGCATAGAAAATTTTTAGTTGTCTTTACCCATCATACTATGTTCTGGAAGGTATAATTTCCAATATTAAGATGTCCTATCTAATCCTGAGTGTGAGAGGAAAGATGATAATATATTCAGGCATGTATCTTAATTCACTTTAGAGTCAATGATAAGAAATTCCAATTTCTTATCAAGTCATTATATGAGGAAATGGATCGATATATTTTAAAATTTCCTTGACAATAACTTATTCTTCAGTATTATGACCTATAGTCTGGAGACACTGATGCAGTTAGGCTTTAAAACAATTGTTCAGAACCAATTGCTCCTTACTACAATTCATTATAGCAGGAATTAGATTTTCCATTAGCAGCTGATTTCAGCTGTCATTTCCCTTCTATTTATCTCAAATTGCCCATAATTTCTCTGAAGAAGCTTAAAACTATTTCTTGGTTTCTCTATAAAACCAAAGGAAAAATATTGGACAGCTGAACTTGATGTGTTAGTGAGTGTGTACTTACAATAATTTTCTCCATGATTACTGTCACACTGCTCCCCGCCCCTCAGCTCTAGTAGTCAGAGTCCTAGTCCTAGTAGTAGTAGCCCTAGTCCTAGCTCCTGTGTATGATTACTAAATCCTAAGGATGGAAAATGACAGAAGGACTGATATATCCATTCATATTTCATTTCAATGTTTTTACATTTATGTTACAACTTTTCTGGGCCCTATACTTTGCAATTTCTTTTATCTTTACCTATTTATGTACACTGTGAATTAATTCATTACCTGACCTAACCAGAATTCTGTAATTTACCAACTGCTTTATAAACTAGAAAAATTAAGAGTTTCCTAGCATCTTTTGTGAAATGTTTAAAAAATTGGTACTCTCATTTGAGCAGATGGGAAAAGAGCAATACTTATTAGAATATGTGCATGATCAGATACAGCACATGGTAGTAGATAAAATACGTTCCAAGAAAAAGAGAAAGAAAATCAATCACTTTTAAATATGATAGTCTTGTTTCCTGTTCAGTTTCACTTGATTCAATAGTCACTTACTTAGTTATTAACAGTTCTTTTCCTGGGACAGGTATTGGGCTGAGAACAGAGAATGCATTTGTGATAAGAGCAATGCAATCTGGCCATTTACCTTCATAAAGGGATTTTGAGCTTGCAACGTATCGCAGGCAAAAGAATCACAGAAGATTGTGATTTCTTTTTGATTTTGTTTTTTTAATGGCTTTTGTTTGAATTTTAAAACAGTCAAATCTCTTTGCTTGCAGAATTATGTTCTACAAAGTCACTGTAAAAACTACATCAGCTAATTCTGAACAGAGTTAGATTCCTGCAAGCTTCTGCTCACAACATTTTCCTTCACCAATCAATAAATAATCATGTTTTATGTATGTTTATGTTTAAAGATACCTCATTTACTATACATTTTTGATTCATTTACATTGAACTTAAGGTCAACAACACAACTCATGCTTTTCCAAAGGTTATCAAACACATATTTTCTTTATATTTCTGTAGCCTTCTTGAGTTTAGGAACTCTAGACAGCCCTTCAGTGCTATGTTTAGGGCCATTTTAAATAGTGAAATCCCCAATAAAAAGTACAATAAGAGAAACATGGCACTCTGTACTAATTAAACCACTTAAAGGACACTTGTTTACAGTATGTGGGGTGAAACATAAGACAGAGTGTGACTTTGTTTGATCTCAGCTAGGAACATATGCATCAGGGGACAAATTTTTCACCACTCTGAGCATGTCTGTGAATGACTTCAAAAGCACCATAAGTATTATTTATAGGATTACAAATGAATCTTAGGGAGTACGCGAAGTCACAAAAATGAAATCTGTGAACAATGAGAATCACTTTATCTTCAGGTGGCCAGGCCTTCTTCTTTCTCGGCATTTAAAGCCTGGTTTCCTGATCAGCAGCTCACCTGGGAGCTTGTTAGGAATGCAGAATCTCAGATCCTAGCCCAGACCTGGGAGCTCTGGTAGTGTAGTGCCTAAGGCACTTGACTGCTAACCAGAAGGCTGGCGGTTCAAACCCACCAGCCACTCCTTAGAAGGAAGATGGGGCAATCTGCTTCCATAGTGATACTGCCTCGGAAATCCAAGGAGGGGTCGCTATGAGTCGGGTCTGACTCAACGGCACATAACAACAACAGCCCAGACCTATTGACCTGAATCTGTACTCTAACAAGTTCCTCTAGATGATTCGAACATTACGTTTGGGAATCACTGGGTTAATTCACTGTAGCTCCACAACCCTTTTACATTTTACAGTTGGGCCACTCCACAAGTACCTGACTTCCTAGCCTGACAATATTCTAGCTGGTGAAATAGATACACCACAGAAATCATTGTCTCTTTGAGATGCTTTCATTGTCCTGAGAGAGGAGAACCAAAAAACCTAACTCACTGTCATTGAGTTGTTTCTGACTCATAGCAGCCCCCATCGGGTTTCTGAGGCTATAAATCTTTACAGAAGTAGAACATCCCATCTTACTTGCCACAGAGTGGCTGGTGGGTTTGAACAACTGACTTTCCAGTTAGCAGTCAAGTGCTTTATCCACTATACCACCAGAGCTCCTCTGGGGGAGGTAGGTGGAAAGGCAGAAATACAAAGGGAAAGCACTGTAATTGTGTTAGAGTATTGCCAAGGGGGAGACTAACTCTTTGAGGCAATAAGGTTGGAGAAAGTTTCCAACAGGTGTTATTTGAGCCAGAATTATAAGAATAAGGAGTAACATAAAAGCTTGTTCCTGAGTCAGGGTAGGGAATGATGACAGAAGTATGACAATGTTTGGGGAAGTGATAGTTAAAATAAAACTGGATCTTTAGTTTGCACAGCAGGCTGAATAAGAAATAAAGAGGGAATATTACTTGGGATTGAATCAGTGTATACCAGTTTATGGAAAAGGTGATAGAACAAGTTTGTAAACAGAGAAGTGGTATCAGATTTGAGATGAGTCAGATGCATAGAAGTAATGCTATCTCTATGGGTAAATGGTAGCATATAATATATAAATGAACACCCTTAATACTCTGATGATATTGAAATTCTTTTTCACTCAGACAAGAGACAGTAAAACAAAACACAGAACAGGTTTAGCCTACAAGGTGCATTAACCCACAGCTTTAACTACCCAATCAATATCCCCAATACAATGGCCAAGCAATGAGCATGAGTGAGGACCCTGAGTGAGGACCCAGGAAAATCTGCACCCAGTGTCAATATTAAAATATAAGTAATTATTCCTCTAAGTACTTCCTTAACTCAGGAGGTGTTCTGGTTACCTAGTGCTGCTCTGACAAGAATATACCACAAATGGGATGGCCTTAACAAACAGGAGTTTATTCTTACAATTTGGAGGCTTTAAGTCCAAGTTCAAAGTGCCAGGCTCTAGAGGCTGGGTGAAAGCCCCTCAGTCTTGAGCTTCAGCTCTGCCTCCAGCTCCCAGCCCACTGAAGCTAGAGGCTTTTCTTTACTCACACAGCTACTGGCTGCTGAGGCTGCCAAGCCCAAGGTTGACAAGTAAAAAGGCACAATCCTGATATTACCAAATCATGCAGCAGGCCATTAATTCAAGTCCACTGTAAGTCCCAAGGTTGGCAGAGCATGGCAGGCTGCTGAACAATGACATGACTACATGCAGAATTCAAGGTGCCATAAACTAGAGACTATCCCCAAGGCTTCTCCTTATGTACAGCAAGCAGACCACATCCCAAAGGCAGCTACTCAGCTGCTTGTGGTAGATCCCACCATGGAGTTGATTGTCAATCTCATCATGGGGAATAACTACCACCAGCTGCCCAGCCACTCAACCAGGCCCAGCCAAGTTGACATACAAACTGAACTACCACAGGAGATGTAGTGGTTAAGACGTTTGGCTGTTAACCAAAAGGTTGGTGGTTTGAACCACTAGGTGCCCTGTGGAAGAAAGATGGGGCAGTTTGCTTCTGTAAAGATCTACAGGCTTGGAAACCCAATGGGGGTCACTATGTGTCAGAATTGATTCAATGGCAGTGAGTTTGGTTTTTGGTTTGGAAGTACTCCCTACACACTCCCTTTTGTTTGAGCCAGGCACGTACCTATTTAGGTGTGGAATCCTCACCTTTAGAGTTTGTACTTTGCATTAAGCGATGTGTACAAAATCTATGAAAAATAGAAATGTGATACAACAGGATGGTAACACATCTATCTTATTAGATAATATCCCAGAGATATAGACTATTTCATCAAGTTATCTAAGTAGTCACTTAAGAAGGTTTTGAGAGCTTCTGAACTCTTTGGAGACAGAAATGTATTAATAAAAATGTAGAAAAATGGTATCTGCTGAAAGCTAAACATTCTATTTTCATGTTTTAGGAAAATGAGACTCAAAATTATTTCATTACTGTTAAACAGTAAAGCTAATGGCTGAAAAATATGTTTCTGAAATATTATGACAATGATGTGCAGCTGTTCATGAGTCCTTTTTTTCCTGGGCATATGTAGGACCACATTTCTTAGACCCCTTGCAGTAAGGTATGACATGTGACTGGCTTCTGGCCATACAATAATGGTGGAAAAGATCCATATGACCTCAATATTCAGGCTATTCCTTCTATATGATCTGTATTGTCATTTTCTCTCTACTAGCTAGATTTTGATGCCCAGCATCACCTGGAAAAGCATGAGTTGAAGATGGGATGAACATAGTAGAACATCATAATTTTGGAAACTTAGTGGAGGCTGTTGAAGTTGTCAGGGAGCTATATATGACCAGAATGTTAGATCTAATGTCATAAAAACAATTTAAAAGAGGCCAGGGAGCATCAACGACAAAGGCAGTAGGATCTTGAAGAATCTTAAAGAAGTTGATTTTGTTTTGCTTAGTGCTCTCTAATAGATGGGATTACGGGGACTGGCACGAGTTACTTGAGTAGAAGGCTTGGACCCATGAATCTATTGATCTCTCCTACCATCAGTATGATGAGTTTTTTCTCACTTTAATTTTGCAGAACTTACACAAATGTTAGGAACACTAGTGGCACAGTCATTAAAGCACTCACCTGCTAGCTAAAAGTGAGCAGTTCAAACCCACCAGCTATTCTGCAGGAGAAAGATGTGGCAGTTGGCTTCCATAAAGATTTACAGTGTTGGAAATCCTATTAGACAGCTGTATTCTGTTCCATAGGGTGGGTGGCTATGAATAGGAATCAACCAGACAACAATGAATTTGGTTTTGGTTTTGTTACACTATTGTTATATAAAATTTTTGATTTGTTGTGTATATGAATTATTATTTTAGGATGCCTCTAGACAAGTGAATTAACCCTGGAATTTTTTTTTTTTTTTTTTTTTTTTTTTTTAGGATTCAAAGTTTCTTACACTCACATGCTATAAATGTTTAAAACAGCAACAGCAGAAAAGATAACCACACTCAGTCCACAAAATATAACTTAAAAGTCTTCCTAGAATAAAAGATGAAGTGGTATCTGAAAACTAAGCAAGCTTCCTTCTTCTGTTTTCTATCTCAAAATCTTGTTAGTTTCCTTTATCATATTCACTAAATGTAAGATTATTTTGTCTTTTTAAAATTTGTTTATCTCTCTCACTGGAATCACATTAGAAGAGACTTTTATATTTTATTCACAATTGTATCCTGGCCTACCACATTGCCCAGCACATAGCAGGCATTTGGTAAATAATCTATTAAATAATTAATTCAGTGCTTTAAAAATAAAACTAAAATTATTAAAATTTACCACTAGAGGGCATTTTCCTTCCATCTTAAAATCTTTGCCATTTTGTTTGTTTTGTGTTTGTAAGCAGAAGTACTGAAAAAATACATTTTATATCAGTTAATCATATCCAATGAATAAGAACACATATCCTTTATGTTATACATTACCTTAAAGTACAAATCTTCAGCATCCATATTCTATAGTTACGCTAGTTTGAAATTAAAACATTGTTCAAATGAACTGCTCAGATGGAGTAGCCAGACATAAAGAGAGAATATGACTTGGGATTAAATCAAAGTATGCCAGTCTGTGGAAAAGGTGACAGAACAAGTTTGTAAACAGAGTGGCAGTATCAGATTTGAGCTTTGAGTCAAATGCATAGAAGTAATGTTATCTCTATGGGTAATTGGTATTATGTAATGTACAAATGAACACCCTTAATACTCTGATGATATTGAAACTCTGTTTTACTTAGAGAAGAGAAAGAAAAACAAAACGCAGAACATGGTTTAGCCTATAACGTGCGTTAACTGGTTATAATTAATGCCTTTGAGATCAACACCTGTGGAAGAGAGGGGACAGAAACAGGAGTAGGCAGAGCCAGAAGTCCAGTGGTGAAGGTTGGCACAGGTCAACACCACCAGGGGCTCTGGAGCTGAAATGGCCCATTAGAATTGCATAAAATGAGGCTGAAATGCCTGGCTTTTATATTCCTGTCTCCCTTTGTCATTGGATTTGTGCCACTGGGAACTTGCTCCATCTAAAAGGAGGCAGCATGTCGCAGCTGAGGAAACTCTGAAGAGGCTTATGTCTGCCAACAAGGCAACAAGTCCTTCTTTGCAGTGCGATCTGGGAGGAACCTGGCTGGGTTCATGAGCTTAGTTATAGAGAGCATTTCTGTGAATCACTAGTTAAGGGGACACTTGGAACTCATAACGGTAGTTCAGAACAAAGTGCATTTTATAGATTGACTAGAATATAGTGTAGAGCCCTGGTGTTGCAACAGTTAAGCACTAGGCTGCTAACCAAGAGGTTGGTGGTTTGAACCCACCTGTCATCTCCATGGGAGGAAGTTCTGGCCACCTGCTCCCATGAAGATCACAGCTGGGAAGCCTTCCGAGGCAGTTCTAGTCTATCACGTATGGTAACTGTGAATCGAACTTGACAGTGCCTAAGGGCTCCAATGACACAGCTGTAGTTAATATTTAATGGTAAAGTAAGGACTTGAGAGAAAAGTATAAAATTATCTTGAATAAGTGATACATATTTTAAAAGTGGAACAAAGAAGATATTGAAATAATATAACATTAATGTAGCTATTACACTTTGTTATATTTTTTATATAAGCTTGTTTAAATTCCAAATATTGATATCAATGTCCTTGAGTAGAACATTGCTTTAATCATCAAGAATTTTCTCAGTATTGAATAGCTAATTTACCCAAAGCTATTTACAAGAAAGATAAATAATTTTTTTAAAAAAAAGCCTTAATTGTGAAATTAGAACTTCACTGGCAATGTTTGTTGTCAAAAGAACTTTACTTTTTAGAAAACATGTTTATTTCATTTTATGCATTTGTAAGAGGAATAAAACTCTGAGAAGGAAATTACATTTTCAATGATACTGTAATTCTGCCCAAAAGAAATAAAATTCTTTGTTGAATTACTTTCATTTTAAGAAAAGCTTTCTGCATGTTCTTAATCTTATTTACCAGAAGATGGCACTCTTGCTCCTCAACAGTGAACTTTGAAACACGTCAGGAGTCTGGTCAAATATCTCCCCTTGAAAGGAGTATAATAAAGAAGGCGCCTTTAGCCTGTTTATCTGAACTCATTGAGATTCTTTACATGCAGGTGCAACTAATTCTTTCAAGATGTAATGAAGCTCAATAAATCCTCCTTCCACAATATCTTCACAGGTCTCTCAGGCTGAATTTACTTTTTGTGAGAAGGAAAGGGTTGAGCGGCTCAGCACCCATGCTGTATGTTTAAGCAATAAGAAGTCTGTCCCATTGTCTCCTGTCAAGCTGGTTGGGACGCAATTTCCTTTTTCCTGTTCTCAAAATTAGCTGATGAGAATGATTTCCCCTCCCCTCCCCTCCCCTTAGGTGAGCATAAGTTCTCCAGATTTTTTTTTCCCCCTGAAGTAGGTAATCAAAGAACCAGCCTTCACTAGCTGTTCTTCTCAACTTTATGTCTGGGGAAATTCACTTGAGCACAATAGATTATCTTTCTTTATCTCCATTATTGCTTCTTTTTGGTAGAATAAAGTGCTTATCTGCTGCAAATTTTTCTTTTAACAATTGTAGAAATAGTGAGTAGTTGCATTTGAGATTTTCAAAATGATTATAAATATTAAAATGAACAGTATTCAAGTTTTTAAGCAGGAGGTTATTCGTTTGTGTGTTTTTTTACATTATTCAAGATAGCTCACCTTTTGAACTGGATATCCAGTAACCATCACTTCCAATAGCATCTTTTGCCATTTCTTCACATTCTCAGATACAATTGCCTAGGAGTACTCCTACTAATTAGCTATGTCTTTCTGTGAGCAATGATATACATAATACAGGCATTGGACTTCTGTAGATTATTGTTTTTTCAAGAAAGTCACTATAATACTAACTGCTAAGCATAAGTCTTAACCATTCACTGCACTCAGTTTAGAACATTAGTTAGTTGCTTATGAGAATGAATGAAAAGTGAAGTCAGAAGAGACAATTATTGGATGTTGACATCTGCCTCCTTTACTGTTCTTCATCTGTCATCCTGTCATTTCCTTGATACTTGAACACATTACCAGTGGCTGGACTAAGAAGTCTAAAGATGGCACAATGAGCCTACTCCAATTTAATCCTCTCTATGACCCTAAGCAAGATGTTGAAGGGCTGTCTAAACAGATTGCATTCTCCTCGTAACAACCAGAGGGATCCTTTAAAATCAGATTGAATTGGCTTTCTGCTTATTTTAAGATCTTCCAACATTTCCATATTGCACTTAGAATTAAAATTCATATAAGTCCCTAAGAGATACTTGAAATCCTGTCTGGTCCAGTCTCCTATCAGGGCCAGAGCACGCTGAGCTCCAGCCACACCGGCCGAATTTGGTGCCTGGAAGATACCATACTCTTTCAAGCCTTTGCTGTACCTATTTCTTCTATTTGGAGCAAATTTTCTGCTCTTTTTTTTTTGTGGCTGGCTTTTTATTTTCACATAATTCCTGTAATCAAGTAATCTATTGATTTTCTATATCATTCTCTTTTTAATTCATTGTCTATAACAATTCACTCGTTATTGGCTGTTCTTGATTTGTGTACTTATTTATTTTTTAAAAATTGTCTTTCTTGTCTTGTCCAGTCCACCACTAAAATGTAAGTTCCTGAGAAAAGAAACCATTTCTATAGGCTTATATTATACTGACTCATAATTAGAATCCAGTACCATTTTTAATAAATATCCAAAGAAGTAGTGCTTCCAATAATCATAGCCTGATGCCCTTAAATATTTGAATCACATGAATAATTCCTATTGTTCTGATTCCTTGGTAAATAATAATAATAATTTTTTTTTAAAGAAACCTTTTCTATTTTATTGACAGTTATATATATATATATATATATATATATTAGCATTCTGCTTTTCACATTATACTGTATAGACTGTAGTCTGAGTCCTTGAGTACACTAACTCTCGAAAAATGATAGATCAAATTTCTGAGAGTATAGTGGCCAGCCACTGGGCTTTGTTGAATATGAGAAGGTAATGCTACTTCACACCGCTTTTGTTTCGTTAGTCTAGAATACACGTTGGAGACACCCTGAACAAACCACAACTTTTCTTATGAAAACTTCTCTTCCCAATGATAAGGAGAGGTAACAGACAGTAAAACTAGCAGAGAAAAAAGACAATATCATAAATTTTAGAAAGATCTTTGAATAACACATCATAGATGTACTCTGATCTTTAGTAAGAATATTGATTATGTTGTTATTGTTGTTTACCGTCAAGTAGGATCTGACTCATAGCGACCCTTCCTTGGGTTTCCGAGGCAGTATCACTACGGAAGTAGGATTGCCCAACCTTCCTTCCGAGGAGTGGCTGGTAGGTTTGAACCGCTAGCCTTCTGGTTAGAAGTCAAGTGCCTTAGGCACTACGCTACCAGAGCTCCTGATATTGATTATATGATTTTGAATTTCTATTACTGGTGCTTTGTCATAGAGGTTTTCGTCTTTGGCTTCACGTTAATATCACTTGGGTCTTTTTCTTTCTTTCTTTTTTTTTTTTTTTAAACCTGACCTAGGAAATACCCTGGACCAATTATATCATAGTATCTGCAGGTGGGACCCAGCCCTGAATACTTTTTAAAGAAATTCCAACACAGCAATGATAGATAATCACTGTTTAGTTAGCTCTTTCTCTGGTGTTATTTCTCTTCTGTTTGCTGTTTCTCTTTCAAAGTGCTGTTGCTAAGTTGTAATTCTTTCAAAGTGTTCTTATTTGTAGTTGAGCTTCTCTTCCAGGTGTTTGGCTGTTTTAGGTTATGAAGTCTCCCTGGTGGTAGAGTAGTCAAACTGTGCTGACCCTTTTACTCTCATAATTTTCAATAATTCTGCAAGAAAGTTAAAATTAACCTGCTATCAAGAGGTATTTCTGCTTTTTCCTTCTGAGATTATTTTCCATTTTTCTCAAGCACTGGCGGCTACCTACAGCACTGTATTCTGTCTTTATCCCTAGGAGTTTTCCTACCTGCAGACAAACTCTAATGCTGCAGTTTGTATTTGTGGAGAGTGGCTTGTGGTGCAGGATAGCAGAACAGCAGGGAATGTGCTTGGACTAGTCATTTTGTGATACCTCAAATAATCTTCCTTTGATTTCTCCAGCTCCTTCCCGCTCCATGCACCCACCATGAATGACATTCTTCTGGTAGATCACTGCATCCTTTTTGCTTCCTAGATGTTCCTTACAATTTTGATCTTCTAAAAACTTCCCTTCAAATTTTTGAGCATAGTCTACAATTACTCAATTAGTTTTTTTGTTTCTTTTAGTTCTAGGGTTTAATGTGCACGAAGACTACAGTGTATGCTCACTATCCCATTTTATATAATGCTATGCTATAGTATCACACAATACTAGATTATATAGACTTGAA
The DNA here is from genome assembly GCF_000298275.1 of Orycteropus afer afer. Classification (NCBI taxonomy): domain Eukaryota; kingdom Metazoa; phylum Chordata; class Mammalia; order Tubulidentata; family Orycteropodidae; genus Orycteropus; species Orycteropus afer. Next base: position 26,942,555 of record NW_006921594.1, read on the forward strand.
ACAAGATGTATACACATACACAAACATACACAGATATACTTAAACACAGACACATACACACATTTGGCACTCACATTCAAAGGTGACCATACTGATTTTTATTTGTTAAGACAAATTTTGACATGTTTCTAATAGTACTTTACAATAACTATAAACCAATCAAGTAGACAGTTATTGCATGCTTATTATGTGCTTAGACCTGTGATAGGATCTATAAAGTTAAATAAGGCATGCTTTTTGCTCTTAAATAGCTCACCATCTAGTTAAGATGTCAATTAAATAATAATACAGAGTATAGCTCTGTTGCTATGTTGTTGTTGTTAGGTGCTGTCAAGTCATCTCCAACTCATAGCAACCCTATGTACAGCAGAAAGAAACACCGCCTGGTCTCTCACCAGTCCCAGCATCCTTGCTATACTTGAGCCCATCACCACAGCCACTGTATCAGTCCATATCATTGAGGGCCTTCCCTTCTTCCGTCAACCCTCCACCTTACCAAGCATGAATCCTTCTCCAGGTAATGGTTCCCTCTGACAACATGACCAAAATAGGTGAGAAGTCTGACCATTCTCACTTCCAAGGAGCATTTCAGCTGCACTTCCTACAGGACAGATTTGTTAGTTCTTTTAGCAGTCTGTGGTACTTTCAGCATTCTTCGCCAGCACCACAACTCAAAAACATCAACTCTTCTTTGGTCTTCCTTATTCATTGTACAGCTCTCACATACATAGGAGGCAATTGAAAATATCATAGCCTGCATCAGGTGCACTTTAGTTCTCAAGGAGACATCTTTGCTCTTCAGTACTTGAAAGAGGTCCTTTGCAGCCGATTTGCCCAGTGCTATACATCGTCTGATGTCCTGACTGCTGCTTCCATTGGCATTGATTGTAGAACCAAGCAATGTGAAATCTTTGACAACTTCAATCTTTTCTCCATTCATCATGATGTTGCTTATTGGTCCAGTTGTGAGGATTTTTGTTTTCTTTATAT
>NW_006921594.1:26943869-26956269 GCF_000298275.1 Orycteropus afer afer
ATGATACACACAATCAAATGCTTTTGAATAGTCAATAAAACACAAGTAAACATCTTTCTGGTATTCTTTGCTTTGAGCCAAGATCCATCTGACATCAGCAGTGATATCCCTCATTCCACATCCCCTTCTGAATCCAGCTAGCACCTCTGGAAGTTCTCTGTCAGTATATTACTGCAACTGTTTTTGAATTATCTTCACTAAGATTTTACTTGCATGCAAAATTAATGATATTGTTCAATAATTTCCACATTCTGTGGGATCATCTTTCTTTAGAATGGGTAAAAATGTGGATCTCTTCCAGTCAGTTGGTCAAGTAGCTCTCTTCCAAATCTCCTGGCATAGCCAAGTGAGTGTCTCCAATGGGGCATCCATTTGTTGAAACATCTCAATGGGTATTGCATCAATTCCCAGAGCCTTGTTCTTCACCAATTCCTTCAGTGCAGCTTTGACTTCTTCTTTCAGTACCATTGGTTCTTGATCATATGCCACCTCCTGAAATGGATGACGATCAATTAGTTCTTTTTGGTACAGTGACTCTGTGTATTCCTTCCATATTCTTTTGATGCTTCCTGCATCATTCATTATTTTGCCCATAGAATTTTTCAATATTGCAACTTGAGGCTTAATTTTTTTTTTCCTCAGTTTTTTCAGCATGAGAAATGCCAAGCATGTTTTTCCCTTTTGGATTCCTAAGTCCAGGTCTTTGCACATTTCATTATAGGAATTGGCTTTGTCTTCTCGAGCTGTTCTTTGAAATCTTCTGTTCAGCTCTTTTATCTTGTCATTTCTTCCATTTGTTTTCACTGCTTTGAGCTCAAAGGCAAGTTTCAGAGTCTCTTCTGATATCCATTGTGTTCTTTTCTTCTTTTGCCATCTTTTAAATGACCTCTTGCTTTCTTCGTGGATGATGTTCTTAATGTCAACCCACAATCTTCTGGTTTTCAGTCATTGGTGTTCAATGAATCAAATCTATTGTTTAGATGGCCTCTAAATTCAGGAGGGATATATTCAAGGTCATATTTTGGCTCTCATGGACTTGTTTTAATTGGTTTCAACTTCAAGTTGAACTTGCATATGAGGAGTTGATGGTCTGTTCCACAATCCACTCCTACCCTTGTTTTGGCTGAAGATATTGAGCTTTTCTATCGCCTCTTGCCACAGGTGTAGTCAATCTGACACCTGTGTACTCTGTCTGGTGAAGTTCACATGTATAGCCACTGTTGGTGTTGTTGAAAAAAGGTATTTGCAATGAATAAGTCATTGGTCTTTCAAAATTCTATCATGCTATCTCCAGCATTATTTCTGTCACCAAGGCCAAATTTTCCAACTACCAGTGATTCTTTGTTTCCAACTTTTGCATTCCAGTCACCAGTGATAATTAACACATCTTAATTGCAAGTTGAGTCAATTTCAGACTGCAGAGATTGCTAAAAATCTTCAATTTCCTCATCTTTGGCTTTGGTGGTTGGTGCATAAGTTTGAATAATAGTAGTATTAACTGGTCTTCCTTGTGGGTGTAAGGGTATTATCCTATCACTGACAGTATTGTACTTCAGGACAGATCTTGAAATATCCTTTGCAATGATGAATACCATGCCACTTCTCTTCAAATTTTCATTCCCAGCATAGTAGATCACATGGTTGTCTGATTCAAAATAGCTAAAACCAGTCCATTTCAGCTCACTAATGCCTAGGATATCAATCTTTATGCATTCCATTTAATTTTTGACAACTTCCAATTTTTCTAGATTCATAATTCATGCATTCCATGTTTCAATTTTTAATGGATGTTTGCAGCTCTTTCTCCTCAATTTGAGTCATGCCACGGCAGCAAGTGGAAGTCCTAAAATCTTTACTGTATCCACCATTAAGGTTGGTTCTGCTCTGAGGCAGTTCTTTCCCAGTTGTATTTTGAGTGCCTTCCAACCCATAGGGCTTGTTTTCCTGCACCGTATCAGACAATGTTTCCAGACTATTCATAAAGTTGCCCAGTAATGTATCAGATAGTGTTTCTCTGCTATTCATAAGGTTTTCCCTGGCCAATTCTTTGAGAAGTGATGGCCTCTTTCTTCTTTCTAGTATTGACCAGTCTATAAGCTGCACTGAAACCTGTGCACCATGTGCAACCCTGCTGGCATCTGAAACACTGGTGGTACAGCTTCAAGCCTCACAGCAACACGTAAGCCACCACAGACAAGTTTATCTCCCTTATTGGTGTTGTTGTTATGTGCCAGCAAGTTGGACCTGACTCATAGCGACCCCTCCTTGGGTTTCTGAGGCAGTATCACTACAGAAGTAGATTGCCCCATCTTCCTTCTTAGCTGTTTGAAACCTTTCTGCCCTCCCCTTACCTGGATCCTACCTGGATCCTGTGGGTTTTGTTGCCCCAGGTATTCCCTCCTTTTCCTGCCTCTGGAGTGGGGCCTGTCTCCCTCCCTATTCCTGGATCCTGCAGCTTTTGTCATCCCTAGCATAAAAAGTTATAGAATAATGGCATATGGTAAGTTTTTCTAAAGCTAAACAATATAGGAGCTCTGTGGCATAATGAGTAAGGCATTTGGCTGCTAACCAGAAGGTTGGTGGTTCAAAGTCACCAGCTTCTCCATGGCAGAAAGATGAGGCAATGTACTTCCACAAAGATTTATAGCCTTGGAAACCCAATGAGGGTGGCCATGAATCAGAATCAACTTGATGTCAGTGAAGTTTTTCACTTTGGGCTTTTGAAGGTTTAAGATGTGATATTTGTCATTGTTTTTTGGTTTGTATTCATTGTCAATTTCTGATAGGTATTCACCTGAATTGGGGCAATCTCTCTCTTACCGGAACAATAATGGTGCCATAGTTGAGCCTGGTGCACAATTGTTCAGTAATTTGACTTTCTATGGTCATGGTTAATGGAGCACACAAGGTCTTTCTGTTGGTTTTCCATTTCTAGTAAATTCTGACATCAATTTTGCTTATTGTGAGTTGTGTGAAATCTTTACTTAAAATATGTCACTCTACTTTAGATCAGAGTCAGACTGACTTGCACACTGCCATTGTTTCACTAGAGGCTAATCCATGTGACAAATGCATTTTTTCAACAATTTTATTGTATTGTTTTTGCCTAGGGTCAATTTACTTGATATTAGAAATAGTCCCATTGCTGCTGTTCCTGATATATACTTAACCCAAAATAGCTTGAGTAAATTACCCCAGTTTGATAAAGTTAAACTGGCTTTTCCTCATCTAGATCTTATTTTTGAAATATTTTGTTTATGTTTCATGAATTCTCATGTTTCTTTCTTGAGAAGAAAAATAAGTGTAAAGGATTGTTACATTTTAATTACATTGAACATGTTAAGGTGAAGTTCCCTTTTCTATATATTTCATAATTTGAAGTATTGCATTAGCTCTCAACATTGCAAAACATGGAAACTATTCCACATAGCATTACTGTACATTGATGCATTTTTATGCCACTTCACATTTTTCCAAACATTGCATTTGATGATCAATAATCCTTTTGAGATTATTTCCTGCATATTCGTGCATATAATGTTTTAATATACCTCTATTTTCCTGGCGTTTTATTTTTGCTTTTAATATAATATACATACATGTAATCTAGATCATACAAACTATTGAATTAATTAGAAAGCACTCATGAAATTGAGGAATAATTTTGTTGTTGTTTCATACCATCTAGTTGACTCTGGTCCATGTGACAGAAGAGAACTGACATAGGATTTTCTTGGCTTCAGTCTTTACAGAAGCATAGCCAAGGTCTTTCTCTCACTGAAATTCTTGCAGATTCAAACAGCCAACTTTTAGTTTAGCAGATGAGCACTTAACCATTGCAACACCAGAGCTCCTCAGGTGCTATGAATTGAAATATTTACATAGCTAGTTTGGTTCCAGATTCCAGTTTTTGCCTAAGTATTTCAAATAGTGAATATATTTTATTATGTAGATAACTATACACAATGAACATACTAACTTTTTAGAGCTGAGTTAGTTAGCAATGAATAAGGAGCCCATTGTCTTTTAAATGTAACAAGTTTTAAGTGCTTTAAGAAAAAATTCACTTAAAATTATGTTGAAAACATAAGTTTTGATGTATACTAATGATAAACTCCACCATATGTCTGTTAGTTTTTCATACTGTAGTGACTTGCATGTTGCTGTGAGGCTGGAGGCTATTGCCACTAGTATTTCAAATATTAGCAGGGTTATCCATGGTAGACAGGTTTCAGTGGAGCTTCCAGACTAAGACAGACTCGGAAGAAGGAAGGAACCATCTTCTTTTCAAAGAATTGGCCAGTGAAAACCTTATGAATAGCAGTGTAACACTGTCTGATATATTACTGGAAAAGTTTAAGAATAGCCCTGAAACTTGTTTGGTTTAGTGCCGGATGATGAGCCCCTCAGGTCAGAAGACACCCAAAATACAGCTGGGGAAGAGCTACCTTCTTAGGGTAGAGCTGACCTTAATGAAGTGGATGGAGGAAAGCTTTAAGGACCTCTATTTGCTAATGTGGCATGAGTCAAAATGAGAAGAAACTGCTGCAAACATCCATTAATAATTAGAACATGGAATGTACAAAATACGAATCTAGGAAAATTGTAAGTTATCAAAAATGAAATGAAACACATAAAGATAGATATCTTAGGCATTAGTGAGCTGAAACTGACTGGTTTGGGCCATTTTTGAATCAGAAAACCATATGATCTACTATGCTGGGAGTGACAAATTGAAGAGGAATGGTGTGACATTCATCACCACATCATCTATTCTAAAGTACAATGCTGTCAGTGATATGATAATATTCATATCCCCACAAGGAATACCAGTTAATACTACTATTATTTAAATTTATGCACCAATCACCAAAACCAAAGAAGAGGAAACTGAGTATTTTTACCATTTCTGCAGTCTGTAATTGACCAAACGTGCAATCAAGATGTGTTGATTATTACTGTGATTGAAATACAAAAGTTGAAAACAAAGAAGAATGACCAGAAGTTGGAAAATATGGCCTTGGTGATAGAAATAACACTGGAGATCACATGATAGAATTTTGTAAGACCAACATCTCATTCATTACAAATACTTTTTTTCACCAACAAATGGCAGCTATACAAATGGACTTCGCCAGATCAAGTATACAAGAATCAGATCCATTACATCTGTGGAAAGAGGTGATGGAGAAGCTCAATATCTTCAGCCAAAATAAGGCCAGAAGCTGAGTGTGGAACAGACCATCAGTTGCTCATATGCAGGTTCAAGTTGAAGCTGAAGACAATTAAAACAAGTCCATGAGAGCCAAAATATGACCTTGATTATATCCCTCCTTAATTTAGAGATCATCTAAAGAATAGATTTGATGCATTGAACATCAGTGATAGAAAACCAGAGGATTTGTGGGTTGACATCAATAATATCATCCATGAAGAAAGCAAAGCATCAATAAAAAGTCAGGAAAGGAAGGAACGACCAAAATGAATGTCAGAAGAGGCTCTGAAACTTGCCAATGAACATAGAGTTGCTAAACCAAATGGAAGAAATGACAAGATAAAAGAGCTGAACAGATTTCAAAGAGCAGCTCAAGAAGACAGAGTCAATTGTTATAATGAAATGTGCAAAGATCTGGAGTTAGAAAACCAAAAGGGAAGAACATGCTCAGCATTTCTCAAGCTGAAAGAAATGAGGAAAAAAATTAACCTTTGAGTTGCAATATTGAAAAATTCTTGGGCAATATATTAATGATGCAAGAAATATCAGAAGATGAGAGAAAAACATAGTCACTGGAGCAAAAAGAACTGGTCAATGTTCATCCATTTCAGGAGGTAGCATATGATCAAGAACCAATGGTAGTGAAGGAAGAAGTCAAAGCTGCGCTGAGAGAAGTGGCAAAAAATAAGGCTCCAGGAATTGGCAGGATACCATTGAGATATTTCAACAAATGGCTGCTGCACTAGAGGCACTCACTCAGCTATGCCAGGAGATTTAGAAGACAACTACCTGGCCAACTGACTGGAACAGATCCATATTTGTACCCGTTCCAAGGAAAGATAACCCTACACGGAGTAGTTAATTTGTGTGTCAACTTGGCTTGGCCTGGTTAAGTGGCTGGGCAGCTGGATATAGTATTCCCCATGATGAGACTGGTAATCCACTCCATGGTTGAATTTACTGTGAGCAGCTGAGTAGCTGCCTTTGGGATGTGGTCTGCTTCCTGTATATAAGGAGAAGGCGTGGGGAATGGTCTCTAGCTTATGGCACACTTGAACCCTGCATGTGGCCATGTCATTTTTCAGCAGCCTGCCATGCTTTGCTGACCTTGGGACTTTCAATGGACTTGAATTAATGACCTGCCATGTGGTTTGGTAACATTGGGATTGTGCCTTTTCATTTGTCAACCTTGGGCTTGTCAGTCTCAGCAGCCAGCAGCTGTCTGAGTGAAGAAAAACCTTCAGCTTCCATGGGCCGGGAGCAGGAGGTAGAGCTGAAGTCCAAGGTTGAGGGGCTTTTATACTGCCCCTAGAGCCTGGCACTTTGAACTTGGATTAAAAGCCTCCAAATTTTAAGAATAAAATTTTTTGTTGTTTAAATTTTTTGTTTGTTAAAGCCATTCCATTTGTGGTATATTCCTGTTAGTGCAGCATTCTTGTTGTTGTTGTTATGTGCAGTCAAGTCAGACCCGACTCATAGTGACCCCTCCTTGAGTTTCAGAGACAGTATCACTATGGAAGTAGATTGCCCAACCTTCCTTCCAAGGAGTGGCTGGTGGGTTTGAACCACCAGCCTTCTGATTAGCAGTCAAGTGACTTAGGCACTATGTTACCAGAGCAGCATTAGGTAACCAAAATGCCACAGAATGTGGAAATTATCAAACAGTACTAATATCACACACAAGTAAAATCTTGTTGTTGTTGTTATGTGCCATCGAGTCAGACCTGACTCACATCCAAACTACAGACTGTAGTCTTTAATCCTCATCAATAAATGCTTCAAGTCATCTTCATTTTCAGCAAGCAAACTTGTTTTGTCTGCGTATCTCAGGTTGTTAATGAGTCTTCATTCAATCCTGATGCCATGTTCTTCTTTATATAGTCCAGCTTCTTGGATTATTTGCTCAGCATACAGATTGAGTAAGTATGGTCAAAGGATACAACCCTGACACACTCCCTTCCTGATTTTTAACCATGCAGTATCCCCTTGCTCTGTTCAAATGACAGCCTCCTGATCTATGTACAAGTTCTCCATGAGTATGACTAAGTGCCTTGGGTTTCCGAAGCAGTATCACTACGGAAGTAGATTGTCCCATCTTCCTTCTGAAGATAATTCAAAAATGGTTGCAGCAGTACATTGACAGAGACCTTCCAGAAATGCAAGCTGGATTCAGAAGAAGATATGGAATGAGGGATATCACTGCTGATGTCAGATAGATCCTGGATGAAAGGAAAGAATACAAGAAAGATGTTTATTTGTGTTTTTGACTATGCAAAAGCATTTGATTGTGTAGATCATAATAAATTATGGATAATATTGAGAGGAATGGGAATTCCAGAACACTTAGTCATACTCATGGGGAACTTGTACATAGATCAGGAGACTGTCATTTGAACAGAACAAGAGGATACTGCATGGTTAAAAATCAGGGAGGGAGTGTGTCAGGGTTGTATCCTTTGACCATATTTACTCAATCTGTATGATGAGCAAATAATCCAAGAAGCTGGACTATATAAAGAAGAACATGGCATCAGGACTGAATGAAGACTAACAACCTGAGATATGCAGACAAAACAAGTTTGCTTGCTGAAAATGAGGATGATTTGAAGCATTTATTGATGAAAATTAAAGACTGCAGTCTGTAGTTTGGATTACACCTCAACATAAAGAAAACAGAAATCCTCACACCTGGACCAGTGAGCAGCATCATGATGATGGAGGAAAGATTGAAGTTGTCCAAGATTTCATATTACTTGGTTCCACAATCAACACTCACGGAAGCAGCAATCAAGACATCAGAAGACATACTGCATTGGGCAAATCTGCTGCAAAAGACCTCTTTCAAGTGCTGAAGAGCAAAGATATCTCTTTGAAGACTAAGATGTACCTAACCCAAGTCATGGTGTTTTCAATCACCTCATATGCATGTGAGAGCCAGACAAGGAATTAGGAAGACCCAAGAAGCGTTGATGCTTTTGAGTTGTGGTGCTGGCGAAGAATACTGACAGTACCATGGACTGCCAGAAGAACTAACAGATCTGTCCTGGAGGAAGTGCAGCCGAATGCTTCTTGGAAGCAAGAATGGTTAGACTTTGTCTCACCTACTTTGGTCATGTTGTCAGAAGGGACCATTCCCTGGAGAAGGATATCATGCTTGATAGAGTGGAGGATCAACAAAAAAGGGAAGACCCTCAACAAGATGGATTGACACAGTGGCTGCAACGATGGGCTCAAGTATAGCAAAGATTGTGAGGCTGGCACAGGACCAGGCAGTGTTTCATTCTGTTGTGCAGAAGGTCACTATGAATCGGAGATGACTCCACAGCATCTAACAACAACAACTACCATAAACTCTTTTTAAAAAGTTTTATTTTACTCTTTGTAAAGTAACTCTTCATATTAAAAACATTGTTGTTGTTGTTGTTGTTATGTGCCGTCAAGTCGGACTTGACTCATAGCAACCCCTCGGGTTTCTGAGGCAGTATCACTACGGAAGTAGATTGCCCCATCTTCCTTCTGAGGAGTTGCTGGTGGATTTGAACCGCCAGCCCTCTGGTTAGCAGTCAATTGCCTTTCTATGCTACCAGAGCTCCCATTAGGCACTGAAATAATACGTAATTAAGATTAATGGGCTTCTGATTTGAAAAGTAGAGGGATTAAAGTTCTTTTATAAATGTGCCTGTCATGTGCAACCACAGTCATCTGGAGAATTTATACAATATCAGTTTTCTCAATTAGTAGAGAATTTGGGGAAGCAATCCAAATAAGAAAATATAATATTCAACTCCACTGAGATTTCATATTTAAGAGATAGTGGCAGAAAAGAGGAGTTGTTAGAAAATGTTTCTGAATAAGTGGATTGTCTACATTCCCCTATCTTAATCCATCCCATTTATTCACTGGGTTTTATATTACTGCCTTTCCCCCATCCATCTATGATGTATTCTCTTTAACCTATAACAAATTTAAGGGAAATAAGTATACTTTCTCATAGTATTGTTTCTGACAAGTAAGGCCTGAGAGGCTAAAGCAATATTCTTTGAGTGCAGATTTAATTATTCAGTATTTTCAAGTGTACCATTCATTGTTTATTTTGATTTTCTAGCTGTGAAGGCTTAAAATTTTGTGATTTACGGCTCTTACTTACCTTTTAATAAAAATAGGTGAATTTAGCAAATGAACTAAATTCTTGTACGGAGTCTACACATGTCAAACATTTTGACTCTATTCATGTAATTACAACCTCAAATAGTGTTAGTTAAGTTCTACCAACTGACACTGATGGAAAGTATCATAGATTTACAAGGTGCTGATTTTTTGGGAGGTTTTTAATTTGAAGGGCAGATGTTGTGATTCATACTGAGTAGGTCTAGTTCTCCATTAAGTGGTTTCCAATTGAGTCTATGTTTGTGGTATAAAATTTGCAATGTAAACCTCTTGTATTGTTGGACAACAGGAACCAATTTAAATGGAAAGATTTTAATGGTCAGTTAGCTGAGAATTTATATTATGATAGCATATGGAGATATTTTCTCATTTTAAAGATTTCTGTCTGGAATTTTAATTCAAAGTACAAGCACATTTTTTGACACATAAAATGTACACAAAGAAAGAATGACCTGAGAAGGTACATATTACAATAAATACTTTACTAATAAAGATAATATGGAAGGGCTATAGTATAAATAGTGGAAACATCAAATAATGTAATGATCAATTGTAGTATTTGTTTGTTGTTAAGTGTCTTGAAGTTGTTTTTGACTCATAGCAACCCTATGGACAACTGAGCAAAATGCTGTTGCCAAGCTTGAGCACATTATTGTAGCCACTGTGTCAATCCATCTGGTTGAGGGTCTTCCTCTTTTTCACTGACCCTCTACTTCTCTAAGCATAATATCCTTCTCCAGGAACTGGTACCTCTTGACAACCTAACCAAAGTATGTGAGACAAAGTCTTGACATCTTTGTTTTTACACAGCATTCTGGTTGTATTTCTTCAAAATATGTGTTTCTTCTTCTGGAAGTCCATGATATATTCAATGTTCTTCACCAACAGCATAATTCAAATGCATCAATTTGTCTTTGGTATTTCTTATTCAATGTCCAGCTTTAAATGTATAGGAGGCAATTGAAAATACCATGACTTAGGTCAGGAGCACTTAAGTCCTCAAGATGATATCTTTGCTTTTTAACACTTTAAAGAGATCTTTTGCAGCAGATTTTCCCAACGCAGTACATTGATTTTTTTTTTTTTTAATTGCTGCTTCTGTGGGCATTGATTGTGGATCCAAATTGTGGTGGTTATGTTTTTGTGTCAACTTGACCAGGCCTGGTTGAGTGGCTGGGCAGCTGGTGGTAGTTATTCCCCATGATGAGACTGTCAATCAACTCCATGGTGGGATTTACCACAAGCAGCTGAGTAGCTGCCTTTGGGATGTGGTCTGCTTCCTGTATTTAAGGAGAAGCCTTGGGAATGGTCTCTAGCCTATGGCACACTTGGACCCTGCATGTAGCCGTGTTGTTGCTCAGCAGCCTGCTATGCTCTGCCGACCTTGGAACTTACAATGAACTTAAGTTAATGGCCTGCCATGTGGTTTGGTTACATCGGGACTGTGCCTTTTTTACTTGTCAGCCCTGGGGCTTCTCAGCCTCAGCAGCCAGCAGCTGAGTGAAGAAATGCCTCTAGCTCCAGTGGGAATTTACAGGCTCTAGATCCTGACTAGGAGGAAGGAAGAGGCAGTCCACTTCTCAAATAATTGGCCAGGGAAAACCTTATGAATAGCAAAGAAACACTGTCTGATACATTACTGCCCAACTTTATGAATACTCCGGTTAGGTTAGAAGGCTCTCAAAGTAGGACTGGGAAAAAGCTGCATCATCAGAGTAAACCCAGCCTTACTCATATGGATAAGGTAAAGCTTTCGAGAACTCCATTTGCTGATGTGGCATCACTCAAATTGAGGAGAAACAGCTGCAGACATCAATTAATCACCGGAATATGAAATGTACGAAATATGAATCTAGGAAAATTGGAAGTTGTCAAAAATGAAATGGAACGCATAAAGATTGATATCCTCAGCATTAGTGAGCTGAAATTGACTGGTTTTGGCCATTTGGAATCAGAAAACCATATGATCTACTATGCTGGGAATGACAGTTTGAAGAGGAATGGCGTGACATTCGTCATCACAAAGGATGTTTCAAGATCTGTCCTGAAGTACAATGCTGCCAGTGATAGGATAATATCTATATGCCTACAAGGAAGACCTGTTAATACGACTATTATTCAGATTTATGCACCAACCACCAAAGCCAAAGATGACTTATATCAGTCAGCATAATGTCCTCCAAGTTCATCCACCTTATGAGGTGTTTTGCAGATTCTATGTTATTCTTTAGGGTTGCATAGTATTCAATTGTTTGTATGTACCATAGTTTGGTTATCCATTCTCCAGTTGTTGGACACCTAGGTTGTTTCCATCTTTTGGCTGTTATAAACAATGCTGCGATGAACATGGGTGTGCATATGTCTGTTCTAGCAATTATCTAGTAATTACTAAGTTCTAGTAATCACCTAATAATGGAATGGCTGGGTCAAATGGTATTTCTAATTCCAACTTTTGAAGGAATTGCCATACTGCTTTCCACAGTGTTGTATCATTTGGCAGTCCCACCAGCAGTGTATGAGAGTCCCAATCTCTCTGCATCCTCACTAGCAATTGTTATTTTCTGTTTTGTTAAACTTTGCTACTAGTGCTGGGGCAAGATGGTATCCTCTAATGGCTAATGATCATGAGCATTTCTTCATATGTTTGTTGGTCCCTGAATATCCTCTTTGGTAAAGTGTCTATTCATGTCTTCTGCCCATTTTTTTAAATTGGATTATTTGTCTTTTTGTTGTTGAGGTGTTGGAGTTTTTTATAAATTCTAGAGATAAGTCCCTTGTCAGATATGTCATTGCTGAATATTTTTTCCCAATCTGTAGGTTCTGTTTGACTCTTTTGAAGAAGTCTTCAGAAGCACATAAAATTTAATTTTTAGAAGATCCCATTCATCTAGTTTCTCTTCTGCTGCTTGTGCATTTTGGACTCTGCTTGATAGTCTATTTATGTCATATATTGTTGTTGTTGTTGTTGTTGTTTGCCATTGAGTCCGACCCGACTCATTGCGACCCCTCTTGGGTTTC
>NW_006921594.1:26956414-26972736 GCF_000298275.1 Orycteropus afer afer
CGGACATTCCCTTTCCTATTTAATGGATTTAGACCCTTTGTCAAAAATCAGCTGACCATAGGCCAATGGATCTATTTCTGGGTTCTCATTTCTATTTCATTGGTCCATGTGTCTGTCATTATACCAATACCAGAAAGTTTCGACTACTGTGGCTGTATAGTAGGTTTTGAGATCTGGCAGTGTGAGGCCTCCTTCTTTGTTCTTCTTCTTCAATAGTGCGTTGCTTCTCTGAAGTCTCATTCCTTTCCATATAAATTTAGTGATTGTTTTTTCCATATCCTTAAACAATGTTGATGGGATCTGGATTGAGATGGCATTGAATGCATAGATTGCTTTGGGTAGAATTGATATTTTCACAATATTCACTCAGTCTTCCTATCCTGAGCATGGTGTATTCCATTTATGTAGATCTCTTATGGTTTGTTGAAGTAGTCTTTGGTAGTTTTCTTTGTACAGGTTTTTTGTGTCCCTGATCAGATTTATTCCCAATTATATTATTTTTTTGGTAACTACTGTAAATGATATTGTTTTCCTTATTTCTTTTTCAGCAATCTCTTTGCTGGTGTAGAGGAATCCAACTGATTTTTGGATGTTGATCTTGCATCCTGCCACGATGCTAAATCTCTCAATTAGTTTCAGTAGTTTTTTGACTGAGTTTCTTGGGTTTTCTAGGTATAGGATCATATCATCAACAAATAGGGATAGTGTGACTTCTTCCTTACTAATTTGGATGCCTTGATTTCCCTTTCTTGTCTTATTGCCCTGGCTGAGGACTTCCAATACAATGCTGAATAGAAGTGGTGATAGCGGGCATCCTTGTCTGGTTCCTGCTCACAAGGGGAATGGTTTCAGTCTCTCTCCATTAAGAATAATGTTGGCTGTTGGTTTTGTATAGATGCCCTTTATTACATTGAGTAATATCCTTTTTATTCCTATTTGGATTAAACAGCCTATTTTGCTGAGTGTTTTGATCAGGAATCGGTGTTGGATTTTATCAAATGCCTTTTCTGCATCAACTGATATGATCACGTGGTTTTTTCCTTTGTTTTATTTATGTAGTGGATGATGTTGATTGTTTTTCTAGTGTTGAATCATCCTTGCATACCTGATATAAACCCCACTTTGTTATAACGAATTATTTTGGGATATGTTGTTAGAGTCTATTGGCTGGGATTTTGTTGAAGATTTTTGCATCTACATTCATGAGGGATATTGCTTGGTCTGTAGTTTTCCTTTTGAATACTGTCTTTGCCTGGTTTTGGTATCAAGGTTATACCTGCTTCATAAAGTGAGTTAGGAAGGATTCCATCCTCTTTGGTGTTTTGGAACAGTTTGAGTAGGATCTGTGTCAGCTCTTCTCTGAATGTTTGCTAGAATTCTCCAGTGAAACCTTCTGGGCCAGGACTTTTTTTGTTGGTAATTTGTTGATGACCTGTTCAATTTCTTCTTTTGTTATGGTTCTGTTCAACTTTTCCACATCAGTCTGTGTTAGTTTAGGTAAGTGGTGTGTTTCTAGAAATCTGTCCATTTCCTCCAGATTTTCAAATTTGTTGGAGTACAATTCTTCATAGTATCCTGATATTATCCTTTTTATTTCAGTTAGTTCTGTTTGATGTTGCCCTTTCTTGTTTCTTATTCATATTATTTGTATTCTCTTCCTCTTTTCCTTTGATAAATTTGCCAGTGGTTTGTCAATTTTATTAATCTTTTTTAAAAACCAACTTCTTGTCTTGTTTATTTTTTCTATTGTCTTTCTATGTTCTGTTTCATTGATTTCTGCTTGAATCTTGATAGTTTTCTTTCTTCTGGTGACTGTAGGCTTTTCTTGCTGTTCTTTTTCTAATTGTTGGAGATTTTGGTTTAAAGTATTGATTTTGGCTCTTTCTTCTTTTTTGATGTGTACACTTATTTCTATAAATTGGCCTCTGATCACTGCTTTTGCTGTGTCCCAAAGATTTTGGTATGTTGTGTTTTCATTCTCATTTGATTCAAAGAATTTTTTTTTTAATTTCATATTTTATTTCTTCTCTTACCCAGTATTTTAAGGAGAGCATTGTCCAGTTTCCATGTGATCTGAGAAGATACTTTGCAGTATTCAATGTTTTAAATTTATGAAGGCTTGCTTTGTGGCCTACCATATGGTCTATCACAGAGAATGTTGCATGTGCACTGGAAAAGAGTGTATATTGTACAGTTCTTGGGTGAAGTGCTCTTTAGATGTCTATAAGGTCAAGTCTGTGGATTGTACTGTTTACTCTTTTTGTGAATTTCTTTGTTGAATTTCTTTCCAGGTGTTCTATCTTTCATTGAAAGTGGTGTATTAAAGTCTCCCACTATGACTGTGGAGTTATCTATTTGCCTTTTCCACTCTTTTAAAGTCTGATTTATATATTTTGGGGCTCTTTCATTGGGTCCATAGATATTTATTATGGTTATATCTTATTGTTCAATTGACCTTTAATCATTATATAATGTCCTTCCTTGTCTCATATGGTGGTTTTCGTCTTAAGGTCAATTTGATTAGAAATTAATATTGCCACTTCTGATACCTTATGGTTGCCATTTGTTTGATATATCTTTTTCCAACCTTTGATTTTTAGTCCATTGCTGTCTTTGTCTCTAAAGTGTGTCTCTTTAGAGAACATATTGATGGGTTGTTTCTTATTCAGTCTGCAACTCTCCATCTCTTGGATAGTGCATTTAATCCATTAACATTCAGTGTAATTATTGAGACACACAAATTGGTTGCTGTCATTTTGTAATGTGTTTTTTCATGGTGTTCCTGGTTTCTTTGTTCCATATAATTTTCTTTGCTGAACTCTTTATGTTTATGACTAGTGTTATCATTTCCTTTGTTGCTATTGTTTTAGTCATTGCTAAATATTTGTGCCTGTCGTCTTTGTTATTGTGATGTGAAGGTTTATCATTTTTCTTTGAGGTTACCCTTTGATTTATAATTTTTTTTCCCTGAATTTAGAATAGTCCATTCTGTCTTGCAATACTCTTGACTTTCTCACCATTTAGAAGTTCTGTAAATACACTCTTTTTACCTCTTCTTGGTTTGCTGTTGTCCTCATCTGCCAATTGATGTCTCTGGTTCCCTGATTATTTTACTTTGGATATGTCCATAGCTGTGTTGGTTTCTGGGTTATGCCATCTTGAGTATTAATGGTCAGTTGTTGTTTGCTATTATTGGTTCTCTGTTCAAAGGACTCCCTTTAGTATCTCTTGCAAGGTTGGTCTGATTTTAGCAAATTCCCTTAATTTCTGCTTATCTGGAAATCTCCTTATTTCACCATCATATTTGAGGAACAATTTTGGAAAGAAGATGGGACAATCTATGTCCATAGTGATACTGCCTCAGAAACCCAAGGAGAGGTCACTATGAGTCGGGTCCGACTCGACGGCACATAACAATAACAACATATAATTCTTGGTTTAAAATTTTTCTCATTCAGGGTTATATATATATATATATATATCATCCCATTCACTTCTTGCTTGAATGGTTTCTGCTGAGAAATCAGAGCTTGTTCTTATTGGTTGTCCTTTGTAAGTAATTTTTTGTTTTTCCTATGCTGCTTTCACGATTCTTTCTTTGTTTTTGGTTTTGATGAGTTTGATGATATGTCTTGGTGATTTTCTTTTGGGTCTATCCTTCATGGGACTTCCTGAATGGATATATTCTCATCTTTCATCGTGTCAGGGAAGTTCTCTTCCAACAAATCTTGGACAATTTTCTCAGTGTTTTTCTTTTTTCTTCCTGTTCTGGAATTCTGATTACACATAGATTATTCCTTTTGATGCTATCCCACATGAACCTTAGGCTTTCTTCATTTTGTTTTGATCTTTTTTTCTGATTAATCCCTTTTGAAATTGATATTCAGGTATTTGTCTTCAGTCTCATTAATTCTGTCTTCCATTGATCCAATTCTACTCCTTTGCCCTTTCAATGTGTTATTTATATCTGAAAATTTGATATTAATCTTCTGCATTTCTCTCCATAGATTTTATATCATTTCTAATTTTTCATTCATTTTGTCATTTTGTTCTTGTATTTTCTTCCAAAATTGTTCTAGGGTTTTTTCTGTTTTCCTTAATTTTGTCAGTGTTTTCCTTGATCTGTCTCTCAAGCCTTTGAAGATACCTAAATATAATTCTTTTGAATTCCTTATCAGGGAGTTCCAATGCTACTTCTTCCTCAGGAATGTGTTCTAGGTCTGTATTCTGCTCCCTTGTTTCTACCACTTTATCTTACTTCTTTGTGTGGACTGTGATGGTCCATTGTCTCTGAGACATTGTAATGTTGTTGTATTTAGATCTCTGTTCAATGTTTGTGAATAGCAGTTAAGGGTAATTCAGGCTCTTGTTAGTAGTCCTTTTTGGTGGCCATTTGGTAGAGATGGAAGTGGTGGCTCCACTTCCATGAAGTGAAGTAAGTGAAGCTGCAGGAGGTATGAGTGTAGATGTGTCATATGGGCACTGTTACTGTCTCCCACTCAGTTAGGCAGAAACAACAATCAAATAACCATCAAAAAAGTAAAAGCAAGTGGACATACTGTGTAAACACACAGGAACAATAACTAAAAAAGAAGAAAGAAAAAAAAAAAAGACCATTAATATCTGGGGGAGTGCAATAAGAGAAAAAAGGTAGAGTAGGAGAATAATGAAGAAATAATCTAAAAAATGCAGAAAGAAAAACAAGGAATGGGGTTAACCACAAGAAAGAAAAAAATGTGAACTTGGAACAGAGAAGAGAGCAAATGCTGAAAACTAGAACCTGGGAAGGGAAGAATAAAGTATAATAATAAAAAGGAAAATAATAATTTTTAAACAGACTGGGCAGGGCAGGGCAGGGCAGTGCAGGGCATCGGGGCTCTGCCTGAGCACACAGGCTCGGATGGAATTCTTGCTGGCCTACAAGGTGGGTAGAAGTGAGGGATGGCCATACCTCTGTTCACCAAGAGGGTGTGGGGTATAAGAGTAACAAGAGAAATATAGCATCTCTCCAGTCATTGGTGTCCAGAATGTTCTTGTGGTTCCTGGCAAGTGGAGCCCATTCTTAAGTCCCTGGAGTCTGAGAGAATGCTGTCACTTTAAATATTCAAAATGGTCAAACTACTTGTAAACATTCAAAATGGCTTCACCCTCCAGATAAGCAAAATCCACAGCTCAGCCACGTTCCTCTTCATTGCTTCCCCTTTTATTCACCAGCCACCAGTACAGTCCTCGGAGCAGCCCCAGGCTAGCAGCTCCAATTTTTAGGTTAATTCTTAGGTCCTAACACCCCTCCTCCCCCCGCAATATCCAAGCTCTCTGTGCTGTCAGGATCACTGCCAGACCACAGCTCCATGTCTCCTTTTTTGGTGTTTTCATGCAAGTTCTTCTGCTAGTTGTTTAGTCCACTTCTATATCCTTCCCTTCAAAGCTCAGTGGTCCAGCATTATCTTCTGTATCTGTGTTAATTGGTTCCCTTTTTCTTTGTTGAAGAGGGTTTGTGTAGTCTTTCTGCTAATTCCGCCAGCTTACAGGAACTTCTTTCCTATATTTTTAATAACCTTTTTAATGGACTGGTATTGGCCATTCCACTTGGTACTTTTGCCATTCTGTGTACTTTCACCACTTCAATTTATATATTGAAGCCAAATGGTGAGACTAATTTGGCCACACCTGTGTAACTTCCTGCTTAACATTTTTAGCCTCCATATCAATACTATTTTGTTCTCATTTTACAAAGTTGTTGCTATCACTTATGGGACTGGCTCAAATCAGTAACCAAAATCTCTCTTATTCCTCTAAATCTTTGTCTTCCTTGTGAATTATCAGGTACTATCCTTAGAGTGAGGAGCTCTGGTAGCATAGTGGCTAAGACACTTGCCTGCTAACCAGATGGCTGGCAGTTCAAACCCACCAGCCACTCCTCGGAAGGAAGGTTGGGCAATCCTACTTCCGTAGTGATACTGCCTCGGAAACCCAAGGAGGGGACGCTATGAGTCGGGGCCGACTCGACGGCACATAACAACAACAGCAACATCCTTAAGGTGAAAAGGAAAACATCTTCATTCCTACCTTACACTATCGATGGTAAAAATCTACCGACAAAAACATCACCAATGCCCTTCTTTCAATTCCCAAAACACTTCCAATGTGTTGTGCATAATTTAGTGTTCAACTGAACTACCATTTTCCACCCTTTACCATATGTTAGTCACTGTGATACAGGAGCTCTGGTGGTTCAGTGGTTAAGAGTTCTTCAGCCAGTTGACAGGTCATCAATTCCACCAGTAGCTCCACAGGACAAAGGTGTGGCAGTTGCAACCAGAAAATTTTACAGCCTTGCAAACCCTTTGGGGGCAGCCTTACTCCATCCTATGGGGTTGTTTTGAATCAGACTCCACAACAATGGGTTTGTTTTTTGGTTTTGGTTTAGGCACTGTGATTTACACATTTAATATATTATCATTATGGAAACCCCCTAAAATAACGATTGTTATTCTCATTTAGCAAGAAGAGCGTGTAGCTTTCTACTAAACAGCAAAGTGAAGCTATAGTCTCTCATTCAACAAAGTTATTAAGTGTTCAATATGTAGGAAGTGCTTTGCTAGGTTCTAAACAAAATTATGGGCAAAATAGATACATATCTACTTGTTCAATGTTCATTACACATATTGAAATGTAAGAACCTTGAGGTTCTTTTGTTTTTGTTTGTTTCAGTACTATTTTCTCAGCACCTAAAAATCTATGTCTGGCATACAATGTTGTTGTTGTTGTTATTTGCCATCGAGTCAGCCCCGACTCATAACGACCCCTCCTTGGGTTTCTGAGGCAGTATCACTACGGAAGTAGGAATGCCCAACCTTTCTTCATTAAATTTACTTCACACAATTTGTTGTTGTTATGTGCCATATTTACTGAACAAATAAGTTAATTACATAGTTCTTAGATGATAAATGACTCAGAGCTGTCGAAGTGGCAGTATTAACTCAAGAAGCAGTTTCTTGGCTAGGAATGCAAGCCCAATTTTAAAATGAAGAAACAGTGGCTACTTCACGACATATTTTTTATTTTCACTATTCTGTCTCATTAATTTTGTCATTAAGATTAGATTAATTTTAAATAAATTCAAAATTTCCCATAATCCTTGAGGTAGAAGTCAGAAATAAGTAGTGGAAAGCTTTCACAATGCCATCATAGTTTAAAATTACTGCAGTTGGATCTGTAAAAGCCTTCTACTTTGTGCAAGGGAACGACACAGGAGAGAGGCTCCAGGGAGGATGGCAGGTGCAAGTTGGATAAAATCATGGTGCTTTTGTTTCTATACTAGCATTGTTGTTGTTGTTGTTGTTGTTATGTGCCGTCGAGTCGGCCCCGACTCATAGCGACCCCTCCTTGGGTTTCCGAGGCAGTATCACTACGGAAGTAGGATTGCCCAACCTTCCTTCCGAGGAGTGGCTGGTGGGTTTGAACCGCCAGCCGTCTGGTTAGCAGGCAAGTGTCTTAGCCACTATGCTACCAGAGCTCCCATACTAGCATAGACCCATGTAATGTTTCATTCTTCAAGATAATGACACATTGAGATGTCTTTGAAAATAAAATGTCAAAAATGAAAGTTGTCAAAGAATTTGGACTGAGATATTTTATGATGTGAAAATAGCTTTTGCAAAACCCCTAAATACTCATATCCTGAGAGGTCATTCCTTGAAAAGTTGACAAATTGTCCATGTTTTTCCCTCAAAGCACACCCATTCACTAGATGAACTTTTCCTGAAGAATTTTCTTTTTTTTTCTATTTTAAGGGAGCACATGTAGCTAAAAATAAATTTAGTGTTATATTAGAGCTTTGTGAAAGGAATAAGCAATTTAAACTCCTAGTATCTTTCTATAAAAAGTAAAACAATTGTTAAGAGGGCATTAATAGGCATAATGCCATAGAAGCTACTAGAGGGCAAATTGGAAAGTGGAAAACTACCAGGCTGAACTCATTGATCCTGAAATACCATAAATATTTAGTCAAAAACATTTTCTGTGTGTGAATTTGTATAAATATTTCAAAATCATGGAAAACATTTGTGTTAACTTCATATATTATAGACACATTGATCTTTAGTGTAAAAGTGTTGCAGACAATTTCAGCAGGGTAGTCCCTCCCAGTGTGGCTCTTAAGTCAATAAGGAGAGCACAGCGATGAGGAGAGTGAAGTGCATTTATTGCAGATGCACAAACAAGGGACCCAGATCAAGTTCTTCCAGTGGTGGGCAGCTTTGGATTCTATACAATTGTAAACAGGGAAGTACATACAAAGAACTTAGGCTACATAGACTAACATTGTACACAAGCACAGTGCAGTTGATGACATTGATAAGTTCACAAAATGATATCTAGGCTCCATTTTGGGTGTGATTCTTACCATGCCAATGAGACCGTTTAGTGCAGTTCTGATACCCAGATATTCTGGTAGGGTTGGCATGGGTTTTAGTTGGTTTAAACTAGTTTGAAACCAGAACTTGGGTTTAGGTTCAGGAGATGCCTGGGAAGGGACTGGACATTCCTTTATGATTTGGTCATCTGCCAGTAATAGTAGTAGTGCTGGTCTCCCCCTCAATTATCCCCTTTTTATATTCTGGCTCATTCTGACACCACTCAAAATTGTTGAGCTTGTTTTCAGACTGTGTGGTGTGTTGTATACTGTACTGCATCTGGTTGCTAAGTGGAATGTAGTTGGGAGCCTGTTGAGCAGCCATAACGCTGATGGCAGGGAAGCTACTGCAAATGACTTTAACAAGGCAGTTAAGTACAAATGGCAAAAACATAGGGGCAAATATTATAAAAATTATAGGATAAATGAGTGGCTAAGATGAACTGAAGCTCAGGAATAAGAAATGTAGCCAATCCCACCAGCTCCCTGAGTCTGAGGCTGCACCCTGGAGTCCAGGATGCTGTGGCCAGTTAGCAAATAGATCAGTTTCTTTTCGACTACCTTCAACCTCACTGCTGGTATTAGTTCAGACACAACATGAGGTTTGGTCACCTCACAAGCCCTACTTTCTTTGTCTCGGATATAAATTTAAGCTAAATGATTGTCTAAAATGACACATGCCAAGAAGACAATAATTTTTGTTATGTCTTTATATCTTTGCTAGCTGTATTGGATAAAATATGAATGGTGTCTGATAAGCTGAGTACCACATCCTATAAAACAGTAAACTGGGGAAAAATAGTAAGCATCCCAAGTATGGACCATACCATTCCAGTTTCTATAATAGGATTGAAGCCTGTGCCTGTTAAACCCCACTCCTCATCTGTTCCTTGCATTGATCTTGTGTTACAAGTGTCTGAGCCAGAGTTAGGGAGAGCCATGTGTCTGGTGCATTGAGTATTTACAACCATTGGAGAAGAGAGAATTCCTATGGGTCAATTATCTCATTGGGTTTTTAGCTGTAGACATTTGTAAACTACTGTATCAGGTGTTGGTGATATTATGGCCACACAAAAAAGAAATAGCCAGCCAAGTCACTAACAATATCTTTGGGGAAACTAGCATCTCATAATTCCAGGGAATAGAAACAGGTACCCCTAAATATCTGGTTTCATTTTGTTACATCCAGGGTTAGTGCCAAGGTTATGGGTGCTACTTCTGATTTGGCTAAGGACACCTAGGAAACAGGTATAGTTGTCCCAGACTAGGAAGATGTTGTCAGGCCTAGTGTAAGAGTTGTTGATTATATTTGTCTAATAAAAAAGAATCTCAGTGTCAAAACATGGAGGGCAAAGAAGATACAGAATTCTAAACCTTGCAAATCACCTGTCTTGTTTCTGCTAGGATGGGAGATATTTTTAGGACAGTGAAGGGGAGTGTGGGATGCCCAGTGATGCCTCATGGAGCAAGTTGTTGTTGGGAAGGATTGACATATCAAACAGTTTTTAAACTGTCCTCCTCTAGTTATGGATCTAGTAAATTTAAGGAACAGGTTTTCATTTAAATTTTCTGGTGTTCCAAAAGTAGTTATGGCCATTGGGAGGGACACACTAAAAAGGGATTAACATAGAAATGTTCCTTTTTAAATAATCCTGGTCTGTTTTAAAATGCTATAAAGTATAAGCAAAGCAAGGAGAAGTATGATCATAGCAATCAGGAAATACCAGTAGGAGTCCTTATTCATTTGACTTATGTTTCTCCAACAGTAATTTTCAGTCCTCTACTGGTTCACAGGGAGCTTTGGTAGCATAGTGCCTAAGGCACTTGACTGCAAACCAGAAGTCTGGCGGTTCAAATCCACCACCCACTCCTCAGAAGGAAGGTTGGGCAATCTACTTTCTTAGTGATACTGCCTCGGCTACCCAAGGAGGGGTCGCTATCTGTTGGGGCCTACTCGATGGCACACTACAACAACAACAACTGGTTCAAAGGCCTACTTGTTTTCTATTGTTCAAACACTGGGCTCATGATAATTAGGGGGCACTACTTTCACTTGAGAATAATAGATCCATGGCTTGACTCAATCTTGATGGCCACGTGGATGCTGAGGAGAATGGAATAAGGTCCTTCCCACTTTGGCTGCAGAGCATCTCCCTTTCAACTCTTAAGTAGTATTTTGTCATTGGGTTGTAAAGGATGCAGCAGACTCCTAGGGGGATGGTCCTGTCTGACAAGAACATATCTGTGACAAGAAGACAGTACAACGGAAAGAGACTGCAATTATTTTTTTACATGGACATCACCAGTTATATGTAATGGACTTCTATTAGTCAGTTCAGAGTTTCTTAGGAAGAGTCTCTGCAAACTAACTCAAAAAGGACTCAATTTAAGTCTGTTTCTAAGAGCAACCCTCACTGTTAACAGGGTTATAGGTAAAACTTGAGTCCATGTAAGATGAAATTCCTGATAATTTAGCAAGTTGTCTTTTCAGCGTCTATTCATTCTTTCTACCTGTCCACTTGACTGGGGTCTCCAAGTAGCAAGTAGTTTCCACTTGACACTTAGAGTCTTTCACTACTTTCTGACTGACTTCTGCAATAAAATGAGGTCCATTGTCATTTCCAATAGAGATGAGTAGTCTAAATCTTGGAATAATCTCATTTATTAACAATCTCACCATTTCTCTTCCCTTCTTGGTTCTGTGGGGGGAGGCTTCAGTCTAATTAGTGAATGTGTCCACAGACACAACGAGGTATTTATACGCCTGGACTATTCAAGATGTCTCAGTTAAGTCCACCTGCAAGTCCTCCTCTAGAGCTGTACCTTCTGTTTGAATTCCTGGGGCTAGGGGAGCTGAATTCTTGGAGTTATTAGTGGCACAGATGGCACAATTTTGGCTTACTTGAGGTATAGTTTTTCAAAGACCAATACCCATTATGTGTCTTGAGACCCACTCAAACATCCCAGCCTTATCAAAGTGAATGGAATCATGTACCTGTTTTACCACATGGTACAAAAAGTTTTTGTGGAACGAGTACCTGTCCCTTTGGTGTTGTTATCCACCCATTGTGGTTCTCTGTTGCTCCCCAATATTCTGCCCTTAAGTCCATATCTTTGTAATGGGGAGGTCCCAAGAGGGAGGTGAAATTGGGGTATCATGGTCCTCCTATCAGGAAAAGACCAGGAAGTCATGAAAAGTCTTCATAGTTCCTTGGCCTAGAGCCTAGGATTTGTTGGACAACTTTCTTGGCTGCTACATCCACCCTCCTATTGCCTTGAGAAATCTTATAACCACCTTGTTGATGTCCCTTTCACTATATAACAGCAATTTCTATGGGTAAAGTGACAGTGGTTGAAAGCTGTTGAATAGCAGCCATGTGTTTAATTGGCTTTCCTTCTGAGGACAACTACCCACTCCCTTTCCAAATGACCTCATGGGTAAGGACAATTCCAAGAGTATATTTTTTGAGTCCATAAAGTTTTTGACACCATGGCCAGTGGACAAACATAGAGCCCTGATGAGAGTGAATTGATCTGTTGGGAGGAAGTGGTTGAGGCTCCACCACTGTATGTGTGTCCACTATGGCATACCCTTCTCTGCATTCTCCATCTTCAACAAATCTCCTTCTATCAATGACATGTTCATAATACAGTGGCTGATCTCTTGGGTCTATCCTGCTGGAGTAAGTTTCTCCTATATTTTGAATGCAATTGTATTTGAGCCATTCTTCCAAGGAGGAGAATAGTAGAGTTGCTGGGTTGATATTAGAAGTTGCCTTTAATGCCACCTCGGGATTGTCTAGTAGAGAGCTCTGGTATTTGGCCATTTTTCCCTTGGTCAGCCACAGCCCTCCTTTTTTTTTTTTAAGAATAATGAGGACAGAGTGAGGTGTGTAGACAATGATGGGCTGTGCTAGGGTGAATTTCTCAGCTTATTCAAGGAGGCTGGTAGTAGCTGAGGCTCAAAGATAAGGGAACTGTCCCTTAACCACAGTGTCAATGCCTTTGGACCAGTAGGCAACTAGCTGCTTCCAGGACCCTAATTGTTGAATGAGGACCCCTAAGGCCAGGCTTGGCTTTTCATGAACAAAAAGTTCAAAGTCTTTGTTAAATCAGGAAGGAGCAGAGCAGGGGCTGTCATGAGGCATGGGTTTAGTTTGAGGAAGGCCTCTTCACATTCAGGGTCTATTCTAAAGGCCCAGAGTTGTTCCCATGGAGAACCTCTACAGAAGTTTGGCTATCAATCTGAAATTGGGGACCTTGATGTCCCAAAACCCAGCCATGCTCAGGAAGCCTAACTCTGAGCCTCTTTTTGGTCTGACGAGTAGTGATTGGCAAATGACTTCCTTTCGGTTTAGCAGCAGTTAGTTCCCTGTGCCCCTGTGAAACTGCAAACCCCTGATACTCTACTTTTGCTTGGGCAATTTGGGCTTTGGCCTTGAAATCCAATATACGCATGGCCTAAAAAGTTTAGGTTCTTGATGGTAGTTTTGTCTGGATCCTTACACGATTTGCTGGCTATTAGTAAGTCATCAACATACTGGAGCAGTATGACATTGGTAAGCTGCAAGCCTCTCAGGTCTTTTGTGAAAGCTGCGCCAAAATTTATGAGGGAAGTGTTAAATTTCTGATGGAGCCATGTCCAGCAATATTCTTCTTTTACCCTCTGTGTTCAGAAACTTCCATGCAAAGGCACATATTTCCTGGCTCTTTTCTTGGACAGGTATACAAAAGAAGGCATCTATTAGGTCCACCATGGTAAAATTAGAGCAATCAGGTGGAACCATGACTACCAGTATATATGGGCTTGGCACTACAGTGGTCTGCACCACTTGGTTTATGGCCTGCATATCTGGCACAGACCGATATACATGTCTTGGGCCATGGACTGGCAAAAGGGGCTGTTAAATGAGGAGCAGCCCACCCAGATGAGTCTGTGCTCCAGGAGTCTATCAATGACGGGTTGCAGTCCTTTTCTAGCCTCCGGTCACAGGTGTAAAGTTTTACTTGGGGCAGCTATATGTCAGGTAGAAGCTAGATTTCTACTGGTTCAACAAATTTGCCTAACCCTGGCTTTCCCCTAACCCAGACCCATGGGTCCATCCAGACCAATGTGGTCTAGGATAGTTGTTGGATGGGTTGGTGCTGATCCTAGCAGGGCAGCCTGCTCTTGCAATCCCTGTCATGAGGTAAAACAGAGTCACATTGTTTTGATCAAAGCTAATTGGGCATTTAGTTTGCCTAAGAGATCTTGTCTCACCAAAGGAACTGGATATCCTGTCATGTATAAGAAGCTGTGTCCCAGCTGTTTGTCCACTCGAGTGCAACTCATTGGCTTTTCTACAGGCTGCCCATTTACTCCAATAGCTTGTGTTTTTGTCTTAGACAATGATCCCTTTCAGTTGGTTAAAACTGAATAAGTAGCTCCTATACCAAGTAAAACATTGTAAATTCTCCCCCCACACACACCTTCAAGTTTAACCAGGGGCTCTTCGGGGGTGGGGTGGGGGGCAGCAATGTCAGTGCTGGTCCCTGGTCCCCTTCAATCAGAATCAGTGTCTCTGTTTTTTTGAATACCTAAGATTTGTGGGTCTGGGTCTTCAGACTGCAACTGGCTTCTCAGACATTCTCTCCTCCAATGTCCCTCTTCCTTATGCCAAACACATTGATTCTTTCTCAGAGGACGTCATCCCTGCCTGCATTATTGCTTTCCTCTCCACTTAGTGAGCTCTCTTACCTCTAAGGCTGCTGTCAAATCTACCACCGGCACTCTAGCTTGCCACAAATCCTTCTTTTCTTGTTCAGCTTCTCTGACCGTATATATCCTAATGGCAATTTCTACTAGCTGTGTAATTCCCCTCCCCACACTTCCTTCAACCTTCTAGAGTTTCTTCTTAATATACAGGGTGCTCTGCCCTATAAAAATCATATTAGTAATTCTCTCATTTTAGGTGCCTTGGGATCAACATCAGTGTACTACCTAAAGGTTGAAAACAAACTTCCTAAAAAGTTAGAAGTCTTCTGCCAAAATTTGCTTAACTTCATAAACTTTACTAAAATTCCTCTATTTAGGAACTCTAGTTTTCAAACCCACAAGTAGGTCTCAATAATGAGCTAGTGGAGCTAAGTCCTGGGGGTCATTTGTATTCCACTGAGAATCCTACTCTGGGATGACTTGGTCAGGCAGCCTCCAGACAGCATTCTGTAAAGGGTGGGCTAATCTACCAGCCTCCCCCTTAGCCTTGCTCAGCACCATCCTTCTTTCCTCCCAGGTTAAAAGGATGTTTAACAAAGCCCAACGGTCTGCCTAGTTGGGACTGTGCATGTAGAAAATTGAGTCAAACAGGCCATGAATCATCTTAGGGTCCTCTCAGTAGGACCAAACAAACAAACAAACAAACAAACTGACTACCATGGAGTCGGATCCCCTCCTTGGGTTTCCAAGGCAGTATCACTACGGAAGTAGATTGCCCAACCTTCCTTCCGACAGCACAAATCTAACTACAGCATACTGTAGTAATTCAAAGACTTGTTCTTGGGCCACTTTTCACCATCTCCTAATTAATAAGCAGCATTACAGAAAAAATCAGTTTAGATTTGTTCATTGGATCAAACCCCAAGCAAGACATATTCTTTAAAATACAGTCTAGAGGCATAAAATCTAATGTACTTTGACTGTTACCATGGTACTGACCAACACATAGAGACACATACTTTAGCAAAGACTGTTCCTTTTCCCTATCCTCACTGGCTATGCACTGCTAGATCTTGGATGCCATTGATCTGCCAGGGAAGTAGGATTTAAACTATGCTCTCTAGGGAGGCATCCTCCATCTTCCTGGGGAACTCCTGACACATTCATGTCACCTCACAGTCTGCCACCAGTTGGTCTCAGACCAGCACTGGAAGTTAGGACAAAGGCACCTCTCCCAAAACAGAAGTGTCCAGTGGCATTGAGTGATGATGTCTTTCCCTCCAGTTGGAGACTCAATCTCTGGCGTCAGTTGGGGCTCCTTTTGTGGCTACCATGGAATCTATTGCAGACAATTTCTGCAGGAGGGTCACATCCAGCATGCTCCCAAGTCAATAAGGAGAACACTATGGTGAGAAGAGTGAAATGCATTAATTGTAGGTGCCCAAAGTAGCAAGCGGGAAGAGCAGGAGAAAGGGGATTAAAAGCCAGGAAGCCAGAGAGAAGAGCAATCAGCCAAAGGGATTAGATGAAGAGAGGAAACTCAGGCCTGCCCAGAGTAGCAGGCTGGAAGAGCAGGAGAAAGGGGATAAAAGCCAGGAACCCGGACAGAAGAGCAGTCAGCCCCAGGGTTACAGGTGAGAAGAGACAACTCAGGGACACCCAAAGTAGCAGGAGGGAAGAGCAGGAGAAAGGGGATTAAAAGCCAGGAAGCCAAAGAGAAGAGCAATCAGCCAAAGGGATTAGATGAGGAGACAAACTCAGGCCCGCCCAGAGTAGCAGGCTGGAAGAGCAGGAGAAAGGGGATAAAAGACAGGAACCCGGACAGAAGAGCAGTCAGCCCCAGGGTTACAGGTGAGGAGAAACAACTCAGGGACACCCAAAGCAGCAGGCCAGAAGAGCAGGAAAAAGGGAATTAAAAGCCAGGAAGCCAGAGAGAAGAGCAATCAGCCAAAGGGATTATGTGAGGAGAGGAAACTCAGACTGGCCCAAAGCAGCAGGACCAGAGAGCAGGAGAAAGGCGAAAAAAGCCAAGAACTCGGACAGAGGAGCAGTCAACACCAGGGACAACTCAGGGACACACAAAACAGCAGGGCAGAAGAGCAGGAGAAAGGGGATTAAAAGCCAGGAAGCCACACAGAGGTACAGTCAGCCACTGGGACCCAGTTGGGGGTGATACGAGAGGTCTCCAACAGCAAGACAAACTTGTCTGTC
>NW_006921594.1:26975928-27029671 GCF_000298275.1 Orycteropus afer afer
ATAGCAGGGATTGTGGGGCTGGTGCGGGATCGGGCAGTGTTTCGTTCTGCTGTGCATGGGGTCGCTATGAGTCGGAAATGACTCAATGGCACTTAACAACAACAACAAAAGCAAGGAACTTGGAGGACTCTGCCTCAGATCGATTTCCCTAAATGATGGTGGCTTTGGATTTTACATAATTGTAAACAAGGAAGTACATACAAAGAATGCAGATTACATACGCTAACACTGTAGGCAAACACAGAGTAGCTGATGACATTGATATGTTCACAAAATTGTGTCTAAGCTCCAATCTGGACATAATTTGTAGCATGCTGAGACCTTTCATTGAACTTTAGGAGCCCAAATATTCTGGTAGGGTCAGCATTGGACTTAGCTGGTTTAAATGTATTTTGAACTAAGAGTTTGGTTTTAGGTTCAGGAGATGTCCCACTATGGAACCAGACATTTCTTTGTGCATTAATCATGTGCTAGGAATAGTAGTGGATCTTGGCTCTCTATCAAAAGCACTGTATAAGGAGACATGAACCCTAGCATCAAAACCTTCCATTACTTGCCTATCTCTCTGTCTGAGGGAAGGGAGCTACTCCTGAATTACTTTTGAGGTTCTTTTATCTGTATCATTTATGAATTGTCATAACATATTTTTTTTTTGGTTACCTAGTGCCACTCTGACAGGAATATACCACAATGGGATGGTTTGAACAAACAAGAATTTGTTGTCTCACAGTTTGGAGGCTTTAAGTCCAAGTTCAAAGTGCCAGGCTCTAGGGGCTGGGTGAAAGCCCCTCAAACTTGAGTTTCAGCTCTGCCTCCTGCTCCCAGCCCACTGAAGCTGGAAACTTTTCCTCACTCAGCTGCTGGCTGCTGAGGATGACAAGCCCAAGGTTGACAAGCAAAAAGGCACAGTCCCAACATTACCAAATCATGCAGCAGGCCATTGACTCAAGTCAATTCAAAGTCCCAAGGTTGTCAGAGCATGGCAGGCTACTGAACAAAGACACAGCTACCTGCAAAGTTCAAGCATGCCATAAGCTAGAGACCATTCCACAAGGCTTCTCCTTATATACAGGAAGCAGACAATATCCCCAAGGCAGAGGCTACTCAGCTGCTCACAGTAAATTCCACCATGGAGTTGATTACCAGTCTCATCATGGGGAATACTACACCCAGCTGCCCAGCCATTAAAGCAGGCCCAGCCAAACTGACACGCAAACCTAACTACCACACATGTTGTTGTTGTTGTTATGTGCCGTCGAGTCGGCCCCAACTCATAGCGACCCCTCCTTGGGTTTCCGAGCCAGTATCACTATGGAAGTAGTTTGCCCCACCGTCCTTCCGAGGAGTGGCTGGTGGGTTTGAACTGCCAGCCTTCTGGTTAGCAGTCAAGTGCCCTAGGCACTGCTCTACCAGAGCTCCTACTACCACACACAACAATTTCTTATTCTCTTAACATATTTACCACTTTCAATTTTGTGTGTTTTTATTATATAAATGCATTGCTTTTGAGTCAGTTCTGACTCATAGTGACCCTATAGCTTAACCCCTGTGCTACAAGGGCTCTTTTCTATATTACATATATAATATATAATAAGGAGCATTTTCATATATTTTGTATATATAATATAATATGATATAATATAATATAATATAATATAATATAAATAAAGAACCCTGGTAGCACAGTGGTTAAGCACTCAGCTGCTAATCAAAAGGTCAGTAGTTCAAGCCTACTAGTTCCTTTGTGGGATGAAGATGTGGCAGTTTGCTTTTGCAAAGATTACAGCCTTGGAAACCCATAGGGCAATTCTTGTCCTATAGCATTGCTATGAGTCAGAATTGATTCAACAGTATGAGTTTTTTGGGTATAATAAATTATAAAAAAAATAAATCCATCCATCCATACACACACACCCCAAAAAATACATCCCTACATACACACACACAAAAAATATATACTTACATACATACATACACACACATGTGTACATATACATATATATGTATACACACACACACACACACACATACATACGGAGAGAGAGAGAGAGAAAATCATTTGTTCCTGGGTGGCACAGACAGTTAAGTGCTCAACTACTAGCCAAAATTAGTGGCTCAAACCTACCCAGCCTTGAAAGATAAGCCTGAGGTCTATTATTCCATAATGTATATCTCTTTTTCTTTTTCTTTTTACTATTCTAAGCATGTGTTGATGATTATCTGTCATATATGTCTGTTTCTGATTAATACACTCAAAGTCAACATGCCAGAGTCTGGTGATAGTATGAATGTACTGTGTGGTTGGGATTTCATCCTTCAAGAGTGGCATGATTCTCACCATAGTAAACCCACTGCCAACAAGTTGACTCCAACTCATAGTGACCCCCATTGGGTTTCCAAGGCTGTAAATCTTTATGGAAGTAGATTGCCTCATCTTCCTCCTGGAAAGTGGCTGGTGGCTTTGATCTACCAACCTCCTGGTTAGCAACTAAATGCTTTACCCATTATGCCACCAGAGCTCCTTCCTAACCTTAGTGTGAGTGATTATGTGAAAACAGAGGTGAGGAGGTTGTCTATGACTCATAGAAGGAGATAAAAAAAACTGAAAAGAACACTCACTACTATCAAGTCAATTCCAATTCATAGTGACCCACGTTGGGTTTCCAAGGCTGTAAATCTTTATAGAAGTAGATTGCCCCATCTTTCTTCCATGGAGCAGCTGGTGAATTTGAACCACTCACCTTTTGATTAGCAGCCAAATGTTTTATTCACTATGCCACCAGAACTCCTTATAGAAGAAGATAGTGAAGGTAAAGTGGACCTTGCAGGCAGACAGAGGAGTCAATAAACTGGATGGAAGGGTTTGAATGGATTCATCTTGTCCCCAATTACGTCCCTTCAGCTCTCTGAAAACTATCATGTAGATTTATTGAAATGTGCTCACTTATAGCAATTATATTGTTTCTGTTAATATGTGTAATATGTGAAATAGAGTTACATTTTTAGATTTGTTTGGAAGAGTCTTATGATATTTGTAGCAAATCCCAATGTTATTTCTTGGTTTACCTTCATTCTTCTGGAATCACAGAAAGGGTTTGAAGAAAGAATTAGAGGCCAATTTTCAGCCTCTCCTTAAAAAAGTATACCCCCAGGAGTTGAATGAGGATGACTGAATCTGTTACTCTCACTTTAGACAGAACATCTTTGACATAAATTGTCCTTTTCCTGAAGTATCTATGAGTTTAAATGAAGATTCTTTTGAGATTATTAAGGAAACAAACAAAGACTAAACTTATTTCTACTATTATTTATTATTATATAATTTTATGGAATATACCAAGAACTAGAATGTGTGAATAGTATCAAGGCCAGATGTAGAGAGGAGTTGGGATGGCACCACTGAGTAGCATCAGGGACTGTTGTGGGTTCCTGGAGAAGGTGTTGGATATGTGAGTACCAGCAGAGATGAGTTCTATGAAGTTCAAGAAATAATGCCATAGGTAGACTGAGATGAGAGCAGATGTGTAACAGTAGAGGTTTGGAGTTGAGGTGGATCTAGAAAAGCAGAAGGAACTGAAAGTAGGATTTAGCAGGGGAAATAGACAGAATTGGAAGGTCAAATGTTCACAGAAGAACCTATGACACTAAGGTGTCATTTGGCATTTTATTTTTCCAAAAAGTTGCCAATGAATTTTGTGGGGGGTAGTGCTGTTGGGTTTCTCCCGACTAAAGTGTACATTCCTAGGGAAAAAGGAGTTATAATACCGTCTACAGACTAATGGTGTCTGAAGTGCAAAGATGAGGAATGTTGTCTGGATTTGTGACAAAGATCATGGGTTTCCATCAAGAAATTTTAGCATGAGAAATAGGATTGTCCAAGGTACCCATTTTAAAATGTGAGCAAATAGTGGAAGAGTTATTAGTCTGGACCTGTTTGAATTGTTTCAAACAAATACAGACACACACACACCATTTTTAAATATAAAATTCATAATAATATTTGCTATTTCATGTACAACTCAATAATTACATTCACCAGGTTGTGCAATGGTGACCTCTATTCATTTTCAATTTTTCCATCCCTCTTAATCAGTACCTTCTCTATTTCCTACCTGTTCCTGGTAACCACTAATAACGTTGGTCTGTATGCATTTTCCTATTATATATATTTCATATAAGTAGGATTACATAGTATTGTCTTTTTGTGTCTGACTTATTCTACTCACTTTAATGTTTTCAGTGTTCATCTATGTTACAGCATGTACCAGAACATCATCTATCTTTATGGCTGGATACTATCCAATTATATGTATATGCTACTTTTTTTTTTAATCCATTCATCTTTTGAACACTTGGGTTTCCATATTTTGACTCTCACTGCTGCAATGAACACTAGTGTACATGTATCTATTTGAGTCCCTGCTTTCAATTGTTTTGGGTATGTACCTAAGAGTGGACACACACACACACACACACACACACCACACACACCACCTTTTTTTTTTTAATCAAAGAAATCAAAATGAGAGAATCTGGATTTCTATCTGTAGAAACTGTTCCCTTCATGAATCCCTTACACATGTGCTTCTCCAGAGTAACCCAAATACTAAATTCATCTTCTTTCCAGCTTCATTCCTTCACTCAGCCTATCCTTTTGAAACGCCAGATTTCAAAAAGCAAGGAAGATAAAGTTACCAGGACGCTTTCACATTCTCTTCCACTTCTCTCCCTTCTTGACCTTTCTCCTCTGACCACTCTAACCCACTTAGCTCTTTTGCTTTGCGCTGCAGAGACGGGAAGATGGGAAGACACTCCTCCCTCTGGAAGATGCCAGAGTCTGCCTGTATTGCCCTATACCCTCCCTGTGTGCTATGTGGCCCTCTCTTCATCCCAAAGTGGGAAGTATGAGGAGCCTCTGGAAAGTGTATCTCTTCTGCCATGGTGACTACTTCTCTAGCATTTATGCTTTATTTGTCCTACAAAAACTTTTATGCTAGAAAATGTATGTTATTTATTTAGCCCTGACTGCTTTACATATACATTTACAAGTAATAAGCTACTGGCTAATAGTATATGGTGAGAAGTACAGGATTTGAACAGGAAAGGTTCTCTTGGACCTCAGGAAACTGCTGCAAAAGTATCTCAGGAAAATACAGACCTGAGACTGAGGTGGTGAGTTAGCTATCAACGGAATTTGAATTTTTAAATTCTGTACCATTGACTTTTGGGTAATGATGCTATATGAGATTTTATCCATAAGTCATCCTTTTATTTTGAAAGAAATATATAAAGAGATAACTTGGAATCTTAAGTCAATGTTAAAAAATGAAATGCTTATATTCCATGTCACCTCTTTGACAGTAAATATATTTTATCCTGTACAACTGCTCAATTAGTTTATCATGTCTGTTTAGGAAACATTGTTTCCCCTCAATTTGCCCCCAGAATCCTATTTCCATTACTCCCAACTTATCCTTTTTCCTCAGCAAATTTTAGGAGTCTGTGTTACACATTAGCAAATCAGCAGTGTTTTAAAATGATTTGCGGAGAGCTTGAGAGAAAACTGCACTTTTCAGACTTCATGGCTGGCAACTCCCTTGAGCTTTCATTTAAGGTCCCGACTTCCTGAAATTTCCTAGACATAAAACATCTAGAACTATATGTTTTATGGAAGTACTTCTTAATAGGCAAACAGTGCTGCTATTAATCAATGAACTATTTTCATAGAAATTATACAAACTTCTTTTTCCTTTTTTAAGGACAAGTATTCTAGTTTCTAACAATGTATGGATCTCTGACAATTGATAACCCAACAAAAACTTCAAAGGCTGCATTAAACTGATAATGTCTATTGTTTTGACATCTAACAGTGAATACAACATAAATAATTTCATCCCTTCACTGTTGTACTTTCATTTGCTGGAAAAGATTACAGGGTTGAATTCAACATTACAGAAACATTTGTGATGTACAACTAACGATAGACATGGGTGTTTTTTGCTGCCAGTTAACTAGGAAAGTTGCTGAAACCTTTGCAAATATCATCTGGTGCTTAAGCATTGCCCACATGGATTTTATTTATGATGCTTTACAATAACCTTGAACTTTGGGATCATTTGGTTATAGTGTAAAAAGCAGTAGTAGACCACCCAGTATGAATTGAAAAATAAATCTTAGGAATAAATGGCATGTACTTAATGGGCACATTGTTGATGTTGGTGTGCTTTTAAGTTTTAGCTCTATATATTATTGAGTTTTAAGGGTACCAAAATAGAGAAAAGGTCTTAGAGTACTTTTTGTTAAGTTGCCTATTCAAAATCAAAAAAGTTTTATGTTGGTAAGTCGAGTGTTTCTATTTATAGGAAGTATTTACATTACTACAGTCCCTTCATAAAATTAAGATACTATAAACTGCTGGGGGAAATGGAGAAATTCAAACAGCCCCTCCCACATTGCCGCCAAAACTCAGGATACCCAAACCTGGATTATTCCAGGAAAATCTGTACCTTTATCATCCTAGGAAATATAAAGGGAATGAGAGGGCAATATTATCTAC
Source organism: Orycteropus afer afer (assembly GCF_000298275.1). Classification (NCBI taxonomy): domain Eukaryota; kingdom Metazoa; phylum Chordata; class Mammalia; order Tubulidentata; family Orycteropodidae; genus Orycteropus; species Orycteropus afer. The sequence goes on from NW_006921594.1 coordinate 26,982,485, forward strand.
AGTGTAGCCTTCCAGTCATTGCACTCCTTCCTCTGAGAATATTTACAGACTAAAATAAATTCTGTAGTTGGGGTTTTCCGTATTTTTTTAATCCAAATTGATAGACAAGAAACATAATTTTTAAAAAGTCAAGTAGTAGAGATAACTTCTATGTAAAAAAAGAGAAAGAAAGTTGTCATCGAAATTAATCCATCTCTAATCTAGTTTGTATCAATATCATGTAAATATTTATACAAACACAACTTTCTGTTCATTCCTATCATGATCATAAAATATTAGCTCCCCTTCATCAATAAACCAGTTACCATTGAGTTGATTCTGACTCTTGTTGACCCCATGGGACAGAATAGAACTGTACGCCCTAGGGATTTCAAGGCTTTGATCCTTCATTTCTTCCTTTCTTTAATTATGATTTGGGTGGACATTTACAGATGAAAGTGATTTTCCATTCAATAATTCATACATATTTTGTTCTGTGACATTGATTGCAGTTCCCACAAAATAATAGCACTATTCTCATTTTCTCCCTCTGTTTAACATGTTCCTTTGTTCTCCTTCCTGTCCCTTCCTGACTTCTGAGCTTTATCCTGGGCAAATGCTAATCTTTTGAACTCATATGGCTGATTGTTCTAAGGAGGACATACCTCCATGGTGTCACACTTCACCTTGGAGGCCTATTGTTCACCTTGTTAGGCTTAAAGTTAAGCCATATGGATAAGTTCAGTTCTGGGCTTGAAGGATGTGTGAGAGCCATAGTCTTGGAGGTTCCACCAATCTCCACCAGACCAGCAAACCTGGTCTTCTTATTTATTTATTTATTTTTGAGTTTTGTTCCAATTTTTCTCCAACTCTATTCAGGAACTCCTGTTGTGATCTGTGGTAGTTAAGGTTGTATGTCAACTTGGCTGGGCCTGGTTGAGTGGCTGGGCAGCTGGATGTGGTTATTCCCCATGGTGAGACTGGTAATTAACTCCATGGTGGAATCTCCTGGAGCAGCCGAGTAGCTGCTTTAGGGAGGTGGGCTGCTTCCAGTGGATAAGAAGCAACTTTGAGGAAGGTCTCCAACTGATGGCACGCTTGAACCCTGCATGTCACTGAGTGATTTTTCAGTAGCGTGCAATGTCACCCTGCCAATCTTGGGACTCTTAATGGACTTGAATCAATGGTCTGCCGTGTGGTTTGATAGTAATGGAACTGTGCCTTTTCACTTGTTGACTTTGGGTTTGTCAGCCTCAGCATCTAGCAGCTGCCTGAGTGAAGATATGCCTCTGTCTTCAGTGGGCTGGGAGCAAGAGGCAGAGCTGAAGCCCAAGACAGAGTGGCTTTCACCCAGCCCCTAAAGCCTGGTATTTTGAACTTGGACTTCTGGCCTCCAAAATTTTAAGAATAAACTCTTGTTTGTTAAAGCTATCCCATTTGTGGTATATTCCTGTCAGAGTGGCACCTGGTAACCAAAGCTTGATCCCTTTTGGAGTGATCACCAGTGGTAGCCAGGTACCATCTAGTTCTTCTGGTCTTAGAGCTGTGGAGGCTGGAATTCACATAGTTCGTTAGTCCTCTGGGCTAATTATTTCCTTGCATCTTTTATTTTCTTTATTCATCTTTGGTCCTGATGGAGAGAGGGTTGAGAGCCCCGTCTCTATTCTCCAAAGTAGAAAACAGAATAGTCTTTTTGGACTATGTTAAGCCATTGATCTTAGTATCCCCTGAGACTAGGATCCTGAGCCTCCAAGCCTGGTGACTAATTCCTTCAAACTGTTAGGTTATGGCTAAGGAGTTGTCAAAACTTTGCCTCCTGTATGCTGTACTATATTCATCAATGTACTTGCAGCACACATAAATACATGTGTAGAAATATCCTCTGTCAAACCTATATATATTCATGGGTGTAGTCCCAGTCACCTTCCCACACCTATTCAGGTTGAGTGTCTTTCTATGTATCAACTCATAGACTGTTGCTATTACTGTTAATGCTGGATTGTATATGCAATAGTACTTACCTTTGTTGCCTTGAACTCTTGTGCTCCTCCTACTTTCTTCTTTTGCCTTCATCATTCAGTGATGCCAAAACCAAACCAAGCTCACTGTCGTTCATTCGGATCCGACTCATAGCGACCCCTCCTTGGGTTTCCAAGACAGTATCACTACGAAAGTAGATTGTCCAACCTTACTTCCAAGACACCCCTCCCCCCATTGTATATTACCTCTCCTTTCAATGAAGTTAATACGTGAAGATTTTGACCTTTCAGAAGTGAATTGCCAGGCCTTTTTACCAAAGAACCTCCGGGTAAATACAAACTGCCAAACTTTCAGTTAACTGCTTGTGCTACCCAGGATTCCTTACTACTTTTAACCTAATATTTCAGGGCCCACACACCTTAATATCTGAACCCGAAGCTCAGTGTCAGCAGAACTTGGAGCAAATTAAGCCTTTTCAGAACTCCGGAGAACAATTAGTGAAGTGACTGGGCCAGTGAAATCACACGTACTGTAAGAATGACCTAAATTTGTGGTCCTGAAAGAGAATGAGACCCAACCTATAGGTCTGGAGTCACTTACACAATGCTGTTCAAACATTAATGTGTACATGAATCATCTCATGATTGAACTAACATGCAGTTTCGTATTCAGTGGTCTGTTGTGTCTGTATTTTTCATAAGCTTCCAGGTGATGCCTGTCAGTGGTCCACATTTTGACCACATTTTTTCAGTTGCCTGGTTTTAGTAGATGGTTCACCAAGGTCAACAAGATAAAGAGAATTTTGTAGTACATACGATTAGGATATCAGAAGGGTAAAAGTAGGAAGTAGACGAAATCCCAAGCATTTGCACTGTTAATAAAAGAGTTCAATCTTTGTTCTTTTAATGCCTTTACTTCCTTTGAAGATTAATGCTCTTTCTTCCTTCCCTTCCTTTTCTCAGCCCTTAATCTCTGTTTCTTCCTACTCTCACTGCATTTGGGATTTTTTATTTTGGGAACTCTTTAATTTAAGCCTTTAATATTATGTTAAATATTTTATGCTACTAAGTGATTAATAAATGAAAGTTGAGTGTGCAAGGTGAGCTGTGTAGTATTCTCTGCAAGACATCTAAATGTAGGAGGACTAATCAGAAACACTGAGAAACACAGAGCCTAGAAAGATTCCCAGAGGATGGACATATACTTAAGGTATAGACAGAAAATCTAATTCAAATTATCTTCAGTGCTGTCTACTCCAAGTCTGTATTTCCTATTGCATTTTAAACTTACTGCTCTTTTTAGCTATGGGCAGTATAAAATACTTGGGTATGTCCTTATTCTTTGTCCTCTTTCCAGCTTGTCTAATATGTGTAGAAGTCTTTCTTGGGGGCTAACCCAAAAGGTCTCTTAAAGTTCATATGAAAAAAAAAAATGATTCTACTTCAAAGTCTGCATTGTTGTTTCATCTTCTTATACTGTTTTTTATCAATTTCCAACATAGTTAAAGCTGAAAGATGACAATACTTCAAACACAAAGTAATTATTTAAAAAGAATTAGCAAATAATTGAAGATGATCAGTGTTCACACTTTTGGAGCTTTTATCCTTCCTACCAGACCTTGAATACTGTTAGATTTTGCTGATACCTTCATCCTAGTGAACATCTGGAACATGTCAGAATTTGGTCTTATTTTTGCCTAACAGTTTCTTTGTGCCTCCCACAACACATATGGTTTATTTCTTGTGTTTATCCTTAGCTTGGCACAATTTTGTCATGTCATGCCTCTTTTCATCTCTACTTTTTAAAGGCAGTAATTTTGCATAAATTATTATCTTTCTAGGTGTGAATTATGGTAGTGCTCTTTTTCATGTGTTCTTTAGATACCGAATAATTGCCTGTTCTTAACATTTTCTTCCTGTGAATTATATCTTATTGTAAGAATTATAATTTATTCTAATCTATTTGTTTTTTTTTTTCATGTTTGATTCTATGTGATGAAAGTTTCTCCTTTATCATTAGTTGCAATTGCTTAGACTATGTCTCAAGTTTTTTTCATTTATGAAAACAACTTTAAGGTAATATGCTTTATTTTATTGAACTTGTATAAAGTAATTACCTCACTTTCTGGAAGACACTTTACAATTTATAGAGAAATTTATAAAGAAATTTATAATTTATAAATTATAAATTTAAATTTATAATTTATAGAGAAATGTATACTTTTTAAGCTTGAACATGTTAATTTAAAAATTCTATATTTTAAAAAATAGTACAAGTGATGACTTAGTACAAAATGATTGACTACACTACCATCTGTAAAGAACCTGCTTTAGATTCCCCAGGTAATGATGACAGACAGTAGCTCCAACAAAGAGGGATTACAAGTTGACCTAGTTGGAATTTAAGATATAGGGAGTGGAATCTTAATTTTATGGTGTCTGGGGAGGATAAAAAGTCAAATACATAAATAAGTCTAATTCTGTAATTGGACGTCCCCTAGATTTTTTTAGAATTTGATGGGAAAATGAAGCAAGTATAAAAGTGCTCAAATAAATTGCATGGCTGAGGGGAATTATTGTTATTGTTACAATTATTTCGGATGGGAAGAGGAAGAACTTGCAGGTAGAAGAGGGTAAGACAAAAATGTTGATGGATAAAGGTCTAGAGAAGTGTTAGTAGATTTAATCAAGAATATGCATTTTTTTTTTTTTTTTTAATAAGGAAGAACATCTTTTCCTCACTGTTATCAGGACAGGAATAGAGAGAAGGTGATACATATCATTGATACCAGTAATTGCTCTATATCATTGTTAATTCATACACCAACATTATGAATAAGTTCTCTATCATTTCTCTTTTATGTATGAAAGAAATGAAATATTGTTTATGTTGTAGATGGGAAGTCTGAGACCCAAAAACTAAAACAATTTGCTAAAAGACACCCACTAATAAAGGAGTAGAGCTGGTGTTCATACCAGGTTTGCTGGCTTCCAAAGCTCTTTTCTTAACTGTTCTGTTAATTTTTCACTTAACTATCTCTCCTGCTTTAGTGGAAGATATGTCCCCTTTCCCTAAATTAACCCAGATCTCTTCCTGCATGAATCTTCATAGATATAGCTTTTGGATATAACATTTCCTCTCTTTCTAAACAGAATACTCCCTTAAATAATATTATAAAAACTAGTTATATTTCTAGAAATATGAATTATGTCTAGATTAGAATTTTATTACTCTCCATTTGGTTGTGCAAATTGGGCAGTTAGTTACTTAACTTCTTTCTGCTTCAGTTTCTTGATTTTTACCAATTTTAGGGATAAAAATAATGTTCATGGAGCTGTTGGAATAATTCAATAAATTAATACAAATAGTGAATTTAGTAAAGGAAAAATATTTTATAAGCAATTAATATTATGCTACCATTTCTACGGTAACTAAGACTACAACTATAATTACAATCATTATACCCTTTCTAGCATTTGATATTTTGTATTTATCACTCTCCTATAGATTGTGAGTTTCTCATAATCAGGAAGTAATTATTACTCATCTTTGAAACTGAAGTACATCATGCTGTGCCTAATGCACAGGATACTCTAAACAAATGCTATATCAATGGTTGGAGGCCTAGATGTCCAACCCTGTAGAAACTGTGCTCTACTGTTCTCCATCTGCCTATAAGCAATATAGGCAATTATTGCTATAGATTATTATAATTATTATAATAATTACTTATCCTTAAAGTTTTTTTCTATATGTCATTAAAACCTTTCTGATCTTTGAGAATGCTTCTGTGGGTTTCAGTCATGCTTATTTCTATCCATCTTTTCCTTCCCTACAATAGTACCATAATAACTACTTAAAAAGGAGGTGGACAAGGAGGAGAAGGAGAAGAGGAAGAAGATTTGGCAGTAATGGAATGCGAGAATTCGAAGATAAAGATGATGGTGATAAATTCTGGGTTATTGATTCTTCAGAGGAAATATTTGAGGATGTGATCAAACATCTCAGAGTTTTAAAGGAGAGATACAGACACATTTTTTTTTAAGCTGGGTGTACACAGTGCACATTTTCTTCCTCTTTAACCATATTCAGGTTAGATACATGCTTTTATAACTATGATATATTTCACAATGCACCTGTGAAGTTTTGGATCTTCCTAGTAGAACAGTTTGAAATGAAGAATGGTCCAGTTCTGGTTGGTGGCTAAAAGTGCGTTGAAGCAATAGGTCATTGTCATTAAGTTGATTTACTGTGAAATCAAGGAGTTAGATGGGTTAATGATGAGGTTGTAAAATTTTGCAAGATGAATTGCTAACTGGAAGGAAAGATGTGACAGATAAAACAGAAGTTGGAGATGGCTGTGGAAGTTAGTATGTAGTTTTTAAAAGAACAAGAAAAGAATACGAGAAGATAGCAAATCCTTAAAAAAACACAAGAAGCTTTCTTTTTGTTTGTTTTTTGTTTTGTTTAAGTTATGATTTTAGCACAGTTTTAGAAGTGTCAGGAGGGAGAACCAGAATAACTTTTCTTCAATGGAGATGATTCTGTCAGAGAACATTAGCTCATAACACTATGGAAACATTTGTGAGAACATTATTATGTTGACCCAGTTTTCAAAAGATACTTTAATTAAATATCACAGAATTGAAGACCATATGGTGGAATGACACAATAATACAACAGGAGATTAAAGGATTCTCTACAAAAAAATGACACTCCTAATCTATGTTTAATACTGAAACTTGGATTTCAGAAAGGGTGATGCAGTGGTTCAGCCCTCAGCTGGTAATGGAAAGGCTGGCAGTTTGAACACATCAGCCACTTAGCAGCAGAAAACCTGATTCCATAACAATTACAACACTGGAAACCCCATGAGTATCCAATATTCTTGTCTGTTTTACAGGGTTGTTAATTACCAGGAAATTATCCTTTGAAATGGTTCAAATACCCTAATGAAGACTAAGAACAAATCTGATTTTCTGGAGTCACTTTTTAAATTGGAGGTTAACCAGATGTTGTGGCTCCCACAGATCACTTCCGCTAGCATAGTCCATGAACAAGGACAGCTCTGACGGGGCATGGGGCTAGGGAATCTCATGGCCAAATGGCAGACTGGTGAACTCATAATTTTAACAGACTATCATCCACAAGATTTAGAATATCTGAAATTTTGTGTTATAAACTATGATTGTTCTGTTTGTATGTCAACATGGCTAGGCCTGGTTAAGTGGCTAGGCAGCTGGATGTAGTATTCCCCATGATGAGACTGGTAATCAACTCCATGGTGGAATCTACTGGGAGCAGCTGAGTAGCTGCCTTTGGGTATGCGGTCTGCTTCCTGTATATAAGGAGAAGCTTTGAGAATGGTCTCTATCCTAAGGCACACTTGGATCCTGCATGTAGCCGTGTCGTTCCTCAGCAGCCTGCCATGCTCTGCCGACCTTGGGACTTACAATGGACTTAAGTTAATGGCCTGCTGTGTGGTTCGGTAACATTGGGACTGTGCCTTTTGACTTGTCAACGTTGGGGCTTCACAGCCTCAGCAGCCAGCAGCTGTTTGAGTGAAGAAAACGCCTCTACCTCCAGTGGATTGGGAGCAGGAGGCAGAGCTGGAATCCAAGGTTGAGGGGCTTTCACTCAGCCCCTAGAGGCTGGAACTTTGAACTTGGACTTAAAGCCTCCAAATTGTAAGAAATAAACTCCTGTTTGTTAAGACCATCCCATTTGTGGTATATTCTTGTCAGAGCGGCACTAGGTAATCACAACATAAACTTTTAATTTGATATTTAAAAATTAAATCATCTAGAAATATGCACTCAGTGAAAACAGAATTTGCTTAAAAAATTATGTGTATTCAAATTGAATATATATTTGAGCTGATTATATTTATATTGTTTGTGAGAAATTAGAATTATTGTATAATTTTCTTTTGATATGTGCTTGACCTAAGATATTGTTAATTGTTAAATCCTAGGATGTGTCAAGGAGTTCTCTGGGTGGTGCAAATGACTAAATGTTCAACTACTAACTGAAACGTTGGCAGTTTCAACCAATCTGGAGGAACTTCAGAAGGAACCTTAGTGATCTGCTTCTCAAATGTAACAGCTCCAAAAGGTCACACCCTTGAAAGTCCTATCAAAGAAAGACCTTTCCACTCTGGAATATGAATCGTTATTCCAAAGATGAAGTTATTCTAACAATGATATTTTCTTTTATAAATGTTATTTTATGCATGCATATATATGAATCCAACAGTATATATTTTTTTGGTAAGAGAGTCAAATATAGGGGGAAAAAGAACTCATTATATTTATTTGGCATCAGTTCAAAAAATCTTGTTTTTGCCTCATTTCAACTGTTTATGAGTAATTCATAAAACGTTGATTTTTTTATTTGACTTTTTATGAGAGTAAGTAAATTACAGATATCAATTCAAATCTTTTCCACTTGAACACTTGACTGACTTGACCAAAAAATATGGTTTATTCATCTTCCATGTTAGTTAAAATCTTAAGACACCAAATGCTCAGGTCAACGAATTTGTTCCCTTAATGCATACTGTTTTTAGGTGATCTAAACTAAAGGAAAGGATACTTGTGGTTCAATAGTTAAATACTCAGCTGCTAACAGAAAGGTTGGTGGTTCTAACCTACCTGAAGTTTCTACAGGAGAAAGACATGGCAATCTGCTTCCTTAAAGATTACAACCAAGAAAATCCTGTGGGCCAGCTTCTGATCCAAGATGGCGGACAAGGCAGATGTACCTTCCAGATTATCTATAACAAAGACTTGAGAAACCAAGTGACCAAGTGAAACAGAGATGGATGACAGTCCTGGAACTCTGGGCTTCAGAGGAAAAGATAAAGAAGTAGATCAAATTCTGATTAGAGGATAAGACTGAATGAAAACATCCAAAAATAAGGTATATACAATAGTGAACTGCTAACAGCACAGCATGGACATTTTGAATTATTGCAAGTGGCAGTCTGATCAGGGTAAGACCTGGGTGAGCTCCACCCACCCAGGACTGCACCAGCACCCCTTTGGTGATCAATGACCAGAGAGGTGTGATATGCTTCCTTACCCTGCCCAATCTCCCAGTGACCAAAGGCATGCTCCCCCACTCTCACTTCCTTGGCAGCTGGTCAAACCCCTTCTCATTGCTAGATCTGTGCTGCATTTTTTTCCTCTTCTTTTCTTTTATTCTTTTATCTAAAATTTATCTTTTAGCTAAATTCTTTCCTCTCCCCCTTTTATTCTTTTGTTTTTAAATACCCTTCCTTCCTCTTTTTTTATTTAATTTTTTAATTTAATTTTGTTGTTCTTGTCAGCAAGTACCTAGCCCATGTTCAGCAACGTCTGGCCCACCTCTCTCTGGATGGTAGTGTATGCTTCTGCAGAGTAAGCACTGTGTTCTTACCTTAACTGTTTGGTGGCAAGTGCTTTTGCCAGTATTGTGCTGCTTTTTTTTTTCTTTCTTTCTTCCTTTTTCATTCTTCCCACTTCTCCCCCTTACATTTTCCTTTTCTTCCTCCTCTCCATCTATTTTTCTTTTCTTTCTTTCTTTCTTTTTTTTTTTTTTTTTGTGTACTGCAGAGCTGGTGCACAACCCCTGTGCTCAGCAGAACCTACCTCTACCCCTCCACTGATGGCAGTGTGCAGTCTTGCAGAGTGAGTTCTGAATTCCCACTTCAGCCATTTTTGGTTGGTAATGCTTGTGTCAGTAATGTACCACTTTTCTTTTAGTTTATTTATTTTTCTCTCTTTTCTCTTCTTCTTCTTCTTTACCTCTTCTTAGTTCTTTCTCTCACCAATGCTATTTTCCCCTTTTTTCTTCCTCTTCATCCCACTTTTTCTTTATTCTTTATATTTTTGATCCTACATAACACGTGTCCCACAATGCACCACCTCCATGTTCAGTAACACTCACCCCCTACCTCCCTGCCAATGATAGTGTGTGCTTCTGCAGAATAAGTGCTGTATTCTCACAGCAGCCATGTTTGATGGCCAGTACTTGCACTAGTACTGTGTCATTTTTCCCCTCTTTTTTCTTTTCTCTCTTTATTTTTAGGTCTTCCCTCTTTGTTTTAATCCTCTTCCTATCTCTGATTTTTTCTTTTCCTTTTTCTTTTTTCCTCAGCAGTAGGGATCCAGGAAACCTACCCAGCTATACCTGCTTCCTCACCCCCTGGGTAAGTGTGCCATCATTTTCTCAAGTACCACTGGGTTGATGATAGATGGGATTAACACCAACCCAGCCTGCCCTTAGTTGCTCTACACAACCAGCAATCAGAGATTCATGTCAACACTCTCAGTTCTCTACCCAGAGAGACATGGTGAGTGCCCAGTTTTCCCAAACAATTAACTAGAGTAGCAAACTCACCTAACTGTCCAGATATATTAAAACATAATTAAGCAAAGAAGACCAACATACAATCACCAGTTATATACAAGTACAACATCACAATGTCTCAGAGACAATAGATAATCTCAGTTCACACAAAGAAATAAGACAGGGTGGCTCAAACAAGTGACCAAAACATGGAGCCAGAAAACTCCTAAAGAAGAAAGGGCATTGGAAATATTTGATAAGGAATTAAAAATATTTATATTTAGATATTCTCAATGGATTGAAATATAAAGAAAGCAAAGACAAAATGAAGGAAAAAACTCTAGAAGAATTCAGGACAACAATATCAGAACAAATTGACAAAACAAATGGAAATTAGAAACCATACAAAAACAGCAAACAGAAATCCATAAGGTTAATTATTTCAGAAATAGATGATGCATTTGAAGGGCAATAGAGTAGAACTGAATCAGTGGAAGATAAAATGAGTGAAGTTGAAGACCAATCTCTCAATACAAATCTCTCAGAGGAACAATCAGAAAAAAATAATGAAAAGAAATGAAGAAAGTCTAAGAGTTATGGGAGAAACCATCAAGAAGAATAACTTACATATGATTAGAATTCCAGACAGGAAGAAACCAAAAAAAAGCACTGAGAAAATTGTCAAACATTTGTTGGAAGAAAATATTCCAAATAGCATGAAAAATGACAAGATGTGCATTCGAGAAACTCGATAAACCCCCAATAGTATAGACCCCAAAAGAAAATTACCAAGACCTATCATAATCAAACTTTCCAAAAGCAAGGACAAAGAAATAATCTAACCTACAAACATCATGATAATCATCATAATAGCTGCCCAGTAAAATGATAATTTACCTACAAAGGAGAATCAATAAGACTAAATTCTGATTTCTCAACAGAAACCATGCAGGAAATAAAGCAATGAGATGACATATATAAAACCGGGTGGGGGGGAGAATTATATATCCAGGAAAAAAAAAAAATGTTTCAAATATGATGGTGAAATTTGGACATATCTAGATAAAAAGAAATTAAGGGAATTTGTGAAAACCATACGAACGTTACACCAACCTTACAAGAAATGCTAAAATGATTCCTTTGGACAGAGTTTCTACAATGGCAGACAACAAGCTGGGTTAAGACACATGACAACATCACCCAGAAATCAACTCAGATATAGAAGTACCAGAAATAAAGTAAACATACAAGACTAAAAATAAGGAAACATAGATCTCAGTTTGTATACTATGACAACTACAAAGCAAAAAGAGAGAATAAATTATGTTGTTATGGAACTTCCAAAAGTAGAGGAAGTCAAGATTTTATAAAGATAGAATGGACTGTTTTAAACTTGGGAAAGTAATAATAAATTATAGGATAACTGAACAGAAAATTAATGAACTCTCTCACCAAAATAGAAAAGAAGAAATTAAAAAAGACTCAGTATGCATAAAACTATAGCAACAAAGGAAATGATAAGAAAATCTGTAAACAAAATGAAGGCAACCAAGAAAAATATATGGAATAAAGAATATAACAATGCCACATACACACACAAAGAACCCACAGAAAATGCCAGCAGTAAATTAATAGCTATTGATAATTACAACAAAAATGAATGGAATAAATGCACCAGTCAAGACACAGAGAGTAGCTGAATGGATAAGAAAATATGATCCATCAATATGCTGTACACAAAGACAAAAATTAGCTGAAATTCAAAGGGTGGGAAAACATATATCAAACAAATGGCAACCAAAAAAGAACAGGAGTGGTAATATTAATTTCTGACAGAATAGATTATAAGGCAAAAACAAGTAAAAGAGAAAAGGAAGGGCATTATATAATGATTAAAGTGACACTCCAACAAGAAGACACACCATAACTACTATCTTTTGTTGTTGTTGTTGTTATGTGCCGTCAAGTCAGCCCTGACTCATAGCGACCCCTCCTTGGGTTTCCGAGGCAGTATCACTATGGTAGTAGATTGCCCAACCTTCCTCCCAAGAAGTGGATGGTAAGCTTGAACTGCCAGCCTTCTGGTTAGAAGCCAAATGCCTTAGGCCCTACACCACCAGACTTCCTTACACCAAAAGAAAAACTCCAAAAAACATAAAGTAGACCTTAGCAGAATGAAAAGAGAAATAGACGATTTGATAATAATAGTAGGAAACCTTAACACACTGCTTTTGACGAAGGCCTGAACAACCATAAAAAGGCTCAACACAGAAACAGAAAATCAAAACAACACAATTTACCAACTAGACCCCATAGCCATTTACAGAACACTCCATCCAATAGTAGCCCAATATACCTTCTTTTCCATTGCACATGGAACAGTCTCCAGAGTAAACCATAAGTTAGGTCACAAAGCAAGTCTCAATAAACTTAAAAAGTCCTATACATCTTCTCAGATCAGATGCTATAAAATTAGAATTCACCATAAAGAAGATCAAGGAAAAAACATCAAATACTTGGAAATTTTATAATATCCTGTCTAAAAAGTACTGGGTAATAGAAAAATAAAACATGAAAAACAAAAACAAAAAAATCCTTGACTCAAACAAGAAGGAAAACACAACATACCAGAATCTTCGGGAAACAGAAAAAAGCAGTTATCAGAGGACAATTTATAACAATAAACACACACACCAAAAAGAAGAAAGAACCAAAGTCAACACCTTAACCCAACATCTGCAACTGTTAGAAAAAGAACAGAAAGAGAAAAAAGAAAAAAGGCTGAACACAAGATAAGAAAGAAAATAATAGAAATTTAAGCAGAAATAAATGAAATAGAAAAGAAAAAAACTAGAAAGAATCAACAAAATTAGAAGTTAGTCCTTTGAAAGGATTAATGAAATTGGCAAATTGCTGGTAAATTTCACAAAGAAAAAGAAGGAGAAGATGCAAATAACACTAATAAGAAACAAAATAGGTGATGTCAGAATAGAAATAAGTGAAATAAAAAGAATAATAACAGATTACTCTGAAAAACTGTTGTGTTAGATTGGGTTCTTTAGAGAAACAAAAACCAGCAAAGCTTTTGGAGAGAGAGAGAGAGAGAGAAATTTATCTTAGGAAAATGGCTCACAAATGTATAGAAGCTGGCAAGTCCAAAGTCTCTGAAGGAAACATCGGGCTGGAGGCAGCCTTAGCTTCTGCAACCTCAGGGGGCCGAGAAATTCAAGGCTGACAGGCAGTACACTGGTTGTTGACTCCAATGAAAGATGAATCCAAGATCTCCAGGCCAAGCGGTGGGCTGCTCACTCATGGAATTTTGTAGTCAGCACACCAGGGTCCTGATCCACAGAAGAATGTCTCTCCTCCCAGGATGTCCCTGGATATCCTGGAAGCAGGCCACAGCCCTAGGGAAACTCCCCTTAGGCAGATTGGCTACTCAGAACACAGTCATCCGATCCCATCATGGGAACAACCACACAGAACTGGGGTCCAGCCAAGTTGACACACAGCTCCAACTATCACAGTCCACCCCTTGTCAACTTGGCAGTTGTGCACATCTTCTTAACCATATATAATCTCTAAATGAAGACAATTACAGTCATATTTGTGCCTAACCTGATACGTTAGCATACATACAACCAAAATGCATTAACCTTATTTACATTTCACAGCTCATAACAGAAGGAAACAAAAATATTGGATGCACATATACAATGAAGAAATATAACAATCACAGTCCTCGTTTCTGCAGCTGGTCACATGGTTGTAGCTGATATTCAGAACTACCTTCTTCCACCCCCCATTCTGTATTTCCCTTGCCCTCAGCAAGCACCTCAGCTGGTCGTGGTTCTTTGCCTGGTGGGGTGACCCAAACTTTCATTCCTGAAGGGTCTGAGCTGTTAGCAGTCATATCAGAATTGGGTTGCTGTAATTTTCCATTGACTTTAATCACAGGGCATGGTACTACTAAAAGACATCCTAAAGAATCTCCTGTATCCCAGACATATTCGTCTTTACCTCCATTATGTAAAGCCAACCCAATTTCCCCTTGGTAACCAGGATCTATCACACAAGATAGCACAGTAATGCCCTTCTTTGTCTGTTGATCCAGAGGCATGAGGAAGCCAAAATGGACGGGTGGCATTCTTAATTTCCAGTTCAATGCAATCAGTATTGTGTCTCTAGGTGGGAGTGTTCCTCCCTTTGGGATTAAGATCTCCAGACCTGCAGAGTATAGGGTAGCAGGGACAGGAAGCAAAAATTTTTTGAGTGGGTCACTAGGGGTAATAGTGAGTGGTACCACTCCTGTTTCCACCCCTTGGTTCCTGGACCCATGAATCCTGGCTATTGGAGAAACAGGACCATATATCGAATGCTGGTTTAGAGCATATACAGCCTCCTGGAGAACATTGTCCCAACCCTTCAAGGTATTGCCACCTAGCTGACGCCGTGTTTGTGTTCTTGGCCTGGAGATCTTGGATTCGTCTTTTGTTGGAGTCAACAACCAGTGTACTGCCTGCCAGCCTTGAAATTCTTGGCCCCCTGCAGTTGCGGAAGCTAAGGCTGCCTCCAACCCAACGTTTCCTCCAGGGACTTTGGACTTGCTGGCTTCTATACATTTGTGAGCCATTTTCCTAAGATAAATTTCTCTCTCTCTCTCTCTCTCTCTCTCTCTGTATATATATATGTGTATATATATATATACGCTTTGCTGGTTTTGTTTCTCTAGAGAACCCAATCTAACACATATGGTACCAGGAGTGGGGTCCAGCCAAGTTGACACACAGCTCCAACTATCACAACTGTACTCCAACAAATTTGAAAACCTAGAAGAAATGGACAATGTTACACTATCCAAACATAACCTGAAGTAGAAAATTTGAACCTACCTGCAACAAAAGAAAAAACTGAATATGTCATAAAAAAGAAAGAAGAAGAAGAAGAAGGAAGGAGAAGGAGAAGAAAAGTCCTGGCTCAATAGTTTCACTGGTGAATTCTACCAAACATTCAAAAAAGAGCTGACTTCTACTCAAAGTATTTCAGAACAGAGAAAAGGATGGAATACTCACAAATGCATTCTATGAAGCAAGCGTAAACCTGGTACCAAAAACAAGGCAGATATAATGTAAAAAGAAAATTGCAAACAAATATTCCTTATGAACACAGATGCAAATATTCTCAACAAAACCTTAGCCAATAGAACCCAATAAGATATTAAATAATAATAATAATAATAATAATAATAATAATAATAATGCATTGTGACCAAATGAGATTCATATCAGGTATGCAAGGATGATTCAACATTACAGAAAGAATCAACATAATTTTCCACATAAATAAAATAAAGGAAAAGGACAACATGATCATATCAATTGATCCAGAAAAGGCATTTAATAAAATTGAACACATAGTCTTGATAAAAATGCTCAGCAAAATAGGAATAAAGGGGAAATTCCTCAACATGGTTAAGAACATAAACACAAACCAATGGTCAACATAATTCTTAATGGAGAGAGAATGAAAACATTCCCCTCAAAAACGGGAACCAGACAAATGATGCCCTTTATTACCATGCCTATTCAATATTGTATTAAAAGTTCAAGCCAGAGCACCAAGGCAAGAAAAGGAAATAAAAGGCATCCAAATTGGCTAAGGAGAATTAAAACTATCTCTATTTGCATATGATATGATCTCATGCATAGAATATCCCAGAGATTCCATACGAAAACTACTGTCACTTATAGAAGGATTCAGCAAAGTGGTAGGGTACAAGATCAACATACAAAAATCAGATTCCTCAACACTAACAAAGAGGACTCTGAAAAGGAAATCAAGAAAACAATATCATTTATAATGTTGTTGTTGTTGTTGTTATGTGCCGTCGAGTTGCCCCGACTCATAGCGACCCCTCCTTGGGTTTCTGAGGCAGTATCACTACAGAAGTAGGATTGCCCAACCTTCCTCCCAAGGAGTGGCTGGTGGGTTTGAACTGCCAGCCTTCTGGTTAGCAGTCAAGTGCCTTAGGCACTGTGCCACCAGAGCTCCTACCATTTATAACGGCTACCCAAAATATGAAGTACCTAGGAATAACGCTAACCAGAGACACAAAATTCTGTAGAAAGAAAACCACACAGCTCTCCCACAAGAAACAAAAGATATCTAAATAAATAGAAGAATATACAATGTTCATGGGTAGGATGTCATAACATTGTGAAAAATGTCAATACTACCCAAAGCAGTCTACAGATATAATGCAATCCTGATCCATAGTTCATGATCATTCTTTAAAGAGATGGAAGGAAAGAGACCTTGGATAAGCAAAGCACATATTTCCCAGTGTCAAAACCTTCTATACAGGCACAATAGTCAAAACAACCTAATAACCTGGTAATGGTACAGTGATACACACATAGATGAATGGAACACAATTGAGAAGCCAGAAGTAAATTTGTTCACCTACAAATAGTGGCCTTTTGACGAAAGACCAAAATCCATTCAACAAGGAAGAGATAGTCTCTTTCACAAATGGTGCTGGCAAAACTGGATACCCATCTGAGGAAAAATTAAACAGAATCCATATTTCTCATCATATACAAAAAATTAACTCAAGATGGATAAAAGTCCTAAGTATAAGACCTAAAAGTAAAAAGATCATCAAAGAAAAATACGGCAAACTAAGGGCCACTAATACATGGCATAAAAACACTATCAAACATAACTAAAAACACACACAGAAACAGCAGGAGACAAACTAGATGACTTGCTGTTAGGTGTTGTTGAGTTGTCTCCAACTCATAGTAACCTTATGTACAACAGAACGAAACACTGCCCAGTCGCACATAATCCAAACAATCCTGGCTATGCTTGAGCCCATTGCTGTAGCCACTGTGTTCATCCATGTAGTTGAGGGTCTTCCCCCTTTTCACTGATCCTCTACTTTACCAAGCATGATATCCTTTCTCCAGGGACTGGTCCTTCTGACAACGTGAGCAAAGTAGGTGAGACAAAGTCTGGCAATTCTCGATTCCAAGGAGCATTGTGGCTGCACTTCTACTGAGACAGATGTGTTCGTTCTTTCTGGCAGTCCATGGTATTTTCAGTTTTCTTCGCCAACACCACAATTCACAGGCATCAACTCTGACGCACACCCTTCCTGATTTTAAAATCATGCAGTAGTATCCCCTTGTTCTTTTCAAATGGCAGCCTTTTGGTCTATAGACAGGTTCTGAGCACAATTAAGTATTCTCAAATTCTCATTCTTTGTAATGTTTTCCATAATTTGTTACGATCTACACAGTCAAATGTATTTGCATAGTCAATAAAACACAGGTAAACATCTATCTGGTATTATTTGATTTCAGCCAAGACCCATCAGATATTAGCAATTATATCCCTTATTTCACATCCTCTTTGAAATCCAGCTAGCATTTCTGGCAGTCAATGTACTGCTGAAACAGTTTTTGAGCCATCTTCAGAAAAATATTACTTGCAGCTGATGTTAATGATATTATTCAATAATTTCCACATTTTGCGGGATCCCCTTTCTTTGGAATGGACACAAATATGGATCTACTCCAGTTAGTTGACCAGCTAGGTATCTTCCAAATTTCTTGGCATAAATGAGTATGCCTCCAGAGCTGCATCCATCTGTTGAAGCATCTCAATGGAAATTCCATCAATTGCTGGAGTCTTGTTTTACAACCACTCCTTCAGTGAAACTTGGACTTCTTCCTTCAATATCATTGATCATATGCTACCTCCTGAAATGATTGAAAGTCGACCAATTATTTTTGCTACAGTGACTCTGTGTATTCCTTCCATATTCTTTTGATGCTTCCTGCATCATTCAATAATTTGCCCATAGAATCCTTCAATATTGCAACTTGAGCCTTGAATTTTTTCTTCAGCTATTTCAGCTTGAGAAATGCCAAGGATGTTCTTCCAGGTCTTTGTGCATTTCAATATAATGCTTTGCTTTCTTGAGCCTACCTTAGAAATCTTCTGTTCAACTCTTTTATCAATATTTCTTCCATTCACTTTAGCTACTTCAAAAGCAATTCACTTCAAGAGCAAGTTTCAGAATCTCTTCTGACATCCATTTTGGTCTTTCCTTCCTTTCCTGTCTTTTTAATGACCTTTTGCTTTTTTTATGTATGATGTTGTTGATGGCATCCCACAACTCATCTGGGCTTTAGTCATTGGGGTTCAATGCATCACATTTATTCTTGAGATAGTCTCTAAATTCAGGTGAATTATAATCAAGGTCGTATATTAGTTCTCATGGATTTGTTTTAATTTTCTTCAGTTTTAATTTGAATTTGCATATGAACAATAGATGGTCTGTTTCACATTCAGCTTCTGGCCTTGTTTTTCCTGATGATACTAAGCCTCTTCATTGCTTCTTTCCACAGATTGAATTTCTGTGAATGCCGCATGGTGAGGTCCATGTGTACAGTCACCATTTTTGTTGTTGAAAAAAGGTATTTGCAACAAATGAGTTGTTGGTCTTGCAAAATTCTATCATACAATCTCTGATGTCATTTATATCACCAAGGTTGTATTTTCCAACAACCAATGTGTCTTCCTTGTTTCCAATTTTCATATCCCAATCACCAGTATTTATCTATATATCTTGATTGCATGTTTGGTTAATTTCAGATTGCAAAAGTTTGTAAATATCTTCAATTTCTCTGTTTTTGGCTTTAGTGGTTGGTGCATAAATTTGAATAACATTAGTATAAACTGGTCTTCCTTGTATGGGTATAGATATTATCCTATAACAGGCAGCACTGTACTTCAGGATAGATCTTTAAATGTTTCTTTTTTGACAATGAATGTGACACCATTCCTCTTCAATTTCTTACTCCCAACATAGTAGACTATATGATCATTTGATTCAAAATGGGAACTATCAGTTCATTTCAGCTCACTGATGCCTAGGATATCAATTTTTACATATTCTATTTCATTTTTGACAACTTCCAATTTTCCTTGATTCATATTTTGCACATTCTGGGTTCCAATTATTAAAGTAGATTTGTAGGTGCTTCTTCCCATTTGGAGTCATGCCCCATTATGAAATGAAGATCCAAGAAGCTTTATACCATCCAGATCATTAAGTTTGACTCTACATTGAAGAGGCAGCTCTTCCTCAGGCATATTTTGAGTACTTTCCAACCTGAGGGACTCGTCTTCCAGTTCTGTATCAGAAAATGTTTCACTGCTACTCATAAGGTTTTCAGCAGACAATTTGTTTTCAGAAGTGGATGTTCCCATCCTTCTTCCAAGTTTGTCTTAGTCTGGTAACTCCACTGAAATCTGTCACCATGGGTGACACTACTGGTTTGAAATGTCAATGGCATAGCTTCCAGCCTCACATCAACATGCAAGCCACCACAATATGACCAACTGACAGATGAGTGGTGAACAAGATGACTAGGATTTCCTAAAGATTAAACAGTTATACACATCAAAAAACTTCATCAAAAGAGTAAATTGAGAACTTACATAATAGGCAAAAAAATATAGCAATGACATATCATACAAGGGGATAATCTCTAAAATTTATAGAAAACTTCAATACATCAGCAACAGAAAGACAATCTATTTCAAAAATGGGCAGAAGACATAAACAGACACTTAGCCAAAGAAGACATTCAAGAGACCAATAAACACGTGAAGAAATGGTTACAGTCAGCTATTCCAAACTCATTGTCATTGAATCAATTCTGGGTTATCTCTGTCCCCATTTGGTTTCCAAAGCTATAAATATTTACAGAAGCAGACTGCCTCATCTTTCTTCTGTGGAGTAGCTGGTAGATTCGAACCACTGACCTTTTGGTCAGCACCGAAATACCTTAACCATAGCACCGTTAAAGCTCCTTTATTAGTTATTCAGTCACTTACTCACCCCTTGCCATCAAGTTGATTCTGACTCATAGTGACACTCATTGGGTTTCTGAAACTAAATCTTTATGGAAGCAGATTGCTCCATCTTCTTTCTGCAAAGTTGGTGATGAATTTGAACTACTAACCTCTGGTTAACAGTAAAATGCCTTACTAATTATACCACCAGAGCTCATTTCAACAGCCATTAGAGAGTTGAAAACCAAAAGAACAAGAGATACCTTCTCACCCCAGAATTAATAGTGAAGTTTAAAAAACAAAAAAAAAGGAAGAAAGGACACAAATGGTAACAAGGGCATGAAGAGACTGGAACCCTCATACACTGGAGGGACTATAATATTGTGCAATGACTATGGAAAATGGTGACCCTTCAGGTATTCAAAACACTGGTGGTACAGCTCCCAGCCTCACAGCAACACACAAGAGACCACAATATGACAAGCAGACAGATGAGCGGTGGGAAGTGGAGCTTTCAGACTAAGACTAAGACAGACAGGGAAGAAGGACAATTCTAAAAGAATTGGTCACTGAAAACCTTATGAATAGCAGTGAAACATTGTCTGATATATCACTGGAAAAATTTATGAAGAGCCATGAAACATTATATAATATAATGCTGGAAGATGAGCCCCTCACATTGGAAGGCACAAAAACATTACTGGGGAAGAGCTGCTGCCTCAAAGTAAAGGCAACCTCAATGAAATGGATGAAGTAAAGCTTTCAAGACCTTCATTTGCTGACAGGGCATGACTCAAAATGGGAAGAAATAGCTGCAAATATTCATTAATAATCAGAACATGGAATGTACAAAGTATGAATCTAGGAAAATTGGAAGTTGTGAAAAATGAAATGGAACACATAAAGATTGATATCTTAAGCATTAGTGAGCCGAAATGGGCAGATATTGGTCATTTTGAATCAGACAATCATATGATCTACCAGCAAAACAAATCAAAACAAAACAATAAAAAAGGTCTACTGTGCCAGTAATGGTAAATTGAAGAGGAATAGTGTTGCATTCATCATCAAAAAGAACATTTCAAGAGCTATCCTGAAGTACAAGGCTGTCAGTGATAGGATTATAGCCAAACCACAAGGAAGATCAGTCACTATGAGTATAATTCAAATTTAGGCACCAACCACCAAAGCAACGGATGAAGAAATTAAAAATTTTTTACCAACTTCTACAGTCTGAAATTGATCAAATATGCAACCAAAATGTGTTGATTATCACTGGTAATTGGAATGCAAAAGTTGGAAACAAAGAAGAATCACCAGTAGTTGGAAAATATGGCCTTGGTGATAGAAATAATGCTGGTGATAGCATGGTAGAATTTTGCAAGACCAATGACTTATTCCTGGAAAATGCATTTTTTCAACATCATAAATGGCAACTATACATATGGACTTTGCCAGAAGGAATACAAAGAAATCAAATTAACTACATTTTTCAAATGTGGCAATGGAGAAGCTCTGTGTCATCCATCAAAACAAGTCCAGGAGCTCACTGTGCAACACCATCAATTGCTCATACATACAAGTTCAAGTTGAAGCTGAAAAAAATTAAAACAAGTCATTGAGAGCCAAAACGTGACCTTGAATATATCCTGTCTGACTTTAGAGACTATTTAATTAATAGATTTGAAGGATTGAACACCAGTGACCAAAGACCAGGTGAGTTGTGGGATGCTGTCAAGTACATTGTATGTGAAGAAAGCAAAAGGTCATTGTTGTTGTTGTTATGTGCCGTCAAGTCAGCCCTGACTCATAGCGACCCCTCCTTGGGTTTCCGAGGCAGTATCACTACGGAAGTAGGATTGCCCAACCTTCCTTCCGAGGAGTGGCTGGTGGGTTTGAACCGCCAGCCATCTGGTTAGCAGGCAAGTGTCTTAGCCACTATGCTACAGACAGAAAAGGAAGAAAAGACCAAAATTGATGTCAGAAGAGATTCTGAAACTTGCTCTTGAGAGGAGAGCAGCTGAAGCATGAAGAAGAAATATTAAAATAAATGAACTGAAAAGAAGATTCCAAAGGACAGCTCAAGAAGACAAAGTACTATAATGAATTGTGCAAATACTTGGAGTTAGAAAACCAAAAGAGAAGAACCCGCTCAGCATTTCTCAAACTGAAAGAACTGAAGAAAAAATTCAAGCCTTGTGTTGCAATATTGAAGCATTTTATGGTCAAAATATTGAATGATCCAGGAAACATCAAAAGAAGGTAGAAGGAATACACAGTCACTGTAGCAAAAATCATTGGTCAACTTTCAATCATTTCAGGAAGTAGCATATGATCAAGAACCAATGGTATTGAAGCAAGAAGTCCAAGCTTCAATGAAGGAATTAAAAACAAGGATTCAGGAATTAATGGCATACCCATTGAGATGTTTCAACAAATGGCTGCAACTCTGGAAGTGTTTATTCCTCTATTCCTGGAAATTTGGAAGACAACTACCTAGTGAATCTACTGGAAGAGATCCAAATTTTTGCCCATTCCTTTTATTTTTTATGTGATCCAATGGAATGAAGAAATTATTGAACAATATCATTGATATCACATGCAAATATAATTTTGCTGAAAATATTTCAAAAACTGTTGCAGCAGTATATTGACCGGGAACTTCCAGAAATTCAAGCTGAATTCAGAAGAGGATGTGGAATGAGGTATATCATTACTGATGTCTGATGGATCTTGGCTGAAAGCAAAGTATCCCAGAAAGATGTTTACCTGTCTTTTATTGACTATACAAAAGCATTCGACAGTGTGGATTAAAACAAATTATGGATAATATTGTGAAGAATGGAATTCCACACACTTGATTTTGCTCAGGAGAAATCTGTATATAGACCAAGAGGTTGTCGTTTGAACAGAACAAGAGAATACAAAAGATTTGAAATAAGGAAGGGCATGAGTCAGAGTGTTATACATATTCAATCTCTATGCTGAGCAAAGTATCCAAGAAGCTGGACTATATGAAGAATTGAGCATCAGAGTTGAAAGGACTATATGAAGAACTGAGTATCAGAGTTGAAGGAAGACTTTGGTATACAGATGACACTATCTTGCTTGCTGAAAGTGAAGAAGACTTGAAGCACTTACTGATGAAAATCAAAGTCTACAATTTTCAGTATGGATACATCTCAACATAAAAAAAAAAACAAAACAAACAAACAAACAAAAACATAAATCCTCACAACATGACCAGTAACAACATCATGATAAATGGTGAAAAGACTGAAGTTTTCAAAGATTTCATTTGGCTTGGATTCACAATCAGCACTCATCAAAGAAGCAGTCTAGAAATCAGATGTCATACTGCACTAGGCAAATCTGCTGCAAAAGACCTCTTTAAAGTGTTGAAGAGCAAAGATGTCACTTCAAAGATTGTGTTAGATTGGGTTCTCTAGAGAAACACAAAAACCAGCAAAGCATATAATATTTATATATAGAGAGAGAAATTTATCTTAGGAAAATGGCTCACAAATGTATAGAAGCCGGCAAGTCCAAGTCTCTGGAGGAAACAGGCTGGCAGCAGCCTTAGCTTCCGTAAGCGCAGGGGGCTGAGAAATTCAAGGCTGGCAGGCAGTACACTGGTTGTTGACTCCAACGAAAGACGAATCCAAGATTTCCAGACCAAGAGGTTGGCTGCTCACTCACGGAAGTTTGTAGTCAGCACACCAGGGTTCCAATCCCTCAAAGAATGTGTCTCTTCCCAGGATGTCCCTGGATATCTTGGAAGGAGGCCACACCCCTAGGGAAACTCCCCTTGGGCAGACTGGCCACTCAGAACACAGTCATCTGATCCCATCATGGGAACAACCACACAGAACTGGGGTCCAGCCAAGTTGACACACAGCTCCAACTATCACAAAGATTAAGGTGCACCTGACCCAAGCCATGGTATTTTCAATATCCTCATATGCATGTGAACGCTAGACAATGAATAAGGAATACTGAAGAAGAGCTAATGTCTTCTCATTGTGGTGTTGGTGAAGAAAACTGAAAATATCATAGACTGCTAGAAGAACAAACAAATCTATCTTGGAAGATGTGCAGCCAGAATGCTGCTTGAAAGTGAGAATGGCAAGACTTTATCTCATCCCCTTTGGTCACGATGCCAGAAGGGACCAGTCCCTGGAGAAGAATATCATCCGGCTAACGTGGAGGGTCAGCGAAAAAAGGGAAAACCCTCAACGAGATGGATTGACACAGTGGCTGCAATGATGGGCTCAAGCACAGCAAGGACTTGTGAGGATGCTGCAAGACAGGGCAGTGTTTTGTTCTTTTGTACATAGGGTCACTATGAGTCAGAATCAACTTGATGATACCTAACAGCAACATCTATGAGAAATTGTATGGCTCTTCTCTAATAAATTAGAAATAGAAATAGTATACGATACAGCCATCTCACTACTAGGGATACAACCTAGCGAAATAAGAGTGTGAAATGAACAGATATATGCACACCCATGGTCATCACAGCATTATTCACAATAGCAAAACAATGGAAACAACCTATGTGCCCATCAGTGGATGAACGGGTAAACAAACTAAGGTACATAAACACAATGGAAACATATGCAACCTTAAATAATAATGATGAATCTGTTAAACACCTCATAACATGGATGAACCTAGAGGACATTACACTGAGTGAAATAAGTTAATCATAAAAGGAAAAATATTACATGAACCCACTACTGTAAGAAATTAAAAATGAATAAGCATTCTTTGAAGTTTACCAGGGGTGGGAGTGGAAGTGTCTAGAAGATAGATACTTATTAACTTGGGTGAAGTCAATGGCAATATACAGTGAGGGGTAGGTCAACATAAAATAATCAAGTCAAAAGAAGACAGTGGGTGAAGCACAAGATTTAAACACACATACACACTATTACATGCACAATCTTGCAATAATAGTTTTAACAATAATATATGTTGGATACATAGATAGAAGACATGCAAGCTGAACAGGTGTAGGAAGGCAAATGGGACTACATCCACAAATATACTTAGGTTTGACAGAGGATATTTCTGCATATTTATATGTGCTAAAAATACATCCATGAATATAGTGGAGCACACAGGGAGCCATGTTATGAAAACTTCGTAGCCATAACCAAACACCTGGAATGTATGAGTTGTCGTCCTGGAGACTCAGGGCCATGGTCTCAGGGGGCATCAAGGTCAATTAGTGTAACAAAGTCCACAAGAACGATGTTCTACATCCTCCTTTGATGACTAGTGACTAGGATCTTAAAAGCTTGAGTAGTCATTTTTCTGTCCTGAACAAAGGAGAGTGAAGAAAATCAAAAACACAAGGAAATAAGAAGTCCAAAGGACTGAGTAATGGACTAATGGTCTATATTACCCAGTTTGCAGACTCCATGACTTTAAGACTAGAAGAACTAGATGGTGCCAAGCTACCACTGCTGACCGCTCTGAAAGAGTAAGTGTAGGAGATTCTGGATAAAGTGGGAGAAAAATGTGGAAAAAATTCAAAATCATAGAAAAGACCAGACTTACTGGTCAGATAGAGACTGATGGAACCTATGTGACAATGGCCCTCAGACACCCTTCAAACTTGAACTCACCCCCATTGATCCACTTTCAGCTAAATGATAGAGAGGCTTATAATATGAATATTAACATCAGGGAGGTAAACGCTCCTTAAGGCAATCAACCACATGAGATCAAAAGGGCAGCATTTGCCCAGCGATAAAGATCAGAAGTTAGGAAGAGATAGAAAGGAAGGACAAATGGAAACGGTAAACACAGGGAGAAAGTGGGAAGAGTGCTCTCACACCGTGAGGACGGCAATCAGTGTGATGAAACCAAATATGTATGAATTGTTGAATGGACAGCCAATTTGTTCTGTAAACTTTCACTCATGTCACAGTAAAAAGTTCAAAGAAAAAAACAGCCCCTATGGGACAACTAAGGAACTCTGGGGGCCCAGTGCCTAAGGCGTTTGACTGCTAACCAGAAAGCTGTTGGTTCAAACCTGCCGCTCTGTAGAAAGAAGGTGGGGTGATCCACTTCCATAAAATTTACCACCTCAGAAACCCAAAAGGGGTCATCATGGAATTGACTTGATGGCAGTGAATTTTTTTATGGGGCAACCAGAACCCAGCAATAATGACAGAAAACTAAAAGAATGCTTATGCAGTGGTAATTTATTAACATTTAATTTGTATAGTTTTTTTTCACTGTCAAGAGGTGGGAAGAAAGTTCTGTTCTAATTGGGTCAGACTACTCCTCGTTAGGAAGATGGAGTAATCTACTTTGGTAGTGATACAGCCTCGGAAACCCGAGGAAGGGTCACTATGAGACGAGGCTGATTTGATGGCACATAAAAACAACATAGGACTGAAGTCTCCATTTTTAAATTTGCTAAATATTAGATGGGAGCTCTGGTAGCATAGTGGCTAAGGCACTTGACTGCTAACCAGAACGCTGGTGGTTCAAACCCACCAGCCACTTCTCGGAAGGAAGGTTGGGCAATCCTACTTCCGTAGTGATACTGCCTCGGAAACCCAAGGAGGGGTCGCTATGAGTCAGGGCTGACTCGATGGCACATAGCAACAACAACAAATATTAGATATAAAGCAAGCCACTGACTGATGTTCTCTCCTATAAAGTTGAGATAACAAAATTGTCCTGCTTCATATAAAGTGGATCAAATGAGATCATGAAAATACCTGTATACTCTTCAAGTAATATAAAAATTCAATGTTATAATTATCAAGCAGTAACTTTAGAATAGGCTTATTAATGCTTCTACACTGCTGATTATGTTGGTTTTATTAATATCAAAATATTAAATTATAATACAAGTAAATATGTTATAGAGAGTTTCCACTGTTTGGTTTAATATGTAGTGACATCCATCAGATAATTTTATAAAAAATGTGTAAATAATTTCTTCATAATATTCCATGATATTATTTCTCAATAATGAACATAGAGTTATCTGATATGACATAGTTTTAATAAACTTTATATTATAACAAAGAGGAATTTAGAGATACCAGTATGGAGCCGATTTTAAATTTTATTCAAGTCTCCACTAGGAACAATGGGGAAAATTACATTTGAAATGACTAAATGACTAAATTGGGTATTTGTTATTGTTGTTGTTTGTTTTTTAGATTCTGGAGTGGTTAGAAAGTTCAAGGAGAGGTCATGTTTCTGAAGTTAACGACTGGAATATTGTTTTGGTCAAAATTATAATAATCCTGTTTTTCTGGGTAAATAAATTTCACTATTGTAAAAATTTAATACACTTAGAAAGTACATTTGTCCGTATGTATACCAGATTTCTTTTCCCAACGAAGTATAATATTCATTAAGTAATAATTTAATCTGCTTCACAAATAAAATAAAATATAATAATTTTCAACAAAAATGCGATTAGGGTCAAAAGTAAAGCAAAGAGGAAAATGAGCAATGTTTCTGCAATTGATAATCAGTGTGAATTCGACAGATCATTATTAGCTGGTATCAGAACTCAAAAGAAATTTATCAAATGGTATATAGAGAACTATCCTAATTTTTTAACCATTACGAGCAATTTAAAAGGCTACAGGAATAAAACAAAAATATCTAAACACTGATCACTGTCACTCCCTCTCTCTCTTTTTTACTTCAATTATCCAAACTTCCTGAAAATTGAGGTGTACTAAAAAAGATTCTGAAGTAGAAAAACTGTTTGATTTTAGACACAAAACTTTGTCTAAGAAGTTTAAGCTTCATAGGAATTAAGTATCAACAAAGCAATCAAAACATTAAGAACTAGTCTACGAAAATGAAATGTATTGGAAAAATGTATTTACTTAGGTTCTAATTATTCAGTGAGACTTACAAAGAGAAGACACAAGTTGAGACTTCAAAATTACCCAAATTGTGATGAGTTGAACACATTTATGAGAATGCAATATTTTGCTTAGGTACTATGTGAATGAATACTATTTCTACAAGTATAATGTTTAGAGAAATGAGGAGAAGTAAAATGAGTTCTTTTGTTATATGAGAGAAAAAATGGCCAGTTAAATAAAATGGTAATAGGGAACTAACAGATTCAAGATACAGCCACACACACACCTTTTCTAAAAACTTTTTTTTGTTGTTGTTGTTGAAAAAAAATAAAACAGAAGTCTTTGTCTATCAATTATGGGAGTTAACCTCACCTGTAGCACTCATTATTTGGCCAGAAATTACTCTACCCAGGGTATCCATCGAACAAATGCAGACTTCATCAAATGCCACACTGCATTGGGCCAATTTGCTACAAAAGACCTTTTTAAACTGTTAAAGAGCAAAGATGTTACTCTGAAGACCAAGGTGCACGTTGGCCCAAGCCATGGTATTTTCAATAGCCTCATATGTATCTAAAAGCTGCACAATGAATAAGGAAGACTGAAGAAGAAGTGATGCATTTGAATTGTGGTGTTGGCAAAGAATATTGAAAATACCATGGACTGCCAGAATGAATAAATCTGTCCTGGATGAAGTGCAGCCAGAATGCTCCTTGGAAGCAAGAATGGCCAGACTTCATCTCTCATAATTTGGTCATGTTATTAGACCAGTCTCTGGAGAAGGATATTATGTTTGGCAAAGGAGAGGGTCAGAAAAAGGGGGAAGACTTTTGACAAGATGGATTGACACAGTGGCTGCAATGAGCAGCATAGCAACAATTGTGAGGAAGGGGCAGGACCAGGTCGTGTTTTGTACATAGGGTCTCTATGGGTCAGAACCAACTTGATGGCACCTAAAAACAACAACAGGGTATCCATTGAGCAAATACAGACTTCATCTTTAATGTTACCTTTGATGGAGTCTTGTTTGTGACCCATTTTGCTAATAAACCAAGGCAGTGTTGTCACTGGTGGCCAAAAGCTCTCATACTAGATCCTGTTGTTGTTACCTACCATTATGTCAGCCCATGACTCATGGTGACCCATGCACAACGGCATCTGCCTGTTGTGATCCATAGGGTTTTCACTGGCTGTTTTGGAAGTTGATCCCCAGATCTTTCTGTCTAGACCGTATTAGTATGGAAGCTCACTGGAACCCGTTCAGCACCGTAGCGACTGACAGATGGACTGTGCTTGAGGTGCACTGTCTGGGAATTGAGCCCAAGTCTCCCATATGGAAGGTGAGAAGTCTGTGACTGAGCTACCACTGCCCAACTAATACTAAATGAGTAATGTAATGCTATAGGTAGGAGAAATGTAATAGAAACTTTCATTTGAACTGAGCTAGGAGCACAGAGGAGTTCATCTGACGAAGATAGCTTCTCCAAGCCATCCATTCACCTATGGAATTGTGAATTCCAGCTGGAATTATGTTATTATAATATTACATATATAATAATAATATTATAACATATATACTATATATATAAATTATTATGTTTTTTGGATTGTGAAGCAGATTAAAATTTACTAATGAATATTATACTTTATCAAGAAAAAAAATCCAGTATACATATGGACAAATGGAGTTTGAAGCAGAGAGGAGATTACGGCATAAAGATATCAAACCGAAGATGCTGCTGAGAACACCACTCAATGATACAACTTCAGAGGAGTAAAGATAAAAGAGGTCAACACTAAAGAGGAGGTGGTTAGGAGAAGCAAGGAGAGGGGAGGGAGGAGAAGGTATGACACCATGCACTAGTGATAAGAATGTTAGGTTCAAATAAAGGACAATGGATCAAAATCCAGGAAAATTCAAACGAATGCACCATTTTGACTCATGGTAGTTGTTATGGATTGAATTATATCCCCCCAAATATGTGTTGCAAATCCTAACCTCTATGTCTGTTGTTGTAATCCTATTTCAGAATGGGTTGTATTTGTTATGCTATTAAAGCAGAATTAGTGTAGGGTGTATTTTGAGTCAATTTCTTTTGATATATAAAAGAGATTAAAACAGCAAGTAGAGCAGAGATGGGGGAGAGAGACGCCAAGCCACAAGAAGGTTGTCCAGGATCAGAAAGTCAAAAGAGACAAGGACGTTTCTCCAGAGCCGACACCCTAAATTCAGACTTCCAGCCTCATGAACTGTGAGAAAATAAACTTATGTTTTTTAAAACCATCCATCTGTGGTATTTCTGTTATAGCAGCACTAGATAACTAAGATAGTAATGGAACACTCTACTTGTTATTATGAACAAGTACTATCCACTTGGACCTCTTGTTCCCAGGGGAAAAAAAAAAAAAGAGTATTTTCCACATCTCTCTTCCTTTCTCTTATTCTCTCTGCCAAAATTGTCCTCCTTTATCTAGGAAATTGGACTGATATTTCAATTCACAGTTCACATGTCACTTCTCTGAAGCTCTCCATAACCTGTTTCCACTGATTTATTCCTCTTTCTTTAGTGTTCACATTAGATACAGATGCTGCCCTCAAGGAGCTCATAGTCTAGAAAGGGATTGTTGTTGTTGTCGTTAGGTGCCGTCGAGTCGGACCTGACTCATAACGACCCCTCCTTGGGTTTCCGAGGCAGTATCACTATGGAAGTAGATCGCCCCATCTTCCTTCCAAGAGTGGCTGGTGGGTTTGAACCGTCAGCCTTCTGGTTAGCAGTCAAGTACCTTAACCACTATGCTACCAGAGTTCCCCGAAAGGGACTAAGGGATGGAAATAAATAAATCACACCATTGTGAAAAGTGTGCCCCCCCCCAAAAAAAAAGTATATGTAAGGCATAGATTTAGCATACATATGATTAGATTGATTTAGGGATGCGAGGGTCAGGAAAGACTGGTGAACAAAATTATGGAAAAATATGTCACTGGCTTTTTTTATTATTATTATTTCATTGTGAGTTCTTTAAGGACAAGGATTATGTCACACTTATTTTAGTACTGTAATCATCTACCATAGTGCCTAGCACATAATAGATGATGAATATCTCTTAGTGGAATATAAACAGGAAGGGTAAGAATCTGGTTCCGAAGGGTAGAGTATGTAGAAGCTCTATTTCTTTATACCAAAGATAAATTTTTTCTTGGCTTTGTTTTGATGCCTTCTCCCACTTCTATGTGTATGTACATGTTTACAATGAACTAGAAGTCATTTTTGTGTATTTTTAGGTCATATTGACTGTGGAATGACCATTCTATATGAGACATCATTTTTTCTGTATCATTCCTCCTTTCACTTCCAGGGTCTCTTAATCTATTAACTTAAAAGAAAATAAAAGTATTTTTTTCTAATCAACTGATATAAGAAAATGGTTAGAAATCAAATAAAAGAATGTTATAGATTTTTTAAAAAATACTTTTTTCTTATTTATGGTAACATGTACTTTGCAAACATTAACATTGATTTTTAAATACTTATTACAAACAAAGTTAAATTAAAAAGCATTAGTGTCTTTGGCATTAGGCCAGTTTATATCTAACACATATTACACAATAAGTGATGCTAAATCCTGTTTGCTAAATGTCTTTTAAACTATAAAGCCTGATAGATTTCCATTAAGTTGGACACAAAGGACATAATAAGTACTTTTGTTTAAATAGACACTTTGTGTTAAAAAAATGAACTCATAAACATATTTCAAATGTTGTACTAATGACTCCCTATTTTTAAAATGCTTGCCTATGACCTTCAGGATAGGCAATTTCAAAACAAGTGTTGGGAGTTTTTGTAGATGTTAATGAACCCAAACCGATTATAAGGACACATAGAATTTCAATTCCATATTTCCCTTTTCGAAATGACATATAAAATAGAAATATTTCATTTGAAGACATAAAAATTCACATCATCACCATGAACGGAAAACCCAGTTTACAGATGTCTTCAAATGAAGAAATCTGTTAGCTGATTATATAGCAACCTGACTCTGGTTCTCAATATTTTGTAAGCTTATGTGCCTTGACACCACATGCTACAGGGAACAGTAAAGACATCTGAATTCAAATATTTTGAAGAAATGTGTATTTAGCAACTGAATACATGCTAAAAGAAATAATTTACAGCAGCAGTTTCATTACATTTTTCTCTCCAGTTTTCTAGTTCCCATCTGAAATGCAATGATAAATACAGATATGGAACATATTTACTACCTGGCAAAAAACATGCTTACTGAATGCACATAGACCTTCTGCCCTTAAATAGCACATAAACCACCTGGTAATCTGTGGGGGGAAATCTTGCATTTTAGGATGATGTTGAACACAATAAAATGGAGTACCTATAAAAAGCTGTATTTTACATTGTTCTTCCCCTTCTTTTCAAAATTATTTACATCTCTTTTGCCTAATGTGTAGGTAGCAAAAATTGAACTGTTAAACACATACCATTGAAAATCACTAAATAATACATAAAAAAGCTTTAAGTGTGCATTTACATGCCTTTACATTTTACATTTGATTTCAACAGGGGCCTGATTTCTCCACTGGAATGCACTCTTTGCCTGTTTTCAGATTACTGACATACTTGGCTTAAATCACATGAGGCTGAAAAAGATTCATCTCTGGTGATTCATGCAAAGACTATTACAACTAAATTAAATGGGACATTAATTATTGTCCTTGCAGACTGCCCCTCTCAATACTCATTGGCAGAAGGTTATGACTGTAGTGAGCTATTTACTTGCAAGTTATATCTTTAATTTTCTTTGAAAATTAATGGTTTATAAAGACACACATGCAAGTAGATTTGTTTGTTTTTGTCTTTTAATCAAAATCTTGACTTTCTATTTGTATTTCATAATGCTAAGCAAAATGCATTCAGGTATGGGAAGGCATCCCTGCTGGTATAATACAGTCTACATCCCTTCAAATCCTTTATTTTTGAGGTCTAATAAGAAATCACATACTTCTGTTTTTGCAAAGAAATTTGTTTCAGCTGCAAGTTTAGAACAAAATGCAACACTGCATTTTCATAGAGTTAAGATACTTTCTGTACACAAGAATGACTTATTTTGGGGCCTTCTTGGTTCTTTGATTTATATTTCAAATACTTTTTTTCTGTAAAGGAGTGTGTCCTTCAACTAAATTAACAATTCAGCTTCCACTTGAGGATGTATTTCTAAAAGCAACACTGTATTAGTCAATGGAGCCTAAAATTGAATGTAGAGTATTTTTAGTCTTTTTCATTTGA
Source organism: Orycteropus afer afer (assembly GCF_000298275.1). Classification (NCBI taxonomy): domain Eukaryota; kingdom Metazoa; phylum Chordata; class Mammalia; order Tubulidentata; family Orycteropodidae; genus Orycteropus; species Orycteropus afer. The sequence continues at coordinate 27,015,807 of NW_006921594.1, forward strand.
AAGGAGCATCAACAAATTGTTTATTCAAAGAAGTCATTAAAACTGAAACACCAGCCTCCATCTGTGAAATATTTCAGCTGATAGGTAGCTTAAAAAACATTCACTGTAGTCTGAGGTGAGAAATTAATGCTGAGTTAATTAGAATCCCAAGACAGCTAGGGTTAGAATTTCAATGCCGCTTCATTAATTAGTGACATGATGTTTTCTTTCCATTTTTTTGTGCATGATAAAGGACCTATGGAGGGGTCCCTGGAAAGGTGAGCACAATGCAAAAGAAAGAGTGTTGTAATGCTGAAGTTCTCATGCATATTGAAGTCAATGATTATCAATGAGTCATCCTAGAACAATAAAGCGGCAAGCCCTTAATTAATAATATTTTACAGTAATTTGTAAGTTGTTGCAGAGGATGAAAAGTTTTACATGGTTCAAGTGTGGGTTGTGTTTTAGACGATAGTTTACATAAAACTCACTTCTGATGACATAAAAAAGAATCATGTGTTCTTTAGTTTTAAGGTGAGATAAATGGCAGCTGAGAAATCACTGATATGGATGTAATTGAATTGGGAAGTTTGTCTTTATGTTTGTTCTCTCCTTTTTTAGACAAATAAAATTAAAATAAGTGGTACAGACATAATTCCCAATGGAATCAAGTGGGGGGGGGAGAGAGAGAGAGAGTTTTTCTGTCTCAAATATCATGCAGGGATTCAAACACAGAATAGAGACATTATCTATTAACACTATATTAAGACAATGTTTTTTAGCTTCATGAAATATGCAGTTCATTTTCTACTCATTGATCCACTAGAAGAAGTAATAAAACACATTTAACGAATCAGTTTCTACCCTTTTTTTTCTGGTTAAAATCTTTTTTTGTTATTTTTATTAGAACAGTATGCAGGTGAAAATTAATTTAGATAAAACTTAAAGAAGGGAAAGTGTGAATGGCTTCCTTTTGTTTAATTTCCTCAGAAAAATAAAGAATAATTTATATTTAGATGTTAGGGTATAACTGTTAAGCATGTATTTGTGTTTCTGAAACAATATCAGCTATCCCTCTTACAGAGCTGAACACAAAAATAAAGCAGCACAATTGGAATTTTTAAAACAAGAACTATATAGCACAATATTTGTAAGACAAAAACCTATTCTAACTTAGAAAATAACTAATTTTTACTGCATATTTGTCATGGTACATTTAAATTATAGCTTTAATAAAATACATCTTTAGATCAAAGCTGAAAGAAAACATCAGTAGTAGATCAGTGTATTCCATTGTTCTGGATGATGGATGGTTTATGTTTTTATATTTCCACAGACCGTTTCATTCAGTATCATTTTACTCCTCCAGTACATATAAACAAGAGTGCTGGTAGACAAAAAAATATTCTTGAATCCCACCACATTTTGGAATATACATCTGCTTAGTAAATCCATGCAGTTTATTTTAAACTTTTAGTTCAATAAAATGGCTTTGCTGATGCAGTTTTTCTTCTTCAGATGGCAATATGGCAAATGACATTTTTACTTCTCAGGCAAAGAAGAAAGTGAAATCTGTACAATGAAATCTCATAGGAAATATTAAGTCTGGTAGAATGAACATCTGCATTTACCTGTGACCTCTATTAGGTGTTGGTATTAGGAAGAAAGCCTGTTAGGAAAGTTACTCATGGACTTAATTTATAATTGGTGGGACTCAGTTGAATTTACCACCATTGTAAACATCCACATAATGCCATGAAAAAAGTTCATGTATATTGCATTTTTCCAGTTATTGTCTAAGCAAGTTTCTACTTGTTTGAGGTTTCTAAAGGTAATGCAGCTCAGACACTCCTGGGTGCCCTCTCAAATTCATGGGTCCTCCTGTTTCTACCTTTCTTATTTTCCTGTAAGTGCTTCCATTTATTACTGCTTCCTTGGCTATGTCCAGGCCTTTGCCGACGTTGTTTTCGGTCCCTTTTCCAAACTTGTTCACAGAACTCATCCATTGTGTTCAGGTTGGGGTGGTTGATGAGCTGCATGAAGTCTCTATACCAGACCTTCTGGCTAGGTGTCATGCTGTTGGTCATCTCTTTGGTCTTAGAGCCATCTCCATCATCATCTTTCTGAAGAAGTTCTTCCAAATGCTCTGTGTCAATGACTTCCAAGGTCACTTTAAGAAGAGTTTGCATAAATCCATGTTCCACAGCGTGACAGAGGTAATTGCCTGAATCTTTCCTCTGTAGGCTACGCAACAGAAGGCCTTGCTCTGTTCTGATGATATGATCATCTACTCTGATCTGGGGCAGAAAAGGGCAATAAAGAGTATAGATATAGACATGTGAGTTGGATTCTACTCAACAGCAGTGGGCTTTGGTTTCTTACATTCAAAAGAAATATAAATTTTGAGACACTGTGTCATTAAGAAACTAGGCTGTGTTGAATATACCATATATTAAAAATATTTTTAACATTAAACAAAATTTGTGATTTAAGAAATGACAGCATTTGACTAAATCTATCACTTATTTTTCATATGTACATACAACAGTGGTTGTGCTACTATTTTAATAGCCTTTTCTTAATAAAACAGTAATTAAAAATATCCAAGGTAAATGACAGAAAGGAAAAACATATACTTCATTTTATAAATCTAAAAATTGAGTTGTCAAATCATTTCTGACTCATGGAGACTCTATGTGTGTCAGTATAACAGTGCTCCATAGCATTATCCTTGGCCAATTTTTGGAAGTAAATCACCAGACATTTTTTTCTAAGGGACTTCGGTTAGACTCAAACCTCCAATCTTTTGGTTAGTGGCTGAATGCATTAATCATTTGTACTACCTAGGGACTCCACAAATACAAAAGATGGTATATAAACTTGGGAGAAAGGTATTGTTAAATATTAATATTGCTATTGTTGTTGTTATTTGCCGTTGAGTCAGCCCCGACACATAGCGACCCCTCCTTGGGTTTCCGAGGCAGTATCACTACAGAAATAGGATTGCCCAATCTTATTAGGAAATATTAAATGATTCTTTAAAAATGGGATGTTAACATGAGTTATAATAAGAAGGTGAAAAATGAAATTAAAAAATAGCAGTTAAGCAAGCAGAACAAAAATGCTTAATAACTAAACAAAATGCTTGACTGCTAACCAGAAGGCTGGCAGTTCAAACCCACCAGCCACTCCTCAGAAGGAAGGTTGGGCAATCTACTTCCATAGTGATACCACCTCAGAAACCCAAGGAGGGGTCACTATGCGTCGGGGCCGACTCGATCGCACATAACAACAACAACACAGGTCTCATAACTTGCTCTTGTATATATTCAATGTATTCAATCTCATTTTCATTTTGAGTAAAGTTTACTACAAATACATATGAAAGCCTAGGTAGGTAATGTATAAAATAAATCTTGTCATTTAAATGATGTGATTGCATAGTTTAAGGCTCTGCTTGAAATGTCAAAAAGATAATGGTGGGATTTTTCCCTTTATATTCAGAATATTTTCATATATTTGCCCATGACACATTGCATAAATCAACTAAATAGCTTGGTTACCATTATTTATTTATTTATTAGCACTTTAAAAGAGTCTTTACATTTCAGAGTACTCACTGAGATGTTCTCATTTACGATTCTCTAATTTACAAAGAGATGGACCCCTGAGGAGGAAGACCTGCCTGATGCTACATCATTAGTTCATGTCAGTGTTGAGACTCAGCCATGGATACCTCATCCTAAACCTACTACTCCCTCTCCATCCCTCCTGTTTGAGGAGGAAGTTAATGGAGAGAGGAAAACATACTTGGATAGTGGAATTAAATGGACAAAAGTAAAAATTGGTGGGAGGATTTTGTTTTTTATGTGTACTAATAGCTCTGGTGGCAGAGTGCCTAAGATATGTGACTGCTAACCAGAAGGCTGGGCTGGTGGTGCAAACCCACCAGCCACTCCACAGAAGGAAGGTTGGGCAATCTACTTCTGTAGAGATATCGCCTTGGAAACCCAAGAAGGGGTCTCTACGAGTGGATCTGACTTGACGGCAGTGAGTTTGGTTTTGGTTAATATGTAGATAACATAAATTTTTTTGCAAATAACCACGAGAAGGAATGAGAAAACTCTGAAATATATCCCAGGATAGCTGTAAATTCCTTCAGGGGCAGAAACTCTTACCAGTTCCCCTTTGCTGGGAAGGAAGGTTTGACAATCTACTTCTGTAGTGATACTGCCTCGGGAACCCAAGGAGGGGTCGCTACCAGTCGGGTTCAATTCGGCAGTGAGTTTGGTTTTTTGGTTTGTTCATCCAGCTCCTAGCACTAAGCCTGTCATATCAGGAGCCTTCAGTGAATACTTATTTAATGAATTAGCTATGAATGGGTTAAGAAAAAAAATAAAGGTTCACAGTCCTTTTTATCCCTCTTAAAGTCAAACATGCTGGAGTCACTTAAGGGTATATTAGCTAAAATAATCCCATTAGTTTCATTCCAGTACCTCTTCTTTTCGCTCTTCATTTCGCCTCTGGAATTGCCAGTAAACCAGAGCCCGCTGTGACTTTGGACTGCACTCCAGGAATGTGCTACTATTTTCTACTCCATAGATGATTCTTTCTTCAAGGCTGTGGCCATGGTGATTATCTGGCCGGTGAAGAGGAAATGAAATGGGAAATGTTAAAGATGAAATCTCAACTTTCCAAAGTCTTTATTTGGAAATTTCTGAGACAAGTTTGTTGCCAAGTTGGAAGGCTTTTTACAAATTGATTGAGGATGGCAGAAATGTCAAGGATGTAAGGTTTCAGAATCCAAATGCCTATCTAAATAGAATAATCATTTTGGTATGGATTATATAAAGCATATGAAAAGATTTGTCTACTAGAAAATAGCATTATATTAACCAAATCAGTCACGTGTGGAGCATAACTCTGTATCTTCATATGCCATAATAATATCCTATGTGAAATAATTTTCACTGTAAAATTCTATGCTCTGAGTTCAGCACAAAAGTTGTTGTACCAAGATAGTGGAAACAAGAATTTATTTCTGAGAAATAATTTTACCTCTTTGTGTTTATTGTTCATCTGTATAATTAAATTCATCAACCAATAATATTTACCTAGCCTTTTACAGAAAGTAGAGTTCAGGATGTTGATACTCCCCACCAATAACCCCTACATAATTCACAACTTTGTTCTGAAGATCAATTGGTGTGAATTGTTTGGGATGGTTCAGAAGAAAGATACATAGTTAAATGCAATGTGGTTTCAATTGTTCTTTTTAAAAATGACACATCTTTTACTGTTTTCAAGAATTAGGCTAAGGAATATGGTAAGAGTATGTAATAAAATACAGCTATAAGAAAACTTGTTTCCTGATTAAGTTTCTATTATTTTACCCTTTATGTAACCTTCTTCAATGGGGTAAATGAAACACAGTTAAGATCAAAAGTACAACACAGGGAGTCCAGGTAAAACTCATTTAGAGAAAATAACTCCTTATAATTTTATATAATCCTGTTTCCATTATGACATCCTGTACAATCTGGAACTCATTAAATTAATTTAGAAAATAATAAATATATTTTCACATATATTGAAAGCTGACAGTGTAGATAGATGAAAAATTTTGCTCTCTGCCATATACTCAGCCAAAATTTTAATTAAAAAAAGGTTGTCCCCACCCCAACTTTTGCCATCACTTTGACAGTTTTACTCTTGTCATAATCAGCTGAGGACTTGTCTGTCATAGCTGATATAGTTTGCTCTCACTAGGGTTAATACTTTCCTAAATACTGGTTCCATCCAAACCCTGCTACCACTCATGCCCATTCTATCCTACTCTCAAACTGCCTATAGTCAATCTGCTGCCTTCATTTGCTATTACCAGAGACACCAACCTCAGTGACTTTTTTCTTTATTGCCCTAGATTTGAAACTTTTTAATATTGGGAAATTATCTGTCTATTGTTACTTAAAAGAGCAAGCCCTTGGATATAAGTAAAAATAAGAAAATTATATCTATACACACACACACACATATAACTGATGGCAAGACACTGACTACATTGAAAACAATAATTTGTTTCCTCTGAAATTTTTAGCGTTTCTTATAATCAATGGCATCTGTGAATTGAATAAATATGATAAATGTTTCTGTGCTAGTTTGCAAGGCATTTGCTTCCCTGGATAGAGGTAAATCAAATTGCTATACCCAACAGGGACTATGATATTTCCAATGATTCAAGAGCTACCATGAATAATTAGAATGCTTTGTCACAGAATCCAATACATATACAATGAACACATTTCTCTCTGCTAATTGCAGTTTAAACTTTTTTGACCAACAAATCAATGTTTTTACAATTGACCTTACATTTAATCTATATGTATAAACTAATAATAAGGTGCACAACGTAACATGAATAATCCATTGGATTTAGAAACAAATGAAATGTGATCCACTAGGAACTTCTCACTCATCAGCCATGCCTTCAGGCTTACTTTTCTCATGAAGTTTATGATAATAATTGACTCCTTGCTCACCTAGGGTTGCTGTAAAGATCCAAAGGTAAAAACTACAAGGACATATCTGTCTAAGTTCCTATAGAAATCAAAGGTATAAGCAAGTTACTACTCTCAAACATAGAACACTGTTTAAATCCATCACTGCACTGTTTAAATCCATCATTGCATTTGTTGTTACATAGCCAGAAGATCAATGTAACTTTTATAACAGGAAGGAAGAGAGTTTTAATATAAATGTAACATCATATGCATACAAAAGCTGGACAACAAATAAGGAAGACTGAAGAAGGATTGATGCATTTGAATTATGGTGTTGGTAAACAATACTGGATATATCATGGACTGCCAGAAGAATGAACAAATCTGTTTTGGAGGAACTACAGCCAGAATGCTCCTTAGAAGTAAGGACGGTGAGATTTTGTTTCATTGGACATTGTAATGGATTGAATTGTGTACCTCCCAGATATATGTTAACTTGGTGGGGCCATGATTCTCAGTGGTTTGGCAGTTATGGCATGATATAATTTGGCAGTTATGTAATGACATAAGCAATCCTCATGCTGTGATCGGATATGATCAGCCAATCAATTGTAAAGGGATTAGGGTGGGATGCAACACCCTTACTCAGGTCACAGCCCTGATCCCAAGTAAGGGGAGTTTCCCTGGAGTGTGGCCTGCATTATCTTTCTCTTACAAGAAATTAAAAAGAGCAAGGGTCAGGCAGAGAGGGAAGAACTTGACTATCACCAAGAAAGAAAAGTTTGGAGCAGAAGATGTCCTTTAGACCTAGGGTCCCTATTCTGAGAACCTCCTAGACCCAGAAGGAGATTGCTGCCAAGACACATGGAGATTTCCAAGGGACCAGGCCTGCAGATGTGGAAAGGAGACAAGGACATTCCTCCAAAGCTGACAGAGAGAGAAAGCCTTGTCCTAGAGCTGGCACCATAAATTTGGTCTTCTAGCCTCCTAAACTATGAGAGAAAACGTTTCTGTTTCTTAAAGCTGCCCACTTGGGTTATTTCTATTGTAGGAGCACTAGGAAACTAAGACATACATGGTATCAAGAGGGATCAGTCATTGGGCAAGTGTATCAAGCTGGGTAAATTAGAGGGTCAGTGAGAAAGGGAAGACCGTCAGTGAGATGGATTGACACAGTGGCTCCCACAATGGGCTCAAACATAGCAACCAATAAGTATAGCCTTGTTTTGTTCTCTGTGAGTTCCCTTCATCTTGTCTTTGTTTTTTAAAATCACAAAACATCATAATGATATTAAATAAATCAGCTAGCAATTCCAATTCCAAATTTATAACTAAAAAGCTTACTTTTGTTCTCAGAATATTTGTTTGTAAACAAATAGTTCAGTGTCAGAACACAGCAATAGTCATAAATAGGTGAGGTTCAATGATGGTTATCGATATTATTGTGATAGTTTAAATTGTTAACCCAATTCTTAGAAATCTTTTATGGAGAACCATATTAAAGCAAATTGTTAAGTCCTCCCAAATATCAATCCTACTCCACCACTACCACCAAAGAAAGCAATTGTTCTATGCTTCATAAAATCTCTTTTTATCTACCCTTTTTGAGCATGTATTACAATTACTAGTAATTCTGTTTATCTCCTCCCATACTGTGTGCTCCATAATCATGGCATGAGGTTGATCAAAAACCCTTAGCTAATGTTTGCTGAATGGTAAATATAGGTAACTGTTTAGAATGAATTTTAAAATTGCAGTGTCATCCATCTTTAACATGCTGGAGACATAGAGTTAGCGTAATTCCATAAAAGTAACAAAAGGAGCTAATTAGTCAATAAGGGCCTAGGAGTTGTTACCCGGATATTGACAGAATACTTTATTAAACTATCAGTAAAAGCTAACATTTCAAATTAAAATGTGTTAAGTTTAAAGATATTACAGAAGTTGATTTGGGATGTCGTTGGAGCAGGTACTGTTAAAGAATACACAAAATACAAAATTCTAAACATGTAGTACAGAATAATAAGAAGAAAATATATTTGAGAAGTGATATAAATATATTCTCACATCTCTAGGATATACCTCTAAAGGATGTCTGGAACAATGGGTAATATTGTAGGTTTCCATAAAGAAAACAATCTCACTATAATGCATTTGAAAAAATGCAGAGAGCAACTGATTTGGATACAAACTTTGTCATGAAAATTACCAGTAGACCAGAAGGGGATAGTTGTTATATTGGCATAACGAATTCTCAGGAGTTCAACAATCTGAATAGTTAGAGCAAAATAATTAAGAGTAACAGAACATTAAAATGATTTCAAAAGCACTACAGTGTCTTCGGATAACACAATATTCCAATATGTTGCAGCTGTTAATGACAAGAAATACCGTTTTCAAGGAAGCAATCTTCAATTAATCATTTCCCCTTTTAGTGGGATAATTTATGGAAATGAAATGAGGCTAATAAACTAGAAAGAATGGGAGGAAAGAAAGAAGTTAAATAAATTGCTTCCTTTTGTAACAACAAAAAGTCATGATATCCATCATTTGGCCAGAACTATCATGTTGCTGAAGGCCTTATTTAGCATTTGATTCTCTTCCAATACAGCAGAAACAGAAGGCATCACATTTCAGCTTTCCTTTCATTTCACTTTCCATTTTAACCCATAAATGTCTCTCAGGATTAAAATGCTAATAATGTAGCAATCCTAGGGAATTTGATGTCATGTGGAGAAATAAAGAGATGGGTGAGGTAGTGGACCATATACCCATTCAACTCTGATTGTGTTATAATTTTGTTGCTATTCCCTTAGGTTATTTAAAAGTTGATTTTTGTAGATAAAAAATATAAAAATAAAAGATGCAAATTATTTTAAAGAATTAGGTTATTTTGCAAATGCAGTTATTTTTTGAAATACTTAAAGAGAAATCTAATTCAAATTGTTTTCATCACATTGTAGCTTTGATATTTTCCTCAGTAATTCTTACTGTCGACAGTCAATCAATGCAAGAAGGGATACACTTCCCACAAACTCTCAGTGAGACAAAAAATTTTATATATGCACTTTTAAATACCAATATCAATACGTAAGTTTTCCTTACTATATTTTAGATGATTTTATTAGAAACACAACAAGTTATTTATTAATAGAAAGCTCTCTAATTTGATGAAAAACACCTCTTATGTAGCAGTAGCTAAAAAGGCATTATTTCATGGATGATTCTCTTAGAAAGACATATTTAATTTAAAAAAAAATTGATGATAAAAAATTTTATTCATACCGTTTTGAGTTAATTCTACTTTACATTCATGTGTATTGTTGTATCCTGACAATTAAGATAGTGAACACCAGATTTAAAAATGGCATATATTGTAGTGTACATAAAACAAATTCTATAGTCATACTAAATATAATAGGGACCATGTGTGTTTATTTATTAAGATAATGCTTAGAATATGCTTAGTATGATGCTTATACCAAACAAGTTCACAGTGAATGTTTGTTGAATGTATGATTGTATGCATGCGTGCACCTAGGAATGCGAGTAGACATGTGCATTAAAGTTCATGTGCTTAATCCATTTACAGAGATATGATTAGTCTGTGAAGTTTAGTAGATGTAACTTGTCAAATCCCCAAAAGTCTGAATTAATGAAGCTCTAGAGAAAAATTAAACTTACAATTCACCAACTTGCTAACAACAATTTCAATTTTAAACTCCTTTCTTTTATTCCCTAAGTTAAGACCTGTCTATGTATGCTTGGAAGTAATTATCAACCAGGGTATGACACATAGAATTTTGCAATTCAAGTAATTTCCAATCATTATTGAATTTGCAGATTCCTGTGGATTTGTGTTTAAAATGGCCTGATTGGTATGTAGATAAGTAGATGGGTAGACAGAAAAGAGAGGATCAGGATATATGCATTTTATTGTTCTTAGGTAACTATTTATTAGGAAGAGTCAGTAGTATCTGATTTTTCAGATATTATTAATTTAAAACATGATAATGATATTGAGTGATGTGTCATGAACTTAACTACGAAGTCATTTGAGTAGTTATATTTAACGTTGTGCTTGATATCTTGTGATGTCAAAGGCTGCAATGCCCTTTAGTACTGGGCAGGCTGAAAATCAATTCCTTAAAAACCAATAACAATAGGAAGATATCTATTGCAATATTTATTCGGTCTATATTGAACATCTGGTACGTTTTATTTTTGTGATTTTTATAGCAAATGTATTGCCAAAGAAACGCAAGTAATCTATATGCCAGAGCAAAATTACCATAAGAATTTTTACTTTAAACAAACCAGGAAACACGTACTTTAATGTTTAATGTACTATTTCCCAAGAGGTACAATGGGAGATGGAAAATATCCATTTGCAGAAGCAGAAATCTCTATAAACAACAATGAAAACACCATCTTTATTTAAATGATATGTTTTCTTTATATGTTCTGGAATTTTTAAAGAGATATAGCACGCTTAAAAACTGTTTACAACAGTTAAAATATAGGTGTATAAAGACATGATCTCAGATGGATGACATAATATACATTGTTGTTGTTATGTGCTGTCAAGTCGGACCCGACTCATAGTGCCCCTTCTTTGGGTTTCTGAGGCATTATCACTATGGAAGTAGATTATCCCATCTTCCTTCTGAGGAGTGGCTGGTGGGTTTGAACCACCAGCCTTCTGGTTAGCAGTCAAGTGCCTTAGCCACTATGCTTCCAGAGCTCCCCATAATATACATAGTAACTATAATTAAGGAACAATGTAGCCCATGATATTTCAAACTTCTTATTCAAGTTGTCTGTGTGTTTGTGTCTCCCACATATATAAAATAATTCGCTGGATTAGTTAATATCAGAAGATGAGTAACTGTGATGATTATCTCCTGTGAAATTGTTTCAAAAATGGTTTACAACAAATTGTAGAAGAGGATACTGTGTGATTTGATTCTGGATACACACTCATTAACATTTTAATAATTCTGATATCAGAATGTGTCTTACAATTGCTCTTGATCTGAGGTGAAGGTGACTTCTTCCAGAAAGGTTTTTTTTCCTTCCTGATGCCAGTCATATGGGATCCTACCAACTTAATAATTCCTTAAAGTCTCTGCTCAAGGTTTCCAGCCCAATCTAATAGTGTGGCCTTAGAAAGTAAAGCTTCATGAATGTTGGCTGCTTTGTTGCTGAAGCAGTACTTTTTTCCATTTCCTCCATCCCCTGATCACAGTTAAAACAGACATATTTCCTTACTATCTTCCTCTGCAAGGGGGTTTATTTCTCCTTTACACTAATACTGAAGCATTTGGTGCCCCACCTAGATCATCCATCATGAGGATTTTTTCTTAGTGGTACATAAAATAACGATGCATTGCATACCCATTGACATGTTACATTTGATGAAATATGGTAATTTATTAAAGTTATAGATTTTTAAGGCTGACATCATGCTCATGTATCAATTTTTGAGGCCCCTTCGGAGCCAAATGCTCATAGTCACAGTTGAATTTTCTACATGAATATATGTTGGTAAGGCACAGACCATATTAGCATTACAACATTGCTACTAACCCCTAAACTTACAGCTTTGCAGACCATAAGGGTGGCACTACCAAAGATGCTTTATGAAATTCTGGTACTGTTTTGATGCCAACCAAGACATAAATTGAAATGGGTTAGTTGTAGAGAAAATTAAGAACATTGAATTCTGTGGCTATTTCATCCTGGAATACTTAAAAAAAAAAAAAAAAGAAAAGAAAATATGTGCTATAGTCAAGAATCAAAATTGAATGATGCCATTAAAGTAAGGTAAAAGATTGGACAAAACATATTTCAAAGATTCAAAAATCTAAGATGATGTTAACTTAAAAATATATATATATTATTAATTTACGGTACAGCTTTTTCCTTTCTGCGTATGCTCATTCTTGTTTAGTGAAGAGGGGAAAATGGGAGGTAGTTTAAAGGTAAATTGACTTGGCTGCTCATATTCTTGAATGCAAAGTTGGACAAGCTCCAATATTGTGCACAACAGTTAGGGAAGGGAAATAAATTGGAAACAATCTGAGATTTCTCTTTAACATCCTGTGTAAGGCGTAAGTGGAAAGACAAGGAGACCTGCCAACACAGATGCATTTAGGGCTGTACTAAAAGTCCTCCAGGTGAACAGCCATCAGTCATGGAGGAGAAAATGTGCTGAGATCAAGGGAAAACAGAACTGGATTTTTCTGCTTCACCTAGGACAGTTCAACACTAGTGCAGCCTTCACACAAGAGGGAGCATAGTGTCGAGTGAGTGTCAAAGGTTCCATCTAACATGAAATTTCTTCCACCTTAATTCTGTGTTATTTTACATAGTCTCTCTATTAAAATCTCAGGATATTTAAAATATGGAGTGTTACAGAGCATGTGTACCATTGCAGCTGGAACTGATCATCCTGAAGTGTATAATTTGGCTTCGTGTTGCTCAGCAGCTTTCTGTGCAAACATCTCATATCTTTATATGCTTCCATGTGAGCACATATATTTTATTCAATGTGAGAAGTGACATTAGCAAGACAGCATACATGGTTTAACAGGGTTGGGCTTTGGATTATTGCTCACTTCACTTCCAAATATTGACATCACTAATTCTAAGATAATTCACTGATTCCTAATGGTAAGACAGCCTGGCCAAATGGGAGGCCTGACTTAGTTTCCAAATATATGAAATTCACTGCACTCTTTGGTGACTGAACTTTATGTTTGATCAGTTAGCAATACAAGCAGGCAAGTAACAACAACAGTTTCACAAAAGGAATGGATTATCGCTGCAGAACCCCTTGGACTCTTTCACCCTTTCCTTCCATATATCACAAATATCTACTTGGAAATGACTGACCATGAAAAAGGCCCTATACCACTGAACCACAGCAATTCCCTTTCTGCTTTATAATATGCATTCTGACTGAAGAATCAGGAGCAAATGTATTCATGTTCATTTTACTTTCTAAAGCCAACCAACTCTATATGCCATCTTTTCACAGGCTTTCCCTACTCAATTTGCCTCTTTGTAATTTCATCAAAATGCGTCTTTAAAATCTGACGCATTCTCTAAAGCCCATTTATTCAATCTTCAGCAGAATTTAGTTTGCCACAGTCTCATTTTTTTTTAAAGAATTTCATTATGTCACTTTCTCCTTGCATATATGTGAACCCATAACTCAAGCAAATGTTATTTTATGATACTAATTAGATCTACAATGGGACTAGAATGCTAAGAAAAATAGATTAGTCAGTAAGAAAATACAAGTAATTTTCAAAATGAAGTATAATGTTCTATGTATTTGTTGTTGTTGTTATGTGCTGTCAAGTCGGACCCGACTCATAG
>NW_006921594.1:27029885-27077517 GCF_000298275.1 Orycteropus afer afer
TTACCAGATAAGACTACAATATTCTAACAGATACTGTACAAATATCGACAGAAAAAATTAAAGCAATAAAAGACTTGTTTTGGTTAAAATATTTTAATTATGTATTCATTCATTCATCCAAGTATTTATTGAATATCTACAATATCCATGATATTTTATCTGTTGTAGCACTAGGGATATAACAGTGAGCAATAGAACAACGTTCCTACCATCATGGATACCTGGAAATGAGCTGTAGTTATACCCTCTTGTTTCTTTTACTCCCAGTTATGATAATTAACATCTCTATATCTAAGCAAATAGATTCCGTAATATAATGAACTAATAATTCCTAATACTGTAATTCGGGAATGATACTGATCATAATAAAATATTTTTTCATTAAAAATACATTCAGGGAAGAATAGTGAATGCTTTATTGTCCAAATGAAATAAGCCATTTGAAACCATTTATGGAGTTTATGTCAAGGATGTGTTAATAATGCACCATCTCTGTGCAGGGACAAGTACTCAGCCTGACCTCATAACATTTACTCTGATTTATTGGTGTCTTTCTTATTTACAAGGAGATTGGGTGGTGTGGTGGTTAAGACATTCAGTTGATAACCAAAAGATCAGCAGTTCAAACCTACCAGCTGCTCCATGGGAGAAAGATGAGGCAGTCAGCGTCCGTAAAGATTCATAGCTTTGGAAACCATATGGAACATTCCTACTTTGTCGTATAGGGTTGCTATGAGTCAGAATTGACTCCATGGCAGAGGCTTTGGTATTGGGTTCTTGTTTATAGCAGCCCTGTGGTATAGTGGTTAAGCACTTGGCTGCTAACCCAAAGGTGGGCAGTTTGAACCCACCATCTCCTCCACAGAAGAAAGATGGAACAATCCACTTTAGTAAAGATTAGAGCTTTGAAAACTCTATGGGGCAGTTCTACTTTGTCCTATAGGGTTGCTATAAGTCAAAATTGATTTATGGCAATTTTTTCCCCTTAGTTTTGGTTTCATTATGTCACATTCTCCCTGTATATATGTGAACCCATAACTCAAGCAAATATATTATTTTGAGATACTACTTTGATCTATGATGGGACTAGATTGCTAAAAAAAATAGATTTGTCAGAAATACATGTAATGAAATACACATGTATAATGAAGATAAAACACATAAGAAAGTTGTTGGGGAGAAAACCTGGCAAGCAAAGTGGATACATTCTAACAAGGTCAATTTGTGGTCACCTATCTCCTGGTAAGGGAGCTCTGGTAGCAAAGTACCTAAGGCACTTGACTGCTAACCAGAAGGCTGGGAGTTCAAACCCACCAGGCACTCCTCAGAAGGAAGGTTGGGCAATCTACTTTCGTAGTGATACTGTCTCAGAAACCCAAGGAGGGGTTGTTATGAGTCGGGACCAACTTGATGACACACAACAGCAACAACGACATCTCCTGGTAGGGACATTCATCCAAACAGCCCTGTGGGCATTTGTAGACCAGATCCTGGTACATCCAGGTTACATAACAGGCAGAGTCTGAAGAGTCTGAATTTGAGAAGAGTGACTAGGTTTGTAACGCATGCTGGAAGTGGTGTTTGTGCAATACTGGGAGTGGTGTTTATGCAGTATTGTTGTATTGTGTTTTCGCGTTAATAGAAATACAAATGCACTATACACAGAGTTAGTAGATAAAATCAGTTAATTGATAAAAAAATATTAGGCCTGCTTATAGGAATATTGTAAAAGGCAACAAGAAATTAATACAATAATTATGTACTGTTACAATGCTCACATTTACATTTTGTAAATGTTTATGAACAGTTTATTATGGAGCTCTGGTAGCACAGTGCCTAAAGCATCTGACTGCTAACCAGAAGATTGATGGTTCCAACCCACCAGCCACTCCACGGGGCAATCTACTTCTGTAAAGATTTACCACCTTGGAAACCCAATGGGGGTCACTATGCGTTGGAATTGACTTGAGGGCAGTGGATTTGGGTTTGGGGTTTTTATGAATTGTTCATTAGCAGTGATGATGTTATTGATGAGTTTCCCCAGTAGAGGGAAGCATAGCTTCATTATTATTTTCATAAATGATTAAACTGGGGGGGGGCGTGGCAAGTGAAGGAATACTTACAATTTTATTGCATTTTAAATCAAGATTGGTTGATATTTCATCATTAAATAAGCCATCTTGACATTAAACAGGCCTTGGCTTCTTTTAGGAAGCATAAAGTGAACTTGGTCCAAAATGCTCAATTTAAGGGAACGGCCGGCCTACTAGTAAGTCAGTGTGAAGACATTTAAATTATCTTCTACTTGACTACTACATAATAACAATTTATGAGTATTATCATTGTGAGCATAATGAATAATTTGCATGATTTTTTTTTAATGCTACACTTTCTTCTTGGCTGTATTTTTAATGAACATTGCTGTTGTCTACTCTCCTCAGGTGGCTACTACTTATGAAAGCATATACTAAAACTTGACTTCTTTTGTTAATATAAGACCATTGAACCTTAAATCACATGCAATTCTAAAATCTTGAATTTGTCATAACTGTGACAAACTTACTTCAGTGCTTCGTTTCCTTTAGAATTTTCTGTCTGCTAGATTCTCTTCCTCGTAAGTCAGGTTTCTTTAAGTTCTCTTGTAGGCGGATGTACATCTGACTGCATGTGTGTGGGTGTGCATTATTGCTTATGATTTTGTCCTGGTGTTAGCAGATTAAAAGATGAAAATGTGACTTACCGTGGTGCTGCAAGTCAGAGCAGTGAGTCAGTGGGTCTCCATTTCTTATATCTTGTCGTCTTGTACGTCTAAAACAGTTACAATCAAAAGATATTATTTTCTCTCTCTATTTATTCCTTCTCAGGAATTTGCCATAAAACTGAAGAAAAACCAATAGTCTATATCAAAGACTCCATGAATTTATTAGCAAGACATGCATCTAATTCTGGCTAAAACACTTTTTTCAAAGCAGCTCATGATACGTGTAAGAGAAGTCTGCAAAAGGATTTAGATATGTAACAGGTACACAAAAATACTTAAACTGTGTTAAAAGTCAAAGTATCACTAACAGAATTCATGGTTTTTCACAACTAATGTCAATCAATATGAATCTAACATCTAGCAACTCTAGGCTTAACTTCTGAGGAAAAACATAAAATTTAGAATAGCAGCCTATCCCATAAGCAGAGTTCACTATTTTTTTTTTCTAATTATTAATGAGGGAATAAGCTTGAAAATTAAAATTCATAGGATGGTTCTTTTTTAATACATATAAATAATTCTATAGTGTTTTGTTAAATTTAAAAATATTAAGCATAGAAATTCTATTTTTAAGTCAGTTCTAAAAATTTTTGCTATAATATCATCCTTTTTGTAAAAACAAAACCAACAAACAACGCAGTTTCTTATATGATCATATGGCTATGGATGCAAACCAGAGAAGGGATTGAAAGGAGAAAAACAACAACAAACTTAGACCTAAGGTTCAGACCTCATTTTGCCAGAGGAAAGTGAAAGATAAGACACCAACTCCATACTAGCATTCGGAAAAGCCAAAGTTTACAAAAATGAAAACTATTCCCACATTCTCCTCTCCAAATCATATTGTAGTTGTTGTACATTCTGAGCCTCCTGTTTCTCCACTTCATTAACAGTTGACTGAGAGGGAAAACATGTACTATTGCTATTGTGGTGCAAAAGAGGAGATGTGTAGTTTGAGCAAGAGGGTAAAAATGGAGCTTGGCTATGTGTAACAGACTGGAAAAGATTGGGGAACACTTGCTCAACTGTTTACGGGATCTATTTTAATGGGTATTGTCTTGCTACAAAATTAGTTACCATCCCTAAAAAGAGCTCTCACAAAGGCCATTGAGATTTGCAAATATGGATTTTGTTACTGTATTCACAAATATAGAAGACTAAAGTATTTATAGATTTCTATTTGTAGAATTAGTAAGACTATCAAACAGATGTTGCACATTTCAGAATTGAGCAACAAGAGAACTTGTAAAACACGAACCACAAAGCATTTGGGAAGGCATTTTTCACTGTCATTTAGGATTTTCAAAAATGCCTTCACAAAGAGCATATAGGTTGTGAGACCTCTAAACATCCCTTCCAAAGGCATATGTCAGACACATGACAGTGGATTAAGGAAAATCTGTAAAGCACAACAAAAATGTGTTAATGATAATTCCTTCAATTTTGAATTGTTGCTATGCAATAAACACATTTCAAACACACAATAACATACAGCTTTTAATTTGTTATAGATGTGGCTATGACATTTTAATCAGTTTTCTTATTAAGACAATCTTAAATTCAAATAGATTATTATTAATTACTAACTAGAAAATTAGACATGTATTAATTTGGGTAAAGGTAAATGCAATATATGACAAGGGGGTGATCAGCACAATAGCATTAAGGTAAAGGAAGTCATTGAAGGGCACAAAAGAGTTACAGACAACAAAGGTAAACACTGGTACACACACAATCCTGCAACAGCAGTGATACCAAACAATAATCTACCAAGTAGATACACAAGCAGACAAGCAAGCTGAACAGGTACGGGAAGGTGAACAGGACTACACACGTGGCTGTATGTAGTTTGGCAGAGGATATTTCTACCTACATATTTGTATATACTGTAAATATATCCATGTATATAGCAGTGGAAACAGGAGGCAAAGTTATAAAAGCATCTTAGCCATAAGCAAACACCCTGTGGGAATGAGTCAGTGGATTTGGGGGCTTAGGACAGCTAATTCAGTTGGCATAACATAGTTCACAAAGACAGTGTTCTACATCCTACTAATAGTGTCTACAGTCTTAAAACTAGTAAGCAACTATCTAAAGATACAGCTGCTGGTGTACTCTTCCCATCTGGAGGAAAGAAGAGTGAGGAAAATCAAAGACTCAAGGAAACAATTAGTCCAAAGGACTGATGTACCACGTAAACACAGCCTCCATTAGCCTAAGATCAGAAGAACTGGATGGTGCACAGCTACTACTATTGACTCTATGATCAGGATCACAATAAAAGGTTTTAGACTGAGAGGGGAAAAAAAGTGGGAAACAAAATTCAAAATCATAAAAAAAAAAGACAAGACTTACTGTCCTGATAGAGACTGGTGGAACCCCCAAAACTGTAGCCCTTATACACCCTTCAAAGCTGGATCTGAATCCACCCCCAGAGATCACCTTGCGGCCAAGCAACAGCCAGCCTTATAAACTGAACAGTGATACTTGTGAGGAACATATTTCTCAGAATCATCAATCATCTGAGACCAGAAGGAGAGCATTTGCCCAAAAACAAAGCTCAGAGGACAGGAGAGGTCAAGACAGAAGGACGAATGGAAACAGGGAACCCAGGAAGGAAGTAGAAAGAGTGATGTTGAATTGAGGGGATTGAAACTAATATTACAAAACAAAATGTGTCTATACTGCTGAATAAAAAAACAAATTTGTTCAGTAAACTTTCACCCAAGCTGTTATAAAGGAGAAAACAAAAACAAACGAATAGTTTATTACTAAATTAGGCAATATTATACACTTTCACTGAGAGAGGAAATGATACTCATATTTAATTCAAACATAAATTCCATATTGTTTGAATAACATTGACATTCCTTTAGATCTAAATGCTTTTAAGAAGCGTATTTTAAATAATTTAATTTTATTGCTCTAAACACTGTATATTGCCATTTATTAAATTATCTATGGTTTCTTTGATCTATAAGACTTTCTCTCCAAACTAAGTTTTTATTTTAATTTAAAGTTTAAAGTTTTTAAATTAAAATTTCAACATCATAAATGAGTATGTGGAAGTAATATAGACATACTATCATCTTAAGTCTGAATATTGAAGGCATAAGAAAATTATGAATATTTCTTATATGGTATGAGTTAGTACTACATTTACATCTAAAATTATTATTAGCAAGTTACTGTGTTTTAATCATTATGAACTGCTATGGACAGATATGACAGATTTAAACCATAGATGGTTTCATAATATAGTCAGTGTTATCTAAAGTGTGCAATCAAAAGATTTAAATAGACATCAGGACCATTTTTTCCTAACATATTGTTTTTAAACATTTAAAATGATATCAATGTTGTGGAACAGACCTCACCAGCTATGAAAAATTTACTTTCATAGGTACTTGAAAACATTATCAAAAAATAAGCAAAACAGGTCATATTGATTCTAACATGCAGTGGCTTGATAATACTGGTTCCTTTTTCATTTTTTAATAGGTTGGTATGCATATCATTAATGTCTAGATCCATATTAACAAGATACTCTATATTACTATCATCTACCATTACTCAAGGAGCTCTGGTGGCATAGTGTCTAAGGCACTTGACTGCTAACCAGAAGGCTGGCAGTTCAAACCCATTAGCCACTACTCAGAAGGAAGGTTGGGCAATCTACTTCTGTAGTGATACTGCCTCAGAAACCCAAGGAGGGGGATGAGTCGGATCCGACTCAATGGCAATGTATTTTGTGTGTGTGTGTGTGTGTGTGTATTATTACTCAAATCTTAAACCTTGGTAAATGGCATCAGAGAAAAGCAACCATCAGCAGACAATCTGTGGTGATGGTTTTCTTGTCAAATTAAGAGAATGTTACCTTTTTTAAAGTAAAAGAAAACCAAGTTTGGGTACAATTTTTAAAATATGTTTCTGTAGGAATATTGGATAAAAGCATTTCTGGGATATAAGAATCTTAAATGATCAAATACACATTTCAAATGCACTCAATCAAGTATAAATAATTTACAGTTATAGTTCATGTAAATGTAGTATTGTTTGCAATAATGTTTATGTTGTATCTTAGCAACTTTTATCCAGGTACATGCAGAAAATATCTTTAGGTATTATTAAGAATATGCTTAAAACATATGTATATGCATGAATGGATGTATAATAGGTATTTTTTACATTGTTTTATATTTCCAGTTTAATTGCTGTAACTGTAAGATGATATTTTGATAATACAATGACATTTACATTACATTTAGTTAAATAAAGATGTATTTTATGATGTTAGTTGATCAACGTTATATATGTTACCTAAACAATAGGATATTCTCAAAACTATAAACAATTCATTTTATGATCGGGTTCCTGTGTACCAGCTAAGACTCTAATGACAAATGCATTCCTTTCTCTGACGATTTTCTATTTATTCAGGGACATTGTCTT
Source organism: Orycteropus afer afer (assembly GCF_000298275.1). Lineage (NCBI taxonomy): Eukaryota > Metazoa > Chordata > Mammalia > Tubulidentata > Orycteropodidae > Orycteropus > Orycteropus afer. The sequence goes on from NW_006921594.1 coordinate 27,037,099, forward strand.
ATTAAAATTTAAAACCAGGATAGAATGTTGTGGGATAAAATAAAAGGAGCATATGAACGAAAGGTCAAAAGGCATGAGGTCCAGTCTAAGTTCTGTTCTGAACTTTCTCTTTGACTTTGGCTGTCAGTTGCCTGTTGTGTAAAATGAAGTTGTAATACTTTACGATTTCTAAGTGTAAACATTTAGCGATATGAGTACACCATTTTATATTTCCCTCTATAATTTATTAAAACGATTTGTTCCATTACATTTAGTACCCAACTTCCCTGTGCACTTTCTGATTGTTTTGACTATTTTAGGAAGGAAAAATAAACAGACTTACTCTTTAAACCTTTTAGGCATCAGCAGCTCCAAAAATGAAATCAGGTAAGGCATATAGGAAACACTTTGGATCTATTTTGAAGAGTTTTCTTACCTCTTTGCAGTAGGAAAATAGCGAGAACATGCAGAACCGTCCCAGGCACAGTAAGGGTCGCGGGCAAGACAGCACTCTGCGCAGGCTTTTCCATAAATGTCACACCGGTGCAGAGGGAGTTGGGCAACTCCAGCACTGGAACCAACATATAGTTGTTGCTGTGGAAAGAGGCCACTGTTACGACAAAAGTGTTGTTTTTCAAATTCCTTTCTTCTTAAAAAGAACTTTCATTTGTACATAACCTATCAAAAATATATTTACAGGTTTTAAAAAAGAAACTACCATTAGTAGTAGCTTCCTCAAAGGCCTAGCAAATAATGTGGCAGTTTTAAAATAGAGCAAGATCAAAATCTAAATATTTGATCGAAACAAACTCACTGCCATTGAGTCGACCTTTACTCGTAGAACCCTCATTGGGTTTCTGAAGCAGTAAATCTTTAAGGAAAATAGCAATATTCTGAACAATACAATGTTCAAACCTTCAGTTTTTGGAAAGCTTTTTTTTATTTTTCACTTCTGTTCGTAGTATCGATTAACCAGAATATTTGCATTGCTATGTATTTTGACTGCTAACCAGAAGGCTGGTGGTTCAAACACACCAGTCAGTCCTTGGAAGGAAGACTGGGCAACCTACTTCCATAGAGCTACCGCCTCTGAAGCCCAAGGAGGGGTCAGTATGAGTTGGAATTGACTGGACAGCAGTGAGTTTGGTTATATATTCTTTGAAATGGGAGTCATTTGCTTCTGAATCCTGGGTGCCCAATTACCTTGTCTGAGGTGTAGACTGTCCTTGAATAAGAAAGGAAAGAACAAGATTTGCTTCTTGCATTTGAAAGTTTTCTCTACAGCAAGAACCTCTTCCTCTTATACTATATATAGGAAAATAAACAACCTACCAAATTCCTTCTCATTAAAATATTACCAAAGAGGAAATGAAGTCTATTCTGGCTGTTGTAGAGTACCTAATTAAAAGGTAAGATTTAGCTGGAAAAGCATTGGCTCGGCATTGGGTACCTGGATTCTTGTTTTTCCCCTCCCTTAACTCTGAGTGATGTTTCCATCTTGCTACTTTTTCTTTCATGACTTACATCTAATCCATGATTTACCATCAGCTTTAATTCCAGGATGATTTACTTTTTTTTTTTTAAATACTTAACTTCCACAGAAGCATGTGTAACCCGGCCTTTAAATCCAGATAAAATTCTCCAATGCCATTAACCTTGAAATGAATTAGAGTCATTGAATAAAGCAGAATGTGGAAGAGTGAAAGCAACCGTATAGCAGCTACTAATTCAGATTTACAGTAGAATTTTTGAAAATGACTATAACAAAGGGGATCCAGTTATTTAATTTATTTTCATAGTTGATGTAATGATCCCCTTTTCTTTAGACTGGAGAAATGAATAATTATAACCAGTAAAAATAAAAAAAAAAAAAAAAAGAAGAAGAGAAAACATTTGTCATGGAGTTGATTCTGACTCATGGCAACTCCATGCATGTCATAGTAGAACTGTGGTCCATAGGGTTTTCTAGGACTGATTTTTGGAAGCAGGTTACCAAGGCTTTCTTTTGAAGTGCATGTGGAGGGGCTGAACCTCCAACCTTTTTGTTAACAGCCGAGTACATTAACTTTTTCACCACCTAGGGACTCCTGAATTATACTCAAAAAACTCACTGCCATGTCAGGATCCGACTCTTAGTGACCCATCCTTGGGTTTCTGAGGCAGTATCACTACAGAAGTAGAGTGCCCCAATCTTCCTTCTGAGGAATGGCTGGTGGGTTAGTATAGTTATTATAGTAAGCTCTAAATAAAAATCATATAAATACATAAACATGTAATAACACACATGGAGAAGACTTCAGAAGTATATTTTAATTCCTCTGTTATAGCATAGTGGCTAAGGCACTTGACTGCTAACCAGAAGGCTGGCGGTTCAAACCCACCAGCCACTCCTCGGAAGGAAGGTTGGGCAATCCTACTTCCGTAATGATACTGCCTCGGAAACCCAAGGAGGGGTCGCTATGAGTCAGGGCTGACTCGACGGCACATAACAACAACAACAACAACTGTTATACAAATAAAAAAATAAGTTCCAGAAAAAATGGTATCCAAACCATGATATGCTCTTTTCATATTACAAATTTCCTAATAGACAAAAATGGATGTAATCAAACTTGCATCCTCAAAAGACTTTCATATAAGGACTACACATATAAATAAGTGGATAAGTTGAATAATGGTAAATACTATTAGAATTTTAAAAATTATTAATGTTATTAGGAATGTTTATGTAAAAAAATGTTCTATGCTTAAAGCTAATCAAATAATTTATATATTTCTTAATGCAAGAAAGGGACATGAGAAGAAGAAATAAAATAAAACCTAAACCATTGTGGAAGCAGTTATACTGACAGCGTTTATTCCATCCACTAACTGGAGAAAATGAATTTATAGTATATAATAAAAACCACTCGCCACTGAGTCATTTCTGACTCACGGGAACAGCATGTGTGTTGTAGTAGAACGGCACTCCATAGTGTTTTCAATGGCTGTGATGTTTTGGAAATATATTGCCAGGACTTTTTCCAAGGCACCCCTGGGTTGATTTACCGCCAACCTTGATTAGTAGCCAAGCACTTAATCATTTGTGCTACCCAGGGACTCTAGTGTGTGTGTGTGTGTACATTTAACTAGATATTTAACTGTTTACTGTATTCAATTTTTATTATTATGTTGGAAGATGCCATTTTAAATTTAAACTTAGAAATGATTGCTTAATTCCCAGGAAGAAAAGCTCTTTCTTGAGTCTTAAAAGATCCACAGGACCAGTATGTGATGACAATCAACAAAGGTTTGAAAAAATATTAACAAAAAACTGACTTAATGGAAGGAGCCTCCTTTACTTCCATCTTTTATTTCTTCTTCCGATCAGTTCTAGTTTATTTTTAATGATCTTAGATTCTGTAGAAACCAAGAAATTTTAATTTGATTAAAAATTTTAAAAATATAATATTTAAAAAATAACAGAACTAGTTAAATAGGGCTAGCAAAATCCAGAAGCATGATTGGTATTGGTGAATATATGCATGCCCATCTGTACATCATGATTGTAAAAGTTTTTAAGAAACTACTGGTCAGGCTAGTTATACTTAATCTAAAGAATGATATGTTTGGTCAAAATCTCTTAAGAAGTATGAGCAGAATTCATACTTACAGATTTTTTAAAGACTATGCTATTTGAAAAGAGTTGTTATTATCTAAAGCTGTCACAACCCTTTTGGAAAGAACAGAGAAATAATGCATTGGAGGAATAGAAAAGCAAATTATGGTAACTGAAATTATTGTAATGAAATCTAAAGTCTGTGGGAAAAAAAATGCCAAAAAGATATACAACTCAATGTCCACTTTTCATTTTACATTTATTCTGCAGTAATATTAATGATGTGCAAAAATAATTATGTTATCCAAATGAAATATAGAGGAGGCTTGCAAGCACCACTGAGCATAATCCAGTCACTAACAAGTAACCTGATGTGATCTTTCTGCCCAATTTAACATCACCACAGGCTTTTTCACCATCCTCCCTAACAACTGTGGGCCATAAGGAGGAAATGAGTCCATTTATCCAGAAAATTAGTTGCAATATTACTTGTCCTTCTTGCAACTCCTATCTCACTTCAAAAATGCCCATAAGCATACATGGAATTGAGTCATATCTCAATGAAATACAATCTTTAGTAGTGGAAAAAGAAGGCTATGGATGTTTTCTTCTCTAAATGTCATTGCATTTTAAATTGGCACACTGTTTTTGTTGGTGGTAAAATGTGTTGTATTTAATAGGCAATTTTTTTTAGGTTGCTTTAATAATTTTATGACAGAAAGGAATGTTTTAAAAAACTAGATGTGGGAGTAATATAATTAAGATTAACAATGAAGCCTAGCAAAGAATAAATAAATAATTTTAAAAATTATTAAGGGAAATAATATCTCCATCTAGTTTCCATTCTGGAAACCCCCAGATTTCCTTGCCAACATCTGACCATTTTGAAATTACTGGAACAGATGAACACATATTTATGAGGTGTAAGGTGACAGAACAAGGTCAATAATATCTGCGCTCTGAGTTTCTCTAAATATCTTGGAGATTATCGGTCTATTCTGATAGACCTGTGTGAAAATGACACATATTAAAATTTATTGGCACTATTTAGTTTAATTTAATTTTATTGTTCAGGTGATAAAAGCATAGTAAGAAAGAAACAAATAAATAATTCATAAATAAGATTAATCAATTTATTTTATTATATTTTATAATTTTATTAATTTTTACTACAGTGAATGAGAATGACCCTAATTCATTCTTTTTTTCTTTTTTCAAACGCCAGATTATTTAATAATTAACTTAAACTTTGTATCCAAGTTTATTTTATGAAACTTATATGGGGGATAAAAGAATTTATTGGAACTTAAAACCCTAGTTTTCACATATCATGTATCATTTCAATGTCATTTGATTGATTTAAGTATCTTACAAACTATTAATTAGATATGAATGGAGGGACTGTTAACCTACTACACATACCTGTCACCTATGAGTTATATGAGTTTTAGAACTGATCACTTGGCAGTGACCATTTTGCTGTTCTCTTTTTATATTTAAGCAAACTTAAAGTCATATTTTTTTTCTCTAGCACACTATACTATAGAAAAAGTAAAATTAACATTGAAGTCAAAATCCTCCAAACATATACAGCCCAGGACATCAATTTATTAGCCTGTAAAATATAGTTTTTTAAATATACAATTGAAAACTTGAAAATTAAATTATAAATTTATTTATATTCTTAAATGCCCACCAATGTTTTATTAATGTATATTTAAAGTGTGTGTGTGTGTGTGTGTAAAGAGAAAGAGATGGAAGAGAGAGATAAATCTAAAGCATCAGAAAAGATGTAAACAACTACTGGGTAAATTATATTACAGTGGCCACAATATAAATTCTTTAAATAAAAATTTACAGCAAAAAATGACCCAGGAAATACATTCATAAACATGTTTCATATTTAGATTGTTCAAACCATATGTCATAATGGTTTTGACCAAATTAAGATTTGTCAAAAACATGGGGCAATGAAAATTATTTTTAATTTTTCATTATATTAGCTTACTGTACAAAATGACTTTTTTTTTCTTGGTCTATTTTTCCATTGTTATTAACCATTGTTAATAAATCTATAAAAACCTGATGGATAGTAAATATATCTAAAAATCACACGATCAGAAATACATAACTAAGAAAATAGAGAGTCTAGCTTGCAATACATAATGAGAGTACCTGCTTTGTAGAAAGCTCCATTGCTGAAATAGTAGTTGGTTCCTAAAGAAGAAAAATAAATATGGGAAATAATTGTTCACTTAGAAAAATCAGTTACTAATTAAATAACACAAGGCACTCATGTATGTTTTCAGAGAGAAACTTTAGTGCCCACCAGAAGCAGGAAATAACACATCTGAGGGAAACTATGTAGAGAAGTGCTAAATGTGTAGAGCAGACAAGGACCTGCCAATGTCCTCCTATAAAAGACCATCAGGAACACACCTGTATCGACCATGTTGGGTTTATTGCTCATTGCAGTAGAGAGAATGCACATGATAAGGTACCAAGGGCCACTCAGAAAGAAGATACGGAAAGGAGTTAATGCTTTGGGCTTGTGTTAAGTGATTTGGGGGAGGGTTTGAAGAAGCAGGGCTTTGCTCTGGATTGGATGCTGTCAAAAAGCAGGGGTAATTCTATGATTAAGTATCTTAATAAATCTTATTTAGAAGAAAGGAAGAGCAGAGAGAGGCTAAAGCTGTGATTGGTAGAGATGCAACCATCACTCATATGAGGCAGGATAGAGGGATGTTTGGTCATTTTTGTGGTTTGGATGATATTTATATTTTTGTCTGTGTTCAGACATGTCTTGATTTACCATGGCTCAAGGTGACCTTGTCTGATTTGGTGTTTTGTGATGGTTTATGTACAGCTGGAGAAGACCATGGCCTGAGAGTGCCAGACCAGCTCCTAACAACACCAAGGGCAAGGCAGCTGATAGTACTAGGCCAGTTCTCAGCTATCAGAGATTGTGTGAGCTCAGTTAAAATGAGATTACAGTATTTTATTATTATTAAAAAGTCTGTTTATTCGGCAACAACCTAAACTCAGGTCCTAGAGAATATAATCTCTCCAATTCCTATCAAAAGACTGATATAAAGAAATAACCAGAAAAGAAACAGTCACTAATTCACTTCTTCAAGTATTCTTTGACAAACATAGACCACCCAAAGGCTATACACATGAACACATTAGCTTATCTCTTTCTAGATGTACTTTCACTATACTGTACTCCATCAAAGACAAACACAATGTTTGGAAAATTTTTGTGGGTTGCTGAGGGGGCTGATGAGGAATAGGCTTAGGTGGGTAGTATGATCTTTAAAAGCCTCATTGTATAGGCGACTGAACTGAACCAAAGCCTAAAGAAAGTATAACTGCCTGATTCAAATTGTGACAGGCCTGACCAGAAGTGTGAGCTTAGGCAATGTATTTAGACTGCTTGTATTTCAGTTTTCTAATCTGAATAACGGGGATGATAGTCCTTTCTCATAGGGTTGTTGAGAGGATTAAATGAGTTTATATACATAAAGCACATTATAAATGTGCTTGGAGCATAGTGTTTATTAAAAAGTCTCTTTCACACACACAAGTACATCTCCTTGGCTCTAGCATTTATAACTATTTAGGTATATACCTTATTTAACTTGTGTCTTGTAATTTGCACCCCACACCCCAAAGCAGTCTGAGGTAAGTCTTTGCAGGTAGGGAGCAAGAAGAGTGAAATAGAGAGGTGAGAGGAAAGAGGAAAAGCTCATAAAATAAGAGGTACATTATGGAATTCAACATTGACATTTAATCTGAGGATAGTAGATAATAAAACTGTTCACTGAGTTGTATACCAAAAACCAAAAAAACAAAACAAAACAACAACAAAAAAAAACACTGCTACCGAGTCAATTCTTACTGATAGTGACCCCGTTGGGTCTCCAAGGTAAAAATCTTTATGGAAGTAGATGGTGCCATCTTCCTTCCAAGGAGCTGGTGGGTTTGAATCTCTAGACTTCTAGTTAGCAGTCAAATGCCTTAGGCACTGCACCACCCAAACTCCTTTGCGTTGTATACCAAAAGATGTATTTATTCATGGGTTTCGTTTCTCACTGGTTGTACCTGGGGGTGTTAATTCTCCCACACCCCTATCTATGACACTTGCTTCCTATCAGAGAAGCCCTGAGGCAGAAAGTGAAAGACTTGCAGACACTATTAAGAGTGAGGAACACAGGATGTGAGGAGGAGCAGCAGAAGTATTTGACCATCTTATTAACTATCTGTCTTTTCCATTTGGCAAAGGGTTTTCTGGGCTATTTAGTTCACTACTATATCCCTAGGAGCTCTGGTGGTATTGTGCCTAAGGCATTTGATTGCTAACCAGAAGGCTGGTGGTTCAAACCCACCAGCCACTCCTCAGAAGGAAGCTTGGGCAATCTACTGCTGTAGAGATAACGCAGTGAGGTTTTTTTTTTTTTTAATATATATATGTGTGTGTATATATATATATGTGTGTGTATGTGTGTGTGTGTGTGTGTGTTTTATATCTCTAGTACCTTACATATTAAGATCATTAATATCTCGGGAGCTTTGGTAGCATAGACACTATGCACTTGACTGCTAACCAGAAGGCTGACCAGAAGGCTGACGGTTCAAACCCACCAGCCACTCCTCAGAAGAAAGATGGGGCAATCTACTTCCGTAGTGATACTGCCTCAGAAACCCAAGGAGGGGTCACTATGAGTTGGGTTCAACTCGACAGTACATAACAACAATAGCATAGTACCTGGGACAGTACTTACAACTACTCAGTAAATATTTATTAAATGAATGAATGAACTTTATCAATTTTTCATTTTCTCTTTTATCTCTTCAAATTTACCCCACTATACTCTTTTCCTTCTGTTGAATTTGTATATATGAAGATAGTCATATTCTACAAGTCTTTCATTTCCTTCTAGCTTAGCTAAAATTTGTTGAAAAATAATGAAAATATTCTATATTTAAAAAAATACAAAAACATCCAAATCTTCTGCCTTCAAATCAATTGCAAACCACGGTGACCTTATGGGACAGAATAGAACTGCCTCAAAGTGTTTCCAAGGCTATAAAACTATAAATTTTTAAGGAAGTAGGCTGCTGCATCATTCTCCCATAGAAAAATCTTATATTAGTAGTCAATATCATTCACTTAAGCTAAGAAAATGGGAAATCTCTAAATTATTCCATTATATTAACTTACATCCTAAATCATTTGTCTCATTTGTGTCTCAGGAAATTTGTCTTAAATTTATTAAGAAAATCCTGTTCTCAGTTCAGAGTGAAGTGTTTGAAATGAATTTGTAGTTGTCTACTACATAAGGGGTAACTAAAATGATAAGGGGGAGCTCTGGTAGCATAGTGCCTAAGGCACTTGACTGCTAACCAGGAGGCTGGCGGTTCAAACCCACCAGCCACTCCTCGGAAGGAAGGTTGGGCAATCCTACTTCCGTAGTGATAACTGCCTCGGAAACCAGGGAGGGGTCGCTAGGTGTCGGGCCGACTCGATGGCAAACAACAACAACAACAACAACAACAAAATGATAAGGGTGGAAGAGCTCACCCAGAGAAAGGAGGTGCTATCCTAATAAGAGTGGAATTTTTCTGTGAGAATTGTTATCAGTCATAAAGAAAACCATGGTGAAAGCAATGTTAACCACGGTCTAATTCACTCTTATGCAGAGATATGATCTTTAGAATTTAGTAGAATCAAATGTCAAACATCAAGGGGAATATGAGGTACAGATTTCCACCTTTAAAAGACAAAGCAGAAGATTATATTTAAGTTTTTAAATATTGGAACCAATTAACCAAAGTGGAAAATTTAGAAGAATTAGGAAAATTTTCCACTGCAACTCTTCAATTCCAACAGTTTCATATGAGAAATTGTTATGTGATTATGCAAGCAACTAACTTCATGCAAGCTTTCATGAAATAAATTTTACAATAAGACTGCAAAGAAGGGACTTCATAGGCTAAGAATTAACTAGTGTTAATTGAGCTAAAAGTTAGCTCTGAATTCTTAAAAAAAATGAAGTTGATTATTATTAATACCTTTCCTGTTTATTAAAAATGTAAAACATCAAATATCTATGTTTTTGATGAAAATTTAAGGCATATAAAAATGAATTATTTCAAGAACAATCATGGGAGAAAGAAGGGCTGCTTACACACAGGGAGACAGCTCAGAGGGCAGGAGTCCATGGAGGGATAGATACTGGGAAGAGGTAACTATGGGGAGGAAGTGGGAGGGGAGCTGTTGCATGGTGGTAAACTGCGGTCAATGTCGTGAGACAAAGTGTATGTGAACTGCTGTATGGAAAGTGAATTTGCTCTGTAAATCTTCACCCAAATCACAATAAAAAAAAAGATAAATAAATAAAATAAAAATAAAAATAAAATTAATTATTTCATACACAAATTGTAAAACATAAAAAGACCCTAATAAACATAGGGGTTCATTGTATTATGATTTCAACATTCTTAAAATCGTAGAATTCTTTAATTAAAGCAATTTTATTAAATAAAAATTAATAGCAATTTTGAATAAGATGTTGCCTGTGGTTGAACTTTAATAGACAATATATTATGATGACATTTATTTAGATAAGCTGTATCTTTTTCTGAGATAGAGCTGGTGGTGACTATGATTTCCACTTAAAACAGATGTAGCTTCATAAGCATATTTTTATGAAACTTGTTTCAATTGCAGACGTAATTGGTGTTCAAGTAAAAATGAAATTAAAAACTTAGCATCTTTTCAAGATTTTCTATGACTCCAATTTACCATCCCCCCCCCCCAGATATTTTAATCTAGTCCTTATTAAACTTTCACACTTGTAAAGCTTTTCAACTTGCTGATCCCAGGAGACTTTGACATAGCTCACTGGATGCTGAGCAGGCACATGGACTCTCCCTTAGAATGAGTTAATAGACTAGGTTTTGGAAAGCATCAATTATGTTTTACATTTGAATGAAAATTAAACTCTTTCATTTGTTTGCTCAGCTGTTCATGGAATATCACATAAGTTGAGTGTAAAATGCCTGTGTTATCTATGTAACTGCCTTGCAATCCTTTGCAGTCAATATAACTATAAATAAAACACATGGTACTAAGTGAACTGCAACTTGATGTCACACACTTTCCTGTCTCGAAAGTAAAACCCTTTTTGACTGCCCTGGAGAGAAAACCCTACACTGACTGTTGTTGTTGTTATGTGCCATCGAATCAGACCCGACTCATAGTGACCCCTCCTTGGGTTTCTGAGGCAGCATCACTACAGAAGTAGATTGCCCAACCTTCCTTCCGAGGAGTGGCTGGTGGGTTTGAACCACCAGCCTTCTGGTTAACAGTCAAGTGCCTTAAGCACTACGCTATCAGAGCTCCCCTACACTGACTAGGTAAAATGAAAATCCACATATGTCAGGTTTTTATACTTTCTGAATGTATATATTTTTAAAAGCCCACCCACCTACTGCCATCAATTTCAATGCATAGCTAACATATAGGACAGAGGAGAACTGCCACACAGGTTTCCAAAGCTGTTAAGTCTTTACAGAGGCAGACTACCTCATCTTTCTCCTGCAGAGCAGCTTTCAAACAGCTGACATTTTGGTTAGCGTTTTGGTTACCTAGTACTTCTCTAACAGAAATACCACAAATGGGATGGTTGAACAAACAGTTTATTCTCTTACAATATGGAGGCTTTAAGTCCAAGTTCAAAGTGCCAGGATCTAGGGGCTGGGTGAAAGTACCTCAGCCTCGGGCTTCCGCTCCTCCTCCTGCTCCCGGCCCACTGGAGCTAGAGGCTTTTCTCTGCTCAGACAGCTGCTGGCTGCTGAGACTGACAAGCCCAAGGTTAATAAGTAAAAGGGCACATCCCAATGTTACCAAACCACATGGCAGGCCATTAATTTAAGTCCATTGAAAGTCGAAAGGGTGGCAGAGCATGGCAGGCTGCTGAACAAAGACATGGCTACATGCAGTGTTCAAGTGTGCCTTAAGCTAGACACAATTCCCAAAGCTGTTTCTTATATATGGGAAGCAGACCACGTACCTAAAGGCAGCTACTCAGCTGCTCGCAGTAGATTCCACCATGGAGTTGATTACCACTCTCATCATGGGGAATACTACATCCTGCTGCCCAGCCACTCAACCAGGCCCAGCCAAGTTAACACACAAACTTAACCACCACAGTTATCAACCCACCAGAGCTCCTTTTTAAAAGTATAAATTTTAAGCATTTTAAAGGAAATTTTCATTTGTATAGTTAACAATATGTAGCATTTATTAATAATCTATATTTAAAGAACACATCAGAACAGCAATCCTTAATATATGATATGATGAAGTTGAGGCTCATCTGGTTTTAACCAACTTGCTCAGAATCACATTGTAAATAGGATTCAAATTCAGATATATGGTTGTAAATAACATTTAGAATTGAGTTTTGAATATAAGTATTTTAATGCCATTTTGAATATTTAATAGCAATTCAAAGTCATTTCTAGACTCCTGTACCAAGGCCAATTTTATTTCACCTCTTATTACCTATTAAAAAATTTACTCTAAAATGGAAATTTTTATTACCAAGGAATATTTTTCTTTCTATATTCTGATTGGTATTTGATTTCACTAAGAATAAAAGTATCTTGGATGTAATTGAAACCACTGGAATGCTCTGTGATTAGCCAGGGTGTTTTCCTAAAACCAATCTCAAGATAGCAATGAACATAGACCTGGCTTTAATTCAGGATTTCATATGAGGTTTGGTTATTCAGTGTAGCAAGGACACATAATAAACATGGTCTCATGGAGATGATATGGTAAAATTAACTGGTTGATTTAAATTAAATGTCTTTCTTTTCAAAAGCCAAGAGTATCAGATACTACCGTGATCCTAAATTTGTCCCTTGTCTATTTACATTGTCAAATAATCGTAGTTCTCAGTGTGATCTTTTTATAATTTATTTTGTTTTAAAAGGAATGACTTTCAAGGCTCAACTAGAAACACAGAAACTGTAGAAGTTCTCTGCTTGTTTCACTCTATATGGTGATTGCTTTAATGTGTTACGATTTTTTTTTCTCCCACTGCAAAAATTAAACAAAGTTTGACAGTGAAATATTCCAATTGCTAGACCACAATATATGTATGAACTTTGCCTGATAGAATAGAATGTTGAAAGTAAGTATTTCCCTAAACTCTGCCCAAATATGTTTTCTCTACTTGAGTGCCAAAGAAATAATAATGACAATAGTGAATGACAGAGACTATGGAAGACAACTGGAACATGTATCTATGAAAATCAATGTGTTCTATGTAGAAAGCTTTTTAGAAAATTATAGATTCATAAACACTCACTTCCACATCAGCACAATATTATTATTTATACTTAATTGTTGTTACTTGTTTTTGTCAGGTGCTTTTGAGTCAGTTCCAACTCATACTGATCCCCTGCTCAACAAAACAAAAGACTCCTGGTCCTGCGCCATCCTCACAAAGCTTGCTATGTTTGAGCCCATTGTTGCAGTCACTGTGTCAGTCCATCTCATTGAGGGTCTTCCCCTTTTTCACTGACACTTTACATCAAGCATGATGTCCTTCTCTAAAGACTGTCCTTCTTGATGACATGTCCAAAGTACATGAGACAAAGTCCTGCCATCTCACTTCCAAGGAGCATTCTGGCTCTACTTCTTCCAAGAGAGAAGGGTTTGTTCTTTCAGCAGTCCATTGTATATTCAGTATTCTTCACCAAACACCATAAGTAAAATGTACCAATTCTTCTTTGGTCTTCCTTATTCATTGTCCAGCTTCCACATCATATAAGGCTGTTGAAAATACCATGGCTTGGTTCAGGTGAACTTTAGTCCTCAAAGTGACATCTTTGCTTTTGAACACTTTAAAAAGAACTTTTGCAACAGATTGGCCCAATGCTACTTGTCATTTGATTTCTTATCTGTTGTTTCCATAGACATTGATTATGTATCAAATTAAAGAAATCCTTGAGAACTTTAATATCTCTGTCTATCATGATATTGCTTATTGGTTCAGTTGTGAGGATTTTTGTTACCTTTATGTTGAGGTGTAATCCACACTGAAGGCTTCAATCCTTCATCTTCACCAGTAATTGTTAGACACTGATAAAGAACATTTCTCATGATATCTTAAATATAACACAGGTCACTCAATAGATATCATAAGTATAAGTTGGTTATGTATTTCTCTAGAAATTAATGAATCTTAGATATTAAATACTTGTGTTTCAAAATTGTTGGCTTTCACTAGCTTTTGATTTTGTTAAAAGTCATTTAAGTAATACCTCAAATTAAATATTTTATTAATGTACTAATGAACACTGAACATAAACTTCAATTCCCAGAGATATGAGGAATAAGACTTGCCTAGAATATGGTATCACTACAAATTTAGCATGTTCTGAGTCATAAATTTTCAAAAAATGATTTGATAATAGGGAAAAAAAAATTATTTTTAAAATGGTAAGACATGAATTGAGAAAGTTCTATTATAGAATTTGTAACTATATTCATAGATAATTATGTAGGCCCTTGAAACCATGAGGTATATAAATAACACATAAGTTTCTAAGTTGCATGTGGTCAGGGACCATATTTGTAGTACTCATCTTTGTATCACCTGGACTGAGCATTGTACAAAGATTATTGTTGTTGTTGTTATGTGCTGTGGAGTTGGACCCATCTCATAGCGACCCCTCCTTGGGTTTCCAAGGTGATATCACTACAGATATAGATTGCCCAACCTTCCATCTGAGGAATGGCTGCTGGATTTGAACCGCCAGCCTTCTGGTTAGCAGTCAGGTGCCTTAGGCATTATGCTACCAGAGCTCCTAGATTATGGTAGGAACTAATATGTATTTGTTTACAGATGAATCAATGAATAAACCATGTTTCAATTATGTGTGACAACTAGCGGGAAATACATGAAAGAATCATGAGGAATACAAGATTAGGAGGATCTGGAAAATAAAAAATACTTAAGATAACATAAAATTTTAGTGTTTGCTGTAACTTCATTTGCAACAGAAGTAATAATATAATATTCAGATATGTATAATTAGTAGTTTGTTTATTTCTTTTCTACTAGAGAATATTATGGCCATAATCAGCAGGATAACTTGCTAGTGGTCCCAATTTCTTCTGTTTATACTCTGAAACCACACTTTAACCATGGGCTCCCTTCAGAAAGACATAAACTCATTAACTTCTCCTTTTTCATTTCTCTCTCAATATTCTTTCATTCATTCAATAAATGTTGATGGAGCACATAATTAGGCTCTAGAGACACAAAAATGAACACAAGACAGCAATTTATTTATACAACCCTCAGTGCCCATTTCTGTTTGCTAAGTCTAGATGGACTGTATGGTAGCTAACATAGTCCATTTGGATTATTCTATTTTAAAATATGTAGGCTAATATATTAATGTATAAATACTGAGATGGAACATATAAAGAAAGCAATGGGCATAGTAAATGATAAAGATGAGTTGTTATTCAATACCAAATATAAATAGAGTAAGTAATAAAAAAATCTTAATATAAATATGATAATTTCATTCTTTTGAAAACTTATACCAAAGCTTAGTAGAAAAGGCTGCTGGAAAGCTTAGTAGAAATGGTTTGTTTTCAGTTTAGCTAAATTAAAATAGTATTAAAAATAAAGTGTGCTTTAGATATAATGTCTCTAATCCTTCCAGTCTCCATGTGAAGTATTATTTTCTCTTATTTTCTGGTGGGGAAGCTCAGAGTGTTCATATCTGTATGCCAAACAGAGTTGTCATGTATATCTGTGTGGCTGAAGAGCCTGAATCCTTTCCACAAGAACAGTTTTTAGTTATTACTACAAAATGTTATGATATACCAGCTATCATCTGTTTCAATACTAATCATAATTTTAGTTGAATGAATATATATGTGTGTGTGTGTGTGTGTATTCTGTCATTACCTAGAGGCTCATTGCATTGACAAAATTAATATAGACATATAGGACTAAGAGAATTCTTGGGAGAATTTTGTTGACCATTAAAATACGGAATTAACTGAGAAAAAAATTAAAGCCAGCTCCTTCATTTTACATCTAAAATATCTGAAGTACTTGGAGACCAAAAGAAATCACAGAATTTATGAGATTAGATCCAAAGTTTTCTTATTGTTCTGTTCATTAAATTATTCTAATTCTAGTCTGTTTTGCAGTTAAAAATACTCAGTATATGTTTGTTCTATTCCTTTATCAAAATTTTAAAATAAGCATCTACATCCCTGTCATACCTCAAATACAATTCATATCAAAATGTGTTTTTATTCAATCTATTTATATTTGCTTGCTCTCCAAAACGAATGAAAGATTTTATGATCTATGTGGTACCGCTTCAGTTCCCCACTTTCAATTCACCCTGTGTCTTCCTACCTCTACCTGCAACCCTGTAGAAATAGATCTGAACCATGGAGGTGATAGTCCATGATTCAGGACAAAGGGGCCAATAATCTGTATGTTTTTAAGTACACAGATTAGAAAATATTACAAAATTTCTACCAGTGAGATAAAAACCATAAACTTTCATTTGCTAAAAAATATTTTCTTTAAGAAAATATGATCATTTAAGAATAAGCAAAAAAAATGATTAAAATATCTTCATTCCTCTGTCCTTCTGAATGTATCTCATTTAACTTTCAAGAAAGGTACATTTCATCCCAATTATACCATAAAGTGTGAAGGAATAGATTTTAGGGGGAGAAATTCGTTCTTTGAGGTAACTTACATAAATAATATAGAATATAAATCATATATTTTATCATTGAGAAAACAAAATATGAGCCAAGAATATATTTCTTTACATCTTTAGATTCAACTAGCATTGAAAGTTTCAAGGTTTATTTTGACTAGTGTCTGGCTTTCTAATTGACAAGCTAATTAGAAGGGTATGCTAGACTACTTGTCCATACCAAGTTCAGTGTACAGCTGTCCTAGGGGAAAGACATACAACTGAACTTGTTGACACCTGAAATTAAGCAGCACTCACCCGAAAAACTGTCATTTCTTCCAGCAAAACTTCTTCTAAGTCATGCCAAGTCTCCTTAGGAATTGAAACTACTTTAAGAACGGTCCCAACATCTTTGAAAGAAAGAGGGTAGGGGTGGGGGGAGACCATGATTTAAATAGATCTGAACAGAGCTTAAATGTTAATAGATAAAATCATGTTTTGTTCAAAAAGACCATTTTCATCTCAGTCTTCCTTTTAATATATTTTTGCCACATCATTAGTAAAATATATATTCAAATGCATTTTATGCAATTAGATAGGTTTTAACAGTAGATTGAAAAGAACTGAATTTTTAGATATATTTTAAGCTTTGAAGAAGGCTTTATCCTGAAGAGGCATACTTTTAAAAATGTAATAATTACTACAGAGATATGTTAGATTGCATTAAGTTTTTATTACTCAAAAAAAAAAAAAACACTCTTTAATTATCAAGTGTCTTCAAAAGAAAATACCTAAAAATAATACCAATTTGACTTGACAGTTTTATCTACTTTTATTATGAAATTAGGGTAAAACTATGAAGACTAAATGTAGAAGCAAAATGCAAATAAAAAATGCAAGTAAAAAAATAAGTAAAATTTTAAGTAATAGAAGTAGAGCTTCAGAACATGGGCTGCTCACCTTCCTGTCAACTTAAAAACCCTCCAAAACTAAACCTACTGGCATTGAACTTACTCCTACTCATAGTGACCCAATAGGACCAAGTAGAACTGCCCCACAGGGTTTCCAAGACTATAAATATTAAAGGAAGTAGACTGCCACATCTTCCCACGATGTGGCTGGTGGGTTTGAACTGTAGACATTTTGGTCAACAGCCAACCACTTTAACCACTGTGCCATCAGGGCTCCTCATGTCAATTTAGAGTTCTGGTGGTATAGTGGTTAAGACATTCAGCTGCTAACCAAAAGGTCAGTAGTTCTAACCCACCAGCTGCTTTGTGGAAAAAGATGGGACAGTCTGCTTCTCTAATGATTTACAGCCTTGGAAACCCAATGAGGGTTGCTATGAGTTGCAATCAACTTGAAAGCAGTGAGTCTGGTTTGGTTTGATAAAGACAGCTCAATGATTATATGATGACAATAACAGGAATTTTCAAAATAAACACCTAGGATTACTTATTACTGTGGTTTCTCAATAATATACAATTTTTTAAAATCAAATTTAGAGTAATATAAGAATTTAAAATTCCAAAATATGAAAAAAAAATCTTTACAATGATTAAATTGAATACATTTTATAATTTCCAAGCATTATTTTTGCTAATTTTCATTGTCAAGAAAGAAATTGTTTTAATATCAAGAGCTGTCATTTTTTTTCTAATTTGTATTCAGAAGATATTAATTTTCCAGTGTTTATAGGTATATTACTCTTCCTTGAAAGAATGAAGAACAGGGTATAATTAAATTCAAACATTTGACTTTTTAATATTCTAATTCTGACAAAACCTGATCGATTATTTTTAGCTTAAATTGATTCATTTTAATCAAGTTTAACAAAGTACTTGAGAAGAAAATCTTACGCAAGATAAGTTACACAAGAAAAATACTTCAATGTATTCAAGTCACTGATAAACATTTTCAAGGGACTCAATGTGCTGTGCCAGATCAAGAAAGTTTGGCCGTATATGCCTTGTAAGGTTAAAAAAAAAAAGCCCCGTTTTAGAGAATCCTTCTATGTTTGTAGGACCTTAGGACTACTCATAACACAAAGATTAAAGGTAATTTATGTTAATCTACTGAGTGACTCTGATCAGGTCTCCAGTACCCAAACACAACTTTATCTGTGCTCCAGATCAAGTTTTACTGAGTACAATTTCAAACAGTTTCACACAAATTGAATCAGATTACTCATCTAGGATCAATATACTATGTTGTGCAACTTCGTTAAAAGATAAAATTACTGCAATCAATTTACTCTGCTGACAGATGACCCTGGTCTGTACTGATGGATAGCCATCTATATCATTAAGACATTCAGCACGCTCATGAAGTTGGTGCCTTTAAAGCCTGTGTCCAAGAGGAATTAAAAGCTCATGACTGGGTTTCTTTGGTCAAATAGGCGGAAGCAAGCTTTTGTTACATTGACAATGAGTGAGGGACTTTTCAACAAGTTTATGCCAGAGGGGAGAGAAAAAGGCAAAAGAGGGAAGATTGTCACATTATTGAACAAACTTAATTGCTGTGCACTCAATTTTAATTTGACGTCACACGGTAAACTAATATTTATTGAAGGTCATTCTGTTATATTTTCTAAAGATATTTATAGCCAGAAGTAGATACTTGCAATTCATTGAGTTTTATAATATTTCAGTTGATTGAACTCTGAGTCTCTTTTTTATTTGATAGAGAACTTTCTCAACCATAAAAGTACACTGTAAGTATTGCTCCAAATCCGACACTGTTGCATCTGATAACGTAAGTACTTCACAATTTCCTTTTAAAACTTTTAGTCTTTAAAGCACTTACAGCACAGTTGCCTTTCCCTTGTAGTTAATGCTTCCCCCGCCCCTGTTTCTCACCAAGGGAAAATAAATGTTACTATACAAGGTTTCGTGGAACACTCACTGTTTCTCATTGATTTATGTCAGTTAGCAACGTTAATGGAGACTAGGAATTCATAACCTTGGAATCTGACCCTAAGTAGCAAGTTTCAGATTTGTAACTGGTATTTTCAAAAACAGTAATATTATTAAGGGAAGGATGGGAGAAAGTAAATATTATGTCATAATAACAGTGAAATTCATTCTGTAGGAATACATTGCTAAATTTCCATAGAAATGGATCTAAAATGTATCTATTTGGTCATTTCTTAGGCCAATTTTGTTGTTTAACCCACGGAATTTTTTTCCCATTAACTGGCAGATAAATTGAACATTTGTTGCCAAAAGTTATTTGCTGGAAGTTTCACACCCGATGGTAATTGTAAAGTTCAGATAATTTTGCTTTGGTGTATTCTGGAACAATTATTGAATATCTTGGGAATTTCAGGCATGGTTTTGAGCAATATATTTTTGTTCTAAAAAGCCACTGGCCAGAAAAGAATTATGATTCAATTATGGACATTGATTCTTCTACTAATCATTAGCTTTACCTGATTACATTTATCAATTTTTGACGGAAAAGGAAATTTATTTTAAATTGATATATGTCAACTTGCCTAAAAAGAGAACATAGTTGTAATGGAAGAATGTTCTGTTTCTTTTTTCTTTCAGCCATTTATCAGAAGTTAACTATACCTTGAGAGTGACTATAAAAACTGCCATCAGTGGTTACTCTCCTTAATCAGTTAAGCACAGTATTCTAGAATTTAAAAAGTTAAAGATTTGTAACTGGTATTTTAAAAAATACTAATATTATTAAACGAAGAATGGGAAAAGTAAAACAATATGTCATAACGGCAGTGAAATTCATTCTGTAGGAATACATTGCTAAATTTCTATTGAAATGGATCTAAAGTGTTTCTGATCATTTCTTGGGCCAATTTTGCTGTTTAACCCAGGGAAGTTTTTCCCCATTGACTGGCAGATAAGTTGAACAAAGTTAAAGCTGAAGTTAAAAAACTCACCTGTTCCAATGAACATGACATCATACTGGCCATCTTCTGCATCTACTCGATCTACTACAATTTGTGTGAACTGATAATTTACATCTGTTTTGATCATGATTGGGCGGTTATTAATAGGAAACACAGGATTGTACATGGCTGGATGACTTCTAGCAAATGTTATGACATCATCAGGAAGGTCCTTTGTAGAATCAAACCCACCAAATGTTTTACTGGGGCACTATTAGGACAGAAGAGAGAAATATTTTTTTATTAAGATCTGATTAATAGGATTATGAATTACATAATAATATTTGCCCTAAGAAGTCTAGAAATCCTTTTACTTGTAATTATATTTTAAATTTAGGCAACTGATAAACTAAAAAATAGTAATGTCATTTAAATTAGTAGATTTATTATATATTTCTTAAACATATCTTAATTCTCAATAGGATTCAGTTATGCCATTGTTTATACCAAAAATTACAAATGCATCCGTCAATAAAACATGCAGGAGGATCCTTTTGCCTCTGTTAGTGACACCGTCAAATGTTTAATTTATGTGTTAGATGAAGTCCTTGAAATTATGAATGAAATATGTTACTACTATCCAAACTAAACCAAATTCACTGCCCTCGAGTTGATTTTGACTCATAGCAACTCTATAGGACAGGGTAGAACTGCCCCATTGGGTTTCCAAGGTTGTAATCTACCACATCTTTCTCCATTGGGGCAACTTCTTGGTTCAAACCATTGACCTTTTTGTTAGCAGCCAGTGCTTAGCCACTGTGCCATGAGGACTTCTTTTGTTGCTCGCATAACTTAATCATTAGGTTAGAGAATCTCAGATTTATTTTCTTGGGCACATTTATTTTTTTTTTCTTTTGGAATCACACTAAAATACAAATCCTTTCCTCAAACTAAAATATAATATAAATCACTTATTATTTTGTTTCTACCATAAATGCTAAATAAATAATCATCAATGACTTTCTAGGGATAAGCAGGGGTATTACACAAAGCTTTTAGCAACATGCATGACACTGAAATTGACCAGTCAGAATGGACAGGACAGAATGGACCAAGCCAGTCAGGTGATGGCCATAGATAACCAGAAAGAATGCATTGGTGAGCATGTCACCTCTCAAATATAAATGTTCCACATAAAGCAATAAGGAAAAAATGAGATTAGTCAGATTTCACTGTGTCTCTTTACATGGTATATGACTATGAAGTTAATAGAATACAATCTCTTCAATCTCTTGCTTTTTGTACTATATATAAGTCATTTCTGTGGTTTAATATAAAGAGTTGGGAGATAAAATATAATTAAGAGAGGTTACTGATCATACAAAAGGCTTAGAAGGAGAAATCAATTGTCTTTGACATTACCTTGATATAGATCATTAATAATTCATGAGCAATGAAACAAATAATACTGCTTTGAAATGATGACAGTAATATGTGTGTTTGTGTACACATACAGAGACACAATAATTTAATAGTTAAAGGATTTGAGGATTTACTTTTTGTTTATTTAAAAAAAATGGTATAATTACTTATCTAATGTTAAACAATTATCAAATATCTATATTACAAAGTGGAGGAAAAAAACATGTGCTGGTTAATTTTATGTGTTGATGTGGCTGGGCTATGATACCCAGTTTGGTCAAACACTAGACTAGATGCTGCTGTCAAAGTATTTTGTAGATGTAGTAAATATCTATAATCAGTTGAGTCAGTAAAGGAGATAATCCTCCATAATGTGGATGGGCCTCATCGAATAAGCTGAAGGCTTTAGGGGTTTCCTAGAGGAGAATGAAGACTGCCTCAAGACTGTAACTTAAAATACTGCCAGAGTTACCAGTCTACTGCTTGCCCTACAAATTTCATACTCAAATATGCGTTTTAATACTTGCCTGAGTTTCTATCCTGCTGGTCTGTCCTACAGATTTCAGATTTGTTTGCCCCTACTATAAAATG
This sequence comes from Orycteropus afer afer, assembly GCF_000298275.1. Classification (NCBI taxonomy): domain Eukaryota; kingdom Metazoa; phylum Chordata; class Mammalia; order Tubulidentata; family Orycteropodidae; genus Orycteropus; species Orycteropus afer. The sequence goes on from NW_006921594.1 coordinate 27,059,304, forward strand.
TGGGAGCTCTGGTAGCATAGTGCCTAAGGTACTTAACTGCTAACCAGAAGACTGGCAGTTCAAACCCACCAGCCACTCCTCAGAAGGAAGATAGGGCAATCTACTTCCGTGGTGATACTGCCTCAGAAACCCAAGGAGAGGTCACTATGAGTCGGGTGCGACTCCACGGCACCTAACAATAGCAATAAAATGTAAAGGATAATTACCATATATATGAAGAGAAAGAAAGTGAGAACCACTAGGATAGAGATGTAGGTGTAATTTTTAGGTTTTTTTGTTTGTTTAAAAGATAAAGCTACCCATTCCATTTCTAGTTCTAAATAATTATGAGCTTTTAAAATGGTAAGCACTGACCTTACATAGATAACTGTAAAGAAAATTTTGCAAATGTGTAATTCCACGAAAATATTTGCCTTGAAGTCATATAGTTTTGGAAACATTGTTCTACATTATCTGTATTTAAAGTCTGTTTACAGCCCAAGTTTTTTTTCATATGGTCAGAAATAAATTCCTTTCATATTTCAAATGCCTCTGTCACTTACAGTTCCTGGCCGTGGGTAGGGGACCCTTCCTTGGTAAGGTACCCACTGATAGTTGGGACCATCCCTGTGGGCATATGGACCAAGGAACACCCTTCTCACATCACTCATGCTGTACATACACACCGCTGATCCTTTGAAGATGTTACTAACAAAGAGAGGGAATAAAGAGAGAGGGAATAAAATAGGCATTCATCTTTATACAAGGGAAAGAAAAGTTTTGATACTGAGTTCTTAAATTTCAGCTATTGATTTTTAAAAATTAAGTATCTAGCCTTAACGATCTCAAGTAGTGTTTGGGATTTTTGTTGTTGTTTGTTGCTGTCAAGTCAATTCCAACGCATGGATACCTCACAGGTCACAGAATAGAACTGCTCCATAGGGTTTTATTACCTATAAATGTAACAGATTGTCAGATCTATCACTTTAGTCACATGTATGTATTTTAACAATACACATATAAAAAACTATTTCTAAAAAAAAAGAAACCATGGTTGAAACTGTCTTTAGTATTTCTAGAATATATATATATATATATATATATATATATTTATATTACACAAAAACTTAATTTTTTATAGGAAAATCATAGATATATGATCTTATAAAAGATAATGTTTAATTTTGATACCATACAGAAATGAAAATAAAAACTTTGGTAATATATTAAACCCTCAAGCATCATAATTGAAACAAGGGGATTTTAAAACAAGTAATAATATTTAAAAAGTTATTTTATAAGCTTAAACTGGTAGAGAAAATGAATACTCAATATTAAATGATGCATTACATTATTTTTTTAACTCCCAAGCCATGAGTATATTAGATCAAATAACAGAGTTTGATTTTTTGTAAAAGCATTAAAATCATCTCTTTCCAACACAGAAAATAATTTTATTTAGTAGCTATTACACCCTAGTTAAAGTGGAGAATTACAGCAATTATGCCTATCATTTTGCTAGACAAAAATCAGGTAATTGAAGTAACTGGAAGTGTGCCAATGAGCTGCCACACTTTTCCATTTAGTTTTTCTTATGTAAATACAGCTTGAAGAATGGGAGTCTAAAGATATAAAACAGTTGTGCACATTTAAAACACGGAATGCTTATCTTTTAACCAATCTTTCTCCACAGAAAATTACATATAAATCCGACCAAATGAAAAGCATGTGTTCTAAATAGTTTATTACTGGACACTTCTGCATGTAGACAATGTATGCTGGACTGTAAGTTTCATGAGGGGAAGGACCGGGCCTGGCTTCCTTGCTGCTATATCAATCAGAGTTTGCAGTGTACCTAACATAAAGTAAACCTCAATAAATACTTATAGAACTGAATAAAAATATCTTCAAAGGATAATATATAACAAATTAAAATGATTTAATACACAATTAAATGCATAACAATTTAATGTATTAAATAATTCAATACATCACAGTTTATAATCTTAAAGCTATATGTTATTTTTCCATTTTAAACACTTCACTTATACATATTTGGAATCAGTCATGATTAAAAGACTTATCAATAATGATTTACAGTTGCTAAGACTCACCCAACAAACAAATATTCATTTCATTGAAGTAGATATTGGAAATCATTTCACCCATTATACTGTGGTGCTGAATTTGTGTTTGCCCACAGAAACAGCTCTGGTAGCACAGTGAGTGCTTAAGGCACTTGACTGCTGACCAGAAGGTCGGCGGTTCAAATCCACCAGCCACTCCTCGGAGACCCAAGGAGGGGACTATGAGTCGGGTCTGACTCGATGGCACATAACAACAACACCAACAGCATGAGCATGATCTGGGAATTTATTAGAAATCCAACTTCTTGGGCCTAATCTCATTCCTACTGAATCCTAAACCCCGGGGAGCGAAACTCAGCAATTTGTATTTTAACAAGCTCTCCAGGTAATTCTGATGAGCACTCAAGTCTGCTATACTAAGCAATGAGGAAGCAGAGAAAATGTATTAATACTTGTTTAATCTGAGCCTCCAATTCTTTACTTCTGTTTTTATGCAAAAGAGGAGGAAACATTTAAGTATGGGAAAATTGTTCATAGTTTTATTAATGTGAGTTTCTTAATCTTTACATATTGTTTTTTAATAACTAAAATTTCCAGCCTATTTGTAATGGAGTTAGTATTTACATCAGAATAAACCAGTGTTCATATTGCAGTTACTCTTTCTTTTGGTGCTATCACAGTTTCTAGCAGCCTGAGGGGAAGAGGGCAAGAGAGTGAGGAAAGGAAAAAGGGGGGCGGGTGAAGAGAGGCAGAGGGAAAGGAAGAGAGGAAGTCTGAGATTGTATGTGAAAATAACAGGGTAAAACCTAGTAGTGATCAAGTGCCCAGGTTTTGTTTGTTTGGTCTTGTTTTTTCTGTGTGTTTATTGAAGTTTTCTCTATGGTTATTTTCTAAATCTTATTAGAATACAAAGCAAAGTGGAGTCTCAAAAAAAAAAGTAACTATATTGAAAAAGAAAGTAAGTCGGGATTTTTTTTTTACCAACTTTAAAAGCTTAAAAATTATAAATGAAACATTTTGATTACCTTATTAATGAATTTTTGAAGTACCTAAAAGCAATTTACTAGTTTCATTTGTGAATAACCAACCCCCCCTAAACCTGTGAATTTCTACTTTAGTTCCAGGGATATGTGTATGAAAATAAAAAGAAGTTTCTGTATGTGGAGTAGATAGTCATGGAAGGACCAAGAGCCACATGCATTTCTGCTAGCAGGAGTGTATTGGCTGCTACCTGGCTGTATTGTCTCTCACAGATGCTCATGTAAACAACTTAGCCAAAGAAGGAGAGGACTTCCAGTAGAAATGCTTGTATCAAAGAATTTTGGGCTTTTCTTTTATGTCATTCATTTAGCAATTGACGAGAGAGAGAGAGAGAGAGAGAGAGAGAGAGAGACAGAGAGAAAGAGAGAGAGAGAGAGAGAAAATTTCTTCAAATAGAAAAACAAATTTTAAATTAAGGTGTTTTTCTTTTCTTTTTTCCCACCCTTAGTTTACATCTTCACAAACTGTAGATAAAACTCAAGTTTCCATTTTTGTAATATTTTGTATTTCATTCATATTTTAAAGTCAAAGCTATGCATGTAGTTCACAACACAATATTTTCAAGCCATTTCACTATTCAATTTCTAGTGATAATATTCTTTGTTAAAACTTATTTTAAAAACAAAACAGAACTACTTAGGTCATTATTTATTTCAGCCACCCAAGAAAGCACAATAGTTCTTTTCACAAATTAAGGAGACATGGGACTCACCTAAAGAACACAACCTTTATATGATAATAAGATAGTAAAAAGTTATTTACCTGGAAGTTGTAAATACTCCATATACAATAGGATTTTTAGGATCCTTAGAATTCATTAGGAATACATCCTCTGTTTGAAAACAAAATGGGGGAAGGTTGCATTTTTGATGGTCATGACAAAGTCTGAACAAATGTTTTGTAGACAGCACTACCAGCTACTTACGCAATTCATCAAAATGAGTGTCAATGCCATTTGGACCTGGCACTGAGCAAATCAGGCGAGCTTTGAGGAAGGTTGTCCATTTATTCACCAAACTTCTGTGTCCCCCGAAGTCATTCTGAAAGAAGTGAATGCCAGTTTTAGGAAATATATACATGTAAATGGTATTTCAAATACCTTTTTTCTTGTATCTTGAGATAGACACAAAACATAATTCCTCATTTTTTTTTTTAAAAGTTCCGTAATCATTTCAAACGTTCAGATATCAGACTATGACCCTTGATTACATTGTTGGTTGAATCATTCACTGAAACTTTATTCAAGGAACTACTTGTAATAAATATTGTTTACCACGAAAAAGTCATTTCCATTGTTTTACCACTTTTTCCTTTGTGTTACCACTCTGCAACGAGCAGTTATTGCACTTATGTTTGTTTTGTTTCTCCAACCTACTTTGCATTCATTGAAATCTTACCTACATAGGCTGGATCAGAGCCAGTGTTTGGCACATAGTAGGCATTCAATTAGTATTTATTGAATGTACGACTAAATTCATACCTTATAACTTGTACTAAAAATACATTCCAAGTAAAAACTTTCTAGCATCACAGTTTATAATCTTAAACAGTTGAAGTAATTAGATTTTACAGATAGCACCTAGAGAAAATATTTATATCCACCTTAACAAAGGAAACTCATTACAGAGAAAATATTTTATGAAGCTGTCCCCTCACCACAAATAAAACTTGGCTTTAACCTAAATGTAGCAATAAATTCTATTTTGATGGTATGCATTTTGTGGCAACTAGAAACTTTTAAAATAATATGTGCATAAACTGGTTCTGTAAAATTATAACACTAATTCATATTTTGTGTATAAGGATATATCATCTATGTTTTATAGAGAAAAGATTATCACTCATTTCATATTTTATTTGTATGTTTCCAGATAGTCAAAACTTTAAATTGTCCATTAACCGACTATACTAAAATAAATAAATGAATAATGAATGATGTAGGAAAGAGGCTACCAAAAAAATTGGTATTTAAAAAATTTCATAATGCTTTCTTAAGAAAAAATAATTTTATTGTAAGAAAATGATTGGGACTAGCTTTGTCATTTTCTTGAGTTTCAACTTGGTTTAATATGTACTAAAATTTGGTTTTATTCATAGCATATTTATATTGCATTGCATATTGCAAAACAAACATTGCTATCATGTTATCACATCAATACTATGATATTGATTAATCCATAAGTATTTATGGAACAATTTCTTTATTTTATCTGCCTAATACCATAAGGCATAGGTCCATCCATGTCATGCCACAAAATAAATGAGCTTCTTTTGATAAATAAAGCTCAGAGTCTCAAAATTATGTGCGCAAGTGTACACAGAGGATGCAAATTTCAATTTGTAAGAACAAGATTTAATATTCGTTTCTCTTAACGTTAAATTAATACTTCAGTTATTCCAACAATAGGTATTCATTCAAAGTTTACACTTTGTAGGAAACTGTTAGGTTTGAAAATAAGAAGAAGTGTAGAATGGTCCCTGCACTCTTTCAGATTTTATAGGAAAAAATTATCTAGCATTTGAAACCATTATCATTTAAAGTAATGATGAAATCACATCAATTATATCACAACTTTCAACTACATTTAACTTTTGCTATGTAGAATTACAACTACAGTGTACTTCCAATCTTCTTTTTTTTTTTAACCACTTAAAAATTTGATGCTATTAGTCAAGTTTTTTAACTATGATTTTTCCCTGTATTGGCATGTAGATAGAATAAAAAGAAATAAAAATTGGCATTGCACAGTGCCCTGCCCTTCAATGCCTTTTCTTTTTTTAACCTCACCTTGCATATCTGACCTATTCTAGCATGCGTGGCTTTTCCAGGGTGTTCTCCGTCTATTGCATTTTCACGGAAGAAAAAATATACTTTGTCATCTTCTGGGTTGTCACTCTCTGGGATGAGGTAGGCACTAATGAACCTTGGATCTGGAGACAAATTACAGCATATATATTAATTCACAGTTGAATAACTATCATTCGTTACAGTCCGTTACCACTTTCTTAACAGTTTAATGTATTTTTTTTTAAAAATCTAATCTTTCCTTCATTCAATTTTTCCTGTATATGTGAAACTTTATTTATTCATTCTAAAGTATGGTACAAATCACCTTATTTCTCAGAAGAAAAAAAAAAATAGTTAATGTTTGGAAAAGAAGGAGTAAGTGCCGAAATCCTCAATGTGATTACATATTAAAATGCATTACTAGATATTAAAATACTTTGCACTGCGATATGCTATAAAATATTACTTATTACAATCACTATTATTATTCCTTCATGCAAGCATAAAGTAAGTTAAGTCAAACTACCGGTTGATCTATTTCAGTTTCGGGCAAAGGCAAATGGAATGGGAAAGGGGTGATCCATATAAAACAAAGGGACAACTCCTCCCCCATCTTCTCCATCTCTGTAAAGGACAGTCATTTTACTAAGTAGTCAGGCCAAAAGCCTTGGAAATATCCTTGAGGCCTCTCTTTCTTTCACACTTCACAATCTATTCATCAGCAAATCCCCATCCATGTCGCACCATGACCCCTAGGACCACCCTCTCCCAGGGCAGCAGCCTAGATTGTTATGATACCTAATATCTGCCTTGTTTCCACCTTACTAATCTCAGTCTATTATCTGCACAGCAGCCAGCGTGAACCTCTCATATGTCAGATCGTGTTAGTTACCTGTTCAAGTCTCCAGTATCTTTCCAACACACTTCCAATAATATTAAAACCCTTTCAATAATCAGAAACCATTTGTGATCTTGTCCCTGGGTACCTCTCACTCTTCTCCTGCCCTTCCTTCCCTAACTTACTTCTAGCCAGCTGTAACAACCTCCTTCCTGATTCTCAGTCCTGCCTCAGTTTTTCTCCTTCAATAAATTTTTGCCTTCATATATCCTCAAGGCTGAATTCCTACTTTTACTCAGGTCTTTGTTCAAATGTTGTATTATTAGAGAGACCTTCTTTGACTACCCTTTCTAAAGCACTGAAACCTTATCCATGGTCATTCTTCATTTCTCCTACTTATTCTTCTTCCTAATGCTATTCAACATCTGTTGCTTATCTATCTATCTATTAATCATCTATCTATCTACCTATGTATCTATCCATCTATCTTCATTTGCTTATTGTCTCTAGTCCTTTACACCCCAATGAAGTTTCATGAGAATAGGGTCTTGGCACAATGGTTCAGAGCTGTGATACCAGAACTTAAAATATAGCAATCATTCAGTGAACATCTGTGGAAGGAGAGAAAGAATGATGGCAGAAAAAAGAAAAAAAAAATACACTATGAATTATGCATAATATTTATCAGCAATTTTCAAAGTCCCACATCAATATTTTTGTAAATATCTCAGTTGATATAATTGTGGCTCATAAAGCTATTTAGAAATATGTAGTAGCTTCATGGCTTTAACAGGATATGTACTAATAATCCAAATTTATCTATTGAAGATAGGACACTGTAGACATTTAAACTTAAAATATTTAAATCTTAAAATAATCTACCTGTACTCCCATGGAGCTCTGGTGGTGTAGTGGATAAGGCATTTGGCTGCTAACCAGAAGGTCAGCAGTTCAAACCCACCAGCCTCTCTGAAGAAGGAAGATGGGTGATCTACTTCCATAAAGATTGACAGCCTCAGAAACCCAATGGGGGTTTCTATGAGTTAGAATCAACTGGACAGCAGTGAGTTTGGTTTTGGTTTTTGACTCCTGTGGCTCATTATGATATAAAGTTCAATGAAATATACAAATACAGGTCAGCACCATAATTAAGAGACTAGGAAAGAGATTAAGACCCTAAAACTAGCTTTACCCATATACAATCCAAGTTATTAAGTTCTGACCTTCCCACCTGTGAATAATTATTGTTATCCCTTGTTCCATGCTTGTAACCTTCTCTTAACTCTTGGTCTGGGACCATGCACTTAGTATATTTCACAGGGCTACATCTCACTATTCTTTTCAGGCAAATTGTACAGACTATGTAAGTAATGTACGAAGGAGGGGAAGGCCTTCGACGAGATGGATTGACACGGTGGCTGCGACGATGGGTTCAAGTATAGCAAGGATCGTGGAACTGGCGCGGGATTGGGCGGTGTTTCATTCTGCTGTGCACGGGGTCGCTATGAGTCGGAAACGACTCGACGGCACCTAACAACAACAACATGTAAGTAATGTAAAACATATGAAATGTTAACTAATCATATTTAAAGTGCAGAGTACCAATGGAACAAGAATAGAATAATTTTTAAGTGTATCCCTTAGCACTGACATTTTTTAGACACACATTACTTTTACTGCAATGAATGTTGCAAAACTTGTTTTGCTTCATAAATTTCTACTCGTTCATATGCATGAAGATATATTTGTGTGCAAGTATATTTGCCTCATGAGAAATGGTGAGCAGAATATGAATGCAACATGGTAGGGATTATTATGTTATCAACCAAGGAATTACTACTATATTGGTGAAGTTAAACTCCTAGGAATGCATTAGCGTATGAGTGTGCATGTGTACTTATAATGCAAATCTACATTTGTGGTTTCTATATATTAAGGAAGAAACATGGTGGTGCAGTGGTTAAGGTCAGCAGTTTAAACCTACCAGCTGCTCTATGGGAAAAAAGATGAGGCAGTCTGCTTCCGTGAAGATTAACAGCCTTAGAAACCCTATGATGCCATTCTACTCTGTCCTATAAGGTTACTATGAGTCAGAATCCACTCAATGGCAGTGGGTTTAGTTTTGTTTTTATATATTTAGGAGTACGGTTACCCTAATAGCTATGGGGAAAACCACTGAAGTGTTTTCAATTGAGTAATGATATTATCAGATTTTTATTCTAAGATCATTCTCCTGAAGAAAACAAATTATAGCGAATCGAGAATGAAGACAGGGAGATCAGGCTAGAGGCTGTCACAGAAACAGAAGAACTGATGGTGGCACAGACCTTCCTAAGGCATTGGGGTTGGAGAAGGGAAAAATATTCAGGGATTGCTTGAAAGTAGAATTGATAAGTTATGTTCATTGATAAGATGTTGATGGCATGGAGGATATTGATGGCATGTGAGGATAACACATGGAAAATGAACAAGATTCTCATTTGAAAACTTAGTGGGAAGTAGAGTCATTTACTAAGATAGGGAACATTTGAGGAAGGGTAGATAGAAGAGTGTGGAAATCAGATGAGTTCAGTTTAGTGCATATTTGAGTGAGATACTTATAGAGGTGTCTCATAGGCCATGGAATATAGAAGCTGAAGAGACAAATCTGGATCCAAATTGAAGTTATTCAAACTGGAAGCCCATGGAGTAATTAGGAGGGTATAGAGTATAAAGACAGACCCTGAAACATTGTGATAAACATGAAATTTAGAAAGAGGCAACACAGAAATGAAAGGAAGAAGAATTCTTCCTTGGATTTTCAATCTTTCCAATTTTAATGACTCCTTCCCTGTGTCAATATGTATTCTTAAAATAACTTTATTTTGATAAGGAAGATAACTTTTTACTGAAACTCTATCCTATAGAATTACTTTGTGATTTCTCATCCCTTAAGGCATAAGCATTTTAGAAAGAGTACTCATACATCTTGTCCTGTTTACCAGTACTCCTCACCATTTTGATATCTAGATTTTGGCACATTTCACCACTGATCTGTTCCACTGATAATCAAGAAGAACTATCAAATTATCAAATAAAATTTTATACTCATCCTTCTTTGATTGCCTTCAGGCACTGGCATAATAATAAAATGAAGGTACTTTGAGTCAGTAATAAGTAAATTGCATCCTCCCCTTCATTATTTCTGGCTTCTTGTGCTATTCATGACTCTGAATTTGAATCCTTTCATCTAACCTTGACTATTTCCTTTATGACTTTTCTTCCCCTTCTTCCTAAATCCCCCAACATAGATGCTTCCTGAAGTTCTTTTTGGGGTCTTTTATGTCCTCCCACTCCTAAGAACGAAGTCTTCTCCCAGGGTTTCTTCCATTTCAACTTGTCTTAATTCTCTCATGTTTTTCTTCTTTCTCTTTGGGAATTTATTCACTTCTACAGCTTCAAGTGACCACCAGGCAGTGTTTCATTTCTGTTGTGCGTGGGGTCACTATGAGTAGGAGCTGACTCGACAGCCTCTAACAATAACAACAACATAACTTCCAGTATCACCAAACTATGACCCTTCCTTTACTCCTCAGATCCAATCTTGTGCTTCAAGTTTGTGGCTAAAAATTCTTAGCTAGATATCTCATTTCATCCTTAATTCATCATGTCTTGCAAAAAAACTTATGAACTTTCCTTTCAAAACTGCTTCTGCTCCTACCTTTCTTATTTTAGACATTAGTAACATTTAGATATAAAATGCTATCTTACCATAAATTGCCCCCATCAATAGACTGCTGTTATTTTCACTTCTTTCCTTCTTAATGTTGTCAGAACAATTCATGTTCTTATTACTGTACAGTTAAATTTTTTAAATCATCTAACTAGTTTTCTACCTTTGTTATTTATTTCAACTAAGTGTCCCATACACTGCTACAGGAAAATGCATGAATATATTTATACCATTTATTTTCAGAACATATTTCAGGTATCATAAAAGTCCAAAAAATAAACTCACTGCTATCGACTCAATTCCAACTCATAGTGAACCCCATTGGGTTTCCAAGGTGGTAAAACTTTACAGAAGTAGATTGTCCCATCTTCATTTTGCAGAGCAATTGGAAGTTTGAACCACCACTCTTCTGGTTAGCAGTCAAATGCCTTAGGAACTGTGCCACCAGAGCTCCTTTCAGGTATCATAGGATATGACAAAGTAGTATAAATTAAAATGTGTCAAGCTGTCAGGCAAGCTGAAGTTACTGTGAGTCAGTAATAAGGCTAAAAGTGCAAATTATAAGCATCGATACAGATATTTGAGGTGGATCATAATTCTCCAGCATAAGAGTGAATAATTCACAGGGTCTCAAAATAAGAAAGTAAACCAATGGCATTCAGTGTCATCCACACACTAGCCTTGATGTATCTTGCCAGCAGAACTCACCTCTATTCCCTTCTTTACTCCCCGAGTGAACTTGCTTACCATTCTAGAACACCCTCTATCTCCTGTCTTCACAGGCATGGTGTCCCTTAGCTTAGAAAGAAAGTTTCCTTCGACATTTTTTGCACCATTTAATTCCTTTTATATCATCCTTATTTTTATACTTGTCTCATGACAGGCATTTGTCCTAAATTTCTTCTTATCTCTCCTTCAGCTTCTATATATAACAGTTATCCTCTCAGCTTATTTTGAATCTGTCCCACTGCAACTACCCAAATGTAGGCCCTTATCTTTTTCTCCTTGCAGTCACCTTCAATCTGTTTTCCCTGCCTCGGGCCTCAGCTTCTTCTACACCAAAAACTGTCTATCACCTTCAATACACAAACCAGTCCCTGGCATCTGCTCCATGTTCCTCAATTAGAATCTATAAAGCTCTATTTTAATTACTTGTTTTTTATCCTGTTTTCTTGTAAGCTGATCTATATCTATATCTATATCTAATTTTTTTCCTGTCTATTGATTCTATGGTAAGAATAATTTCTGAAACAGATCATAGTTCCCAAATGAGTGAATAAATTAATTAAAAAATGAAGGAATCTCCTCAATGCATGTGTGTATATTCTTTGCAAAAAAAAAAAAAGTTACATTGTTTTGAGGTTTCACAGAGTTTGCCATCATTTTGGGGAGGAGTTGAGTTCATCATAGGTTCAAAAAATGTTTTGGTTTCTGGCTAAAGAAATGCTTAGACTTGCTTCTCCAAATTGCACCTATTACAAAGGATCATTTCACAATAGCATATTTTCAAAATGTCATTTCAAAATTTTATGAATTTGCTTTTAACCTGAAAGTTTTTCTCTTATTCTTGTGATTAGATAATTAATATACTTTACTAATTATGTTTGTAATTTCCTAAAATTATATTCTATCAATGTTGTTGTTGTTATGTGTCATTGAGTCAGACCTGACTTGTAGTGACCCCTCATAGGATTTACAATAACAGAAAACATGTCTATTTCATGGAGCTAAACGTTATGTATATGCTGTATGCCAGAGACTCTCATTGTTCCGAGGAACTATAAGTAACTCAACAATTTGCCTCATCATCAAAGACTCCTCATGGAAGAGGTTTACCAAAATCAATTCAGATTGGCCTACGTTATCAGTTCTCCATACGAACCCAAACAGCTCATGGTATTCACAAAGGAAGCTATTCTACTTCCAGCTACTCCCATCAAATGGCAAGCAGAAATGAAAAACCCAAACTCGCTAGTTAGTTTTTCTTCTTAAATCAGTGTTCTGCAGACCATTAAAGCAGAGCATGCTTACTTCAAGCCTCCAGATACACATAAATTCCTGAACTCAGTGTAGCCAAGTTTATCAAATATAACAGACACACACATACAGATATTTTAATAATGTAAACAGTTACAATATCCCCAGATACCTTTCCACATTGCAATGTTCTCTGCTCTTTTAAGTTCAAAAAGTCCCCAATGACAATGATTGAACAAAATCTTTGAGGTTGGACAATTTGAGAAGACGCTTTACAATGAGAAGCAGGAAGTCCATGTGGATGTATATGAAAAGCTGAACATCAAAAGCAAGTGGCAAAATCCATTTAAACAAGATCAAAGTGTATTAATCTTGCCAGTATAAAACTGCAGTGTAAACACAATGAAAGGTAAATAGAGTTGGAAAGGATTTTCTTATCTGGCTAGCTTAAATAGTGTGCCTTTGGGGAAGAAACTGTCTTTACACGTCTTGTGGTAATTTTGTAATGCACTGAGCACATTATGGAAGCTGAAAAAATAATCACATTTAATAATCTGGGGCCAATGCTATGTGTAGCGTGGAATCTTTAGTCTTGATGATAACAAGAAACACTGAGTAAATACACCAATCTTTCCTTTCCTCTTTATCTCCCTTTCTACCCCTTCACATTCTTCTATACCTCATCCTACAGATGGCATTTCTTGCAAAATTCTCATTTCGGCACCACCTGCCACTTGTAACAGTACCACTCTGTTGAAATATTTTTAGCAGCTGCAAATTAAACTGTCCTTCAGGTGCAATCTCACACTTAATGAAAATGACACCTTGGCACAGGACACGCGGCTGCCTTTATGATTCATTTGGCAGCTTGAGTTTATTTAAATAATGAACACATTCTGCTGCTCTCAGCATCGCAATCAATCGGAATCTTAGTACAGTGACTTTCTGACCAGCATGTGGCTGGACCTGCCCCTTCTGCCAACACCCCCCGAAGAACAAAAACACACAAGTAAAATTGGAGAAATATTTTGCTAAACATGAATTTAACTCATGTAATGATTAATTAAGGCTTTTGGATTATCTGTAATTTTAAAAGTTAGGATACTGTTACAGATTGAATTGCATCCCCCAAAGATATGTGTTGTAAATCCCAACATCTATGCTTGAGGTTATAATCCTATTTGGGAATAGGTTTTCTTTGTTATGTTGATGAGGTAGGATTAGTGTAGGGTATGTCTTAAATCAATCTCTTTTGAGGTATAAAAGAGATTAAACAAGCAAATGAGAGAAATAGAGATGTGGAAAGAGATATGTGAAACCACATGAAGACCCTGAATTCAGACTTCTACCCTCCCAAACTCTGAGAAAATAAATTCCTGTTTTATGACAGCCACTCACTTGTGACATTACTGTTAGAGCAGCACTAGATACCTAAGGCAGATATGTCTTGGTTTTCTAGGACATAAATCACAAATAGTTCATTTGGGTAAAGTATAGCATTAATGATTATAAACTGTCTTGTGCAAGTGCTGCAAGGACTGGTTAGTTTCACAGCATGAGACACTCAGCCAATCACCTCATAAGGCAAGGTAGGAGGCTCCACAGCAGACAGCAAAGGACGTAACCCCACTGCAGAAGAACAACCCAAGCTACCATCTCCCTGAATCACTGTGATCACCTTCATCTGTGATGGCAGAAGAAAGGCTTTAAAATGCATATAATTCACAAAACATACATACTATGCTTTTCTTACTCTACACTTGAAAGGTAATCCCACTGACATTATGACATATTTGTTAAGGAAAACCTTTACTAAATGTAAGCCTTTAATTGCCAACATAAAAAGAAGCAAATTCTTCCTTCATTGCACACATATAAAAACTACTCTGCAATGTTGTTGTTGTTATGTGCCATCGTGTCAGACCAGACTCATAGCGACACCTCCTTGGGTTTCCGAGGCAGTATCACTACAGAAACAGATTGCCTCAACTTCCTTCAGAGGAGTGGCTTGTGGGTGTGAACCGCCAGCCTTCTGGTTAGCAGTCAAGTGCCTTTAGGTGCTATGCTGCCAGAGCTCCCATTCTGCAATAGGAGTCAGAGAAAACTTTATGGAGATTGGGCTTCTCCCACTCATCATAATTTTTAAAATTTAATGTCAGTGAGCCTCAGTTTTCTTTATCTGTCACTATGTGTCTCAGATGGTTGTTGGTAATACATACATATACATATAAATATATATATACATACAAACATATGTATACATATATACACACACATATTTATACACACACACACATATATATATATATACATGTATACACACACACATATATGTATATAACCAAAAAACCAAACCCACTGCCATTAAGTTGATTCTGACTCATAGCCACCCGTACTGGGTTTCCAAGGCTGTAAATCTTTACAGAAGTAGACTGTCTTATCTTTCTGCCATGGAGCAGCTGGGGGATTTGAAGCACCAACCTTCTGGTTAGCAGCTAAATGCCTTACCCACTATGTCACCAGAGCTCCTTCATATGTATATATATGTGTGTGTGTGTGTGTGTGTGTGTGCACGCATAAATAAAATTTCCCTGGGTGGTGCAAATGGTTCAGTGTTTGAATACTAGCTGCAAGGTTGGCAGTTCAAACCCACTCAGTGGTGCCACAGAAGACAGGCCTGATAATCTGCTTCTGAAAGGTTACACCCTTTAAAACCCTATAGAACAGGACTATTTTGCACACATGGAGTTAACATGAATTGAAACAGACTCGACAGTAAATTACAACAACATGTACATGTTCTGTATGTGTGTCCAGCATATAACAGGCCTCCAAAAATTGCTCGCTGGTACTATTTCATAATACTATTTATAAAACTTTGTGAAATACCCTGCAAAAAATATTTTTTTAAACTTAATGTCAACATACACTTTGTTAATGAAAGCCAGTTCACTCAGAACTCAGCTGATAAGGAAGCTATTATGCCTATTAAATACAACCGAGGACAAAGACGAATTTTTAATCATGTACATTGAAAACTCTATTATTATGTTCTATATTATAGCTTCAAACTTCAAAATACTTACTAACTAACTAGTGGGGACATAGGTGATGAGGGACAGTCATTACCAGGCGCTGGTTAGCATACTAGGGTGGCAGCCAGAGCCCCCCTTTGAGCTTCTCTCTTGAGCTTTGCTGCAACATAAGTGAAGAGGCCCAAGAGAATCGATAGACCGTGAATAAGATCTTCCAGCACATGCAGAGAATGCAGGGAATACAGCGTAAGGTCATCTTACATTCTTAGCTACAGTCTCACTAGAATGGATATATCATTTTTGGCTGTGGAATAGAAAAATCTCGAGCTGCCAAGGAACAGGCCTGGAAAAGTTTCTGATACTTCGCTGGCTGGGAAACTCTGAACTCCCTTTGGAATAGTTTAACCCAAAAAAAGGTTCAAGATGAGTCATGTCAGGAGAGAGGGAAGGGCTGAATGGATGGAAGGTGAGCACAGCATGTAAGAGAAAGTACTAGGTTCTATTTATTGTGCTTCTTCCCCCTGCTTTATAAACATGATGCTAATCTACACTCATCTCAGAAAGACACCTTCCGATTAAGACCCAGAAAAGTGCAAACTACTCACTGGTAGACATGGATAAGAACTGAGTTCTTTCTACTGCATCACACTCCTTCAATAATTTGTATTTTGCAGTCCCTCTATTGGTTGCATAGGAAATCTGGTAGTGTAGTGGTTAAGGCATTTGGTTACTAACCAAAAGGTGAGTGGTTTGAACCCACCAACCTCTCCATAGAGGAGGCTGTTTGCTTCCATAAAGATTTGTTGTTGTCATTGTTATGTGCCATCGAGTCGGACCCGACTCAAAGGAACCCCTCCTTGGGTTTCTGAGGCGGTATCACTACGGAAGTAGATTGCCCCGTCTTCCTTCCGAGGAGTGTCTGGTGAATTTGAACTGCCAGCCTTCTGGTTAGCAGTTAACTGCCTTAGGCACTATGCTACCAGAGCTCCTCCATAAGATTTATAGCCTTGCAAATCCAATGGAAGTTGCTATGAAGTTGGAATCAATTCAATGGTTTGTTGTTGTTTGCCGTGGAGTCTGCCCCGACTCATAGCGACCCCTCCTTGGGTTTCCGAGGCAGTATCACTACGGAAGTAGGATTGTCCAGCCGTCCTTCCAAGGAGTGGCTGGTGGGTTTGAACCGCCAGCCTTCTGGTGAGCAGTCAAGTGCCTTAGGCACTATGCTACCAGAGCTCCTATTCAGCCGTAGTGAGGTGTTTTTTTTTTTTTTTTTTCTTTCCCCTCATAGCTGCACATGCTTATACACGGTTTGATTATTTGGCCTACTATTTTAATAAAATGATAAGTTAGTACATTAGTGAATGTAACATTAGTAAACTAGGGGAAAATTTTGCTCTCTTCTACTGCTGTGAAATAAAGTAATTTATGCTAAGTGGTCATAACCAAAATAAACTGTCCACGATTTTCCTCAACTGAAGGCAAATTACTGAAGAAGTGAAAACCCTTTGGGATGTTGGGCTAAAAACATAAACATATGAAGTGATCACAAGCATTACTATACTGTACATTCCCTCAAACTCTAGATTAAATCAAATTAGTTCTACTAAAAAAAAAAAAAAACCCTCTGCCATCGAGTTGTTTCCAACTCATAGCAATGCCCATTGGGTATTCAAGGCTGTAAATCTTTAGAAAAGTAGATTGCCTCACCTTCCTCTCACAGAGCAGCTGGTGGGTTTGGACCACTGTCCTTCTGGTTAGCAGCTAAATGCCTTATTTACTATGGCACCAGAGCTTCTCTTATTCATCCTTTCTTTGAAGGAGAAAACATTTTTCCACTTGTATTTTTTTTCAGTTCCATCTTCCATATCTATTATTTTTGGCAGTTCCTGTCAGTTTTACCACTAATATTTTTTAAAAATGCATTTCCCCTTAATTCATTTGCTTGATTAACTTTATTATTTCTCTATTATTTATCTCCTAAAATATTGGTCTGTCCTATTTAAAGAATTTCTGGCCTTGAATTATTATACTGTCCAATCAGCATTTCACAGTGCTGTCCATGTGTACATCTAACTACACGGTGAATTTTTCTTAACAGTGTTCCATTGCCTAAACATTTAAAAGGCACTTAAGGTTGCTGCTCAACTAAAAACAGAACAACAAAAACATTGCCACTGAGTCAATCCCAACTCATAGCAACCCTATAGGACAGGCTAGAACTGTCTTATAGGGTTTCCAAGGCTGTAAATCTTTACAGAAGCAGACTGCCTCAACTTTCTCCCATGGAGCACCTGACAGATTCAGGTTTGAATCACTGACCTTACGGTTAGTAGCAGAATATTTTAACCACTGTGTCCTCACAGCTCCTTGTTCTCTGCTCCATCCCTATATATAATTATAGGCTCTCCTCCCTTGCATTTCCCCTGTCCTTACTGTCTTTTCACTCAGGATTCTCATAAATTTCATTGTTAAATGGCTTTTTTAGCACACAACCCTTTATAGAGAATATCATAACACACCTTGCCTGTCAATATCCTGCCCATCTTTCAAAACTTTTTTTCAAATCCCTTCCAGAAATGTGTTTTTTAAATTTTTTAGGTGGAAATTTCACATTAGAGTTTCTATAATATTTTGTTTGATTTCCTTTTTCAGTAGTTATACCCCACCACCTGCCCTAAATCATACAATGTTGTTGTTGTTAGGTGCCGTTGAGTCATTTCCAACTCATAGCGACTCCATGCACAGCAGAACAAAACA
>NW_006921594.1:27097260-27102522 GCF_000298275.1 Orycteropus afer afer
TCTTTTTGTTGACATTTATTTCAATCATGTCAACCTCACGTTGCAGGAATAGAATCTTAGGAAAAAAAAAATGTTTGAAGGAGATGGCTTGGAATACTAATCTAATTTAAACTAAATGGATAAATCATAAGTTCCTCTAATATTTTGCTATTATTTATGATTTGATAATTAAGTATCATGCTAAATTATGGCCTATATTCCCATTTTCTTATCTTGTACATCTTTTACTGACTGGTTATAGAAGAAGCAATTCCTTAATATTGTAATAGATGCTTCATTATATTAAATTTTCAAAAAATTAATTCATATTGTAAATGCATTCATCCATTACCATAAACTGTCCTTTCATAATTTACATGCTTTTGAATTATGTTAAGTATAAATTAGTATATTATTAGATTGAAAGGTTTTTTTTTTATTTGAGAAGATCAAATGGAATTTCATGCAGGAAATAATTTCCTGAAAGAATTTTTTACTACTTCATAATAGTTGTGAATGCACACACACATATGCATGCACATATATTTTTGTAGGTAATAATCTGGGTGTTAATTTTGATCATATCCAAGGACATCATGGGGATTACATACTTAATATAGATTTTTTTCCAATGAATCTCTAGAGAATTGAAAGGTTTAGTGAAAAAGACTGCCATTCTTTACAATGTGTCAGTACAAAACATGCCAATGTGAAAGGAAATTCAATGGAATATGTTTAAAATAAACTTTGCTTTCTAAAAACAAAAGCATATTATCAACATAATCTGTGTTCTTAAAGTAATTAAAATATTTTACACATCACTGAAATGAAAATTTTGAACTTGAGTAATAAAAAATAAAACAATACTGCAAACCTACATTTCCTACATCCAATGAGAACAGAACCTTCTATATAGAATAAATATTGCTCCACAGTAAGTAATTTACATGATCTCACATAGTCAATGACATCACCCAAAGCCTTCTCTTAAAAGAGAAAATTGATAGAGTTTCAAGAAACACAGTATTTCCTAACCCACCTCATTTTAAATTAGAGCACGTTTTGCTTTCCTTTGCAAAAACCTTCATCAAATTTTTTAGACACTGTGCTTACTCTGCTTTATTAAACAGATGAAACAAGTGCATATATGTGTATGATTTATTTTTTGAAAACTTTCAGTGCTTAAGTGAGGAGCTTAAAAAAAAAAAAAAAAAATCAACGCACCAAAGAGATAAAGTACAGGTATGATTTAAAACTCTTGGAGAACAAAGAAAAATATCCCAGCACTTACTTTCAAATCTTTCTCCAATCCACAGTTTTATCTTGCTCATTGGTAAATTACAAAAATAAGGGAAATTGAACAAATTTAAGTAGTAGTGCATATAAATAAACACATCTTTTACTAAACAATTACAATAAACTGTTGCCTGAAATAATAATATTCTTCTATCCATTAACAAGGAACCCTAGGAGCGGTATCAAACCCACCAGCAGCTCCGTAGGAGGAAAGACCTGGCCACTGCTTGCATAAAGATTTCAGACTAGGGAATGCTATTCTCTTCTGCCATATGTGGTTGCTGTTAGTTGGACTCAACTCCATAGCACACAACAACAACATGCATTAAGAACTTTAATTGGATTTCAACTCTTTATTCTTTATTTTGTTAAACATTCTACTACTCCTAGCTAACTAGTTTCAAGTCATCAGAAAAACTTCCTTTAATTTTATCTTAGTTTTCAACAGTGAACAAGAGTAACCATGCATTTTATGTTTTAACAATTAAAGCAATTAACTGAGTTGAAAGACGTCCTATAATTGAATCATTCTTGTAATACTAGAATTGATTTATAACTCTACTTGGAATATTTGGATATTCACAAATATATGTCTGTAGTTTTCCCTTTTGTTTTATATGGTTATCAATACTACTAACATTTAGTATGATTCGAAAACCTCCCCATCCTTTTGTAGGCTCTAAGAATTCCTTAACTATTTACGCTATTTTCTCACTTGCATATTATAATACATTCAAAGATAAATTCAAAACCAAAAAAATCAACCTCATTGCCATCAAATTGGATCCCACTCATAGCGACCCCTCCTTCGGTTTCTGAGGCAGTATCATTACAGAAGTAGATTGCCCCATCTTCCTTCCAAGGAGTGGCTGGTGGGTTTGAACCACCAGCCTTCTGGTTAACAGTCAAGTGCCTTAAGCACTATGCTACCAGAGCTCCCTCCGTAAATATTTACCACCTCGGAAATCCAAAGGGACTTTATGGCAGTGAGTTTTTAAAATGAACTAAGTATTTAATCAAAAAAGTAAACTAGGTATTTAATGTTGTTGTTATGTGCCGTCGAGTCGGACCCGACTCATAGCAACCCCTCCTTGGGTTTCTGAGGCAGTATCACTACAGAAGTAGATTGCCCCATCTCCCTTCCCAGGAATGGCTGGTGGGTTTGAACAGCCAGCCTTCTGGTTAGCAGTCAAGTTCCTTAGGCACTATGCTACCAGAGGTTCCAAAAGAACTACTAAGCAACACAAAAACAAAGCAAATATGCACAACAAACTTAAATTTTTTCTATTAATATCTCTTAAGAGATGTGTACTCATTTTATGCTTAAAGCTTTTTCTCTGGAAAGTAGATCAGAATCTACATAGGTGATAAAGCTGGTATTTGTGATTTCCAGTTAACAATTTTACTCAGGAAAAATCCAATCATAAAACTTACACAGTCAAAGCATTTTTGAATGCTCAGTGTCATAAATACATCTCACTCTGTGAAATATGGTCCATTTTATCAGTGAAATGCATCAAGCTCATTTTGATCCCACCCGTTTACTTGGGCACGTTTCTTGTTCGCGTTCTCTGCGCTTGCAGAATGGCTTGTCCTTTGTACTGCATTCATTTAGGCCCTTGGGTTTCTATTGAAAGGGAGATATTTGTAAGAATGTAGCCTGATTCTGAAAATAAAATAATGATTTAGGGACCAACCAGGCAAGATCTAGGTCAATTTTTATTGGACACAGATCTTAGCAACTTTTTAATAACATGTATGATATTAGGTGGAACCTAATTATCCTGATTGAGACACCAGCAGAGCCTAAACTCTCTCATCATTCCCTGGTCAGAAAATGTTCTCAAAAATACCAGAAATTCAAGATCACTTCAAGGAAGAAAAACATGTTTGACTGTGAAATAATTACCATGTTCTATGGCTTTTGTTCTTATGAGACAATCATAGTTTTGATTATTGAAAATGTCTAATTATATGGAGAAGGAAATTCAAGGCAGAAAGGCAGATAAATTATAGCATAATTTTCAATGTAATTTGATATTGTGGAAAGCAATTCTTATTACACACTCTTTTTAATCTACATGACCTTATTATTGCTTGAGAAATAAAAATTCAAATTTAGCAGCCACTGTTTTTGTAATTTCATAATCTCAAAGTACTGAAAATGAATAATTATTGTCACTCTAACAAGACAATTTCCACTCATTATGAGTTGTATTTTAGGATCATCTATGTGAACTTAATAGTGAACAATTAGTTATATTTAGTTGAGATTTGGAGAGATTTTTGAAAACATCAGATAGAGTATATTACATGTAATCATATTATATATATGTGTAATTAAAAATTTTGAGTTGCAACATAAAATTTAAGTTTATAACAAAATATATAATGTATGCTTTATTATTTCAGTATTATTCTGTTTCTTTGCACATAAAAAAATCTATCTAGTTTTTCTTTACTGATAGTATTTGTCAAAGTGATGTTTACAGAGAATTAATAGTTATCATATATTTTAAACACTACATTTTTGTTTTTTTACCCAATTCATTATTTAAAATATTATTAGCCCTAGTCTAATTTCAGTTAGAGTGTTCACAAAAAAATTAAAACTAACTTGTTCTCAAAATGTTGTTGTTGTTATGTGCTGTCGAGTCTGACCCAACTCATAGCGACCCCTCCTTGGGTTTCTGAGGCAGTGTCACTACAGAAGTAGATTGCCCAATCTTCCTTCCGAGGAGTGGCTGGTGGGTTTGAACCATCAGCCTTCTGGTTAACAGTCAAGTACCTTAGGCACTGTGTTAAATAGTTTTTAAAAATACTCGTGCCCTCATATAAAACCAAGAGGTCATCACCTCTACCAATTACAAAAAAAAAATCTTAACATGTAACTGGTCATAATGTGAGAGATTTTCTTGACTATCATAAAGGTGTTTGCAGCTGTATTAAGCTG
The DNA here is from genome assembly GCF_000298275.1 of Orycteropus afer afer. NCBI lineage: Eukaryota > Metazoa > Chordata > Mammalia > Tubulidentata > Orycteropodidae > Orycteropus > Orycteropus afer. The sequence continues at coordinate 27,101,489 of NW_006921594.1, forward strand.
ACTCTTTCTCAGTGGAAAAATTCAAGCTATGTAAGGAACTCTGGTGGCATAGTGCCTAAGACATTTGACTGCTAACCAGAAGGCTGGTGGTTCAAACTACCAGCCACTCTTTGGAAGGAAGGTTGTTCAATCTATTTCCATAGTAATACTGCCTCGGAAACCCAAGGAGGGGTTGCTATGGGTCGGATGTGACTTGACGGCAGTGAGTTTGGTTTGGTTTTGGTTTAAGGTGGGTCATACTGTTCTAGGCAATATATAGAAGGTCTTACAATGTTTGCTGCTTAAAAATTTAATTTACCTGTTCACTGGATACACTCAGTCAGTGTTTACATCTCCCTAATTTAAATGAAAGCAAAAATTACTATTTTTAAGAAGTCAATGTCAGTAAATTGTCTAAATAATATTCACTAAATGGACACACGGGTAGAATGGATAAAAGTCATTGTGTTTCTGTGTCTCTCCTTTTGTCATCACAGAGGACATATATTTTGGTAGTGTTTTTCTGGGAGCTCTGGTAACTTAGTGCCTAAGGCATCTGACTGCTAACCAGAAGGGGGGTGGTTCAAACCCACCAGCCACTCCACAGAAGGAAGTTTGGCCAATATACTTCCACAGTGATACTGCCTCAGAAACCCAAGAAGGGGTCGCTATGAGTCCGATCTGATTCAACGGCAGTGGGTTTGTTTTTTTGGTTTTTTAGGGTTTTTCTAGTCCTTCTAAAATTTTGATGTGGGATCCTGACAGAGACTAGATTTTGATCGAGTAGTTCTGGATGGGGCTGAGAGTCCTCATTTCTAACAAAATCCCATGTGATGCACAGCCGTCCATCAACGGCCACAGTTTCAATTGCAAGAGTTTATACTAGCTCATTTTCAGTGATTTCAAACCAAAAACCAAGGTCACAGCCATTGAGTCAGACCTGACTCACAGTGACCCGTCCTTGGGTTTCTGAGGCAGTATCACTACAGAAGTAGATTGCCCAATCTTCCTTCTGAGGAGTGGCTGGTGGGTTTGAACCACCAGCCTTCTGGTTA
>NW_006921594.1:27103182-27103800 GCF_000298275.1 Orycteropus afer afer
AAGATAAATTTCTCTTTCTCTATATGTATATATAAGCTTTACTGGTTTTGCTTCTCTAGAGAACCCAGCCTAACACATTTGGTACCAGGAGTGGGTTGCTGCTCTGACAAATACCTAAAATGTGGATCCAAGATCTCTGCACTGAGACATTGGCAGAGAGACCCTGGCATGTGGCATGAGAGATGGCAGGAACAGAGCCCAGAGACTGGCATGAGACAGTGACAGCCTTACCAGCCCATGAAAGAGAAAGCTGGATGCCTTTGGGTAGGCAGCTTCCTGGTGGAGTGGGTTGCCTTTGGGCATTAACTGGTAGAAAAGACTGGAGTGAAATAGAGTAGCAGGTTGGCTGGCCCATGGAGCAAGAAAGCTGAGTGTTTTTTGGGCAGGAAGATTTCCTGTGGAGTGGGTTGCCTTTGGCATTAATTGGCAGAAGCAGAGAGACCAAAGAAATGGGAAGCAGAGCTGCCTCAGCCTCAAGGGTAGGACCATGGCCTTTGGGGGCGGAACGACCACAGTCCCTAGATTTCAAAGAGCCAGACATTCACAAACTTGGTTCTGGAGGGTGGGGCTGCTCATTCATGTGAGCTAGTGGGATGGAGTCAAGCTGCTGCCCAAGAG
>NW_006921594.1:27106115-27107384 GCF_000298275.1 Orycteropus afer afer
GATGGCACATAACAACAACAAGAGATAACCCAATTCTTCATTCTGGAACAGTTTTATGATAGAATCCCTTATTTAGCAAATCTTACTCTTTTTAAAGAGTATGAGCCTGTATATCTTTCTATAACTAACTTGATAAACTTTTCCCAGATTTAAGATATTTTGAAAATAACAAATACAGTGTATATCACTAAAATGAACATATTAGAAAGAGAAATATTTGGAATTCAAAAGACACAGACTGTAGTTTCAATGTCCACTAAATATGATTGCTAACCAGAAGGCTGGCAGTTCAAACCCACCAGCCACTCCTCGGAAAGAAGCTTGGGCAATCTACTTCTGCAATGATACCACACCTTGGAAACCCAAGGAGGGGTTGCTATGAATCGGGTCCAACTTGATGGCACATAACAGCAACAACCACAACTCCCTCTGGCAAGGAGCTCTGGTGATAGAGTGCTTGAGGAATTGGGCTGCTAACCGATTGGTTGGTGGTTCAAACCCACCAGCTACTCTGCAGAAGAAATATGAGGCAGTCTACTTTTGTAAAGATTTACAGCCTTGGAGCCCAAAGGAGGTCACTCTAAGTTGGAACTGACTCGATGACAGTGAGTTTTTTGAGTTTAACTCCAACAGGTTAGTTAAATTTTTATCAATCACAAGTTTCTATTATTTCACAGGGTTTTGGGAGAAGAAAGTGACTGTTGTAGGAAGTACTTTGAAGACTTTAAGCACTGCACAAAAATAGAATTTCTGTTATTCATGGTTATTCCAACTATTTCTCTATATAAGAACACATAGTTCTCAAATTATTGCTTTATTTAAAAAAAATTATTTTGATTTGGGTGAAAGTTTACAGAGCAAATTTACTTTTTGTACAGCAGTTCACATGCACTTTATCTCATGACACTGAGTACAATTTCGCACAATGCAACAGTTCCCCTCCCACTTCCTCCCCATAGTTACTTCTTCCCTGTGTCCTTCCCTCTCATGCACTCCTGCCCCCGAGCTGTCTGCCTGTGCATGCACAGCCCTTCTATTCTCCCATTATTGATCTCTTCGTGGAGTGTATCGAACTATCATAAATGGGTTCAGCTCATGTGCCTGTCTTTTGTTTGGCTGGAAGCCACAGGAGTGGGTTCAACTCCAAATTTAAAGAGCAACTAGGGGCCGTAGTCTCAGTGGTTCCATCAGGCTCCATCAGACCAGCAAACCTATACTTTCTTTTTTTTTTAATGTCAAATCATTGCTTTTAATTATTAAAACTTTCAA
>NW_006921594.1:27109604-27111018 GCF_000298275.1 Orycteropus afer afer
AAATACCTTTGCATAGTCAATAAAACACAAGTAAACGCTTTACGCTTTCTGGTATTCTTTGCCTTGAGCCAAGATCCATCTGACAGCAGCTATGATATCCTTTGTTCCATGTCCTCTTCTGAATCCAGCTTGCACCTCTGGAAGTTCTCTGTCAATACACTGCTGTAACTGTTTTTGAATTATTTTCAGTAAGATCTTACTTGTGTGCGATACAAATGATATTGCTGTATAATTTCCACAATCTGTGGGATCCCCTCTCTTTGGAATGGGTACAAATATGGATCTCTTCCTGTCAGTTGGCCATATAGCTGTCTTCCAAATCTCTTGGCATAATCAAGTGAGTGCCTCCAAAGAGGCATCCGTTTGTTGAAATATCTCAATGGGTATTTCTTCAATTCCCAGAGCCTTGTTCTTTGCCAATTCTTTCATTTCAGCTTTGACTTCCTCCTTCAGTACCATTGGTTCTAGATTATATGCCACTGCCTGAAATGGATGAACATCGACCAGTTCTTTGGGTACAGTGATTGTGTGTATTCCTGCCATCTTTTCTTGATGTTTCCTGCATCATTCAATATTTTGGCCATAGAATCTCTCAATATTGCAATTTGAGGCTTAAATTTTTTCTTCAATTCTTTCAGCTTGAGAAATGCAGAGTGTGTTCTTCCCTTTTGGTTTTCAAACTCCAAATCTTTGCACATTTCATTATAGTAATTGGTTTTGTCTACTCGAGCTGCTCTTTGAAATCTGCTGTTCAGCTCTTTTATCTTGTCATTTCTTCCATTGGCTTTAGCTTCTCTCCACTCAAGGGCAGGTTTCAGAGTCTCTTCTGTCATCCATTTTGGTTTTCTCTTCCTTTCTCATCTTTTTAGTGATCTCTTGCTTTCTTCATGGATAATGTTCTTGATAGCCTTCCACAATTCTTCTGGTTTTCGGTCGTTGGTGTTCACTGCATCAAATCTATTCTTTAGGTGGTCTCTAAATTCAGGAGGGATATACTCAAGATCATATTTTGGCTCTCTTGGACTTATTTTAATCGAATTCAACTTCAATTTGAACTTGTATGTGAGCAGTTGATGGTCTGTTCCACAATCAGCTCCTGGTCCGGCTTTGGCTGAAGATATTGAGCTTTTCCACTGCCTCTTACTACAGATGGAGTCAATCTGATTCCTGTGTGTTCCATCTGGTGAAGTCCACGTGTAGAGATGCCGTTTGTATTGTTGAAAAAAAGTGTTTGCAATGAGCAAGTCGTTGGTCTTGCAAAATTGTGCCATGCTAGTTCCAGCATTATTTCTGTTGCCAAGGCCTAATTTTCCAACTACTGGTGATTCTTCTTTGTTTTCAACTTTTGCATTCTGGTCACCAGTGATAATTAACACATCCTGATTGCATGTTCAGTCAATTTCAGACTGCAGAA
>NW_006921594.1:27111118-27117473 GCF_000298275.1 Orycteropus afer afer
TTTTTTTTTTAATGTCAAATCATTGCTTTTAATTATTAAAACTTTCAAATATTCAGGCAAAAATACTAATTGTAGCAGAATCTACAGTTTGGTAAAACCAAACCAAACCAAACTCATTGTCATCGAGTCAGATCTGACTCATAGTGATCCCTCCTTGGGTTTCTGAGGTGGTATCTGTACAGCTCTGGTAGCATAGTACCTAAGGCACTTGACTGCTAATCAGAAAGTTCAAATCCACCAGCCACTCCTTGGAAAGAAGATGGGACAATCTATTTCCGTAGTGATACTGCCTCAGAAACCCAAGGAGGGGTCACTATAGGTCAGGTCTGACTCCATGGTCCATAACAACAACAACAACATCACTACAGGAGTAGATTGCCCAACCTTCCTTCTGAGGAGTGGCTGGTGGATTTGAACCACCAGCCTTCTGGTTAGCAGTCAAATGCCTTAGGCACTAGGCCACCGGGCTCCTACACTTTGGTGGACATGACTTAAAATTGCTGCTGATGCCTGTAGTCAGCTCTTGATCTTTTAACTTCTGTGGCAGTTCAGTACAGATACCCCTGAAAACCTGTTTCATTTTTGCAACTCTCTTTTATTTAATTTAGATTTAATATTCATTAAAGTTTTAGATTAACAGAGTTTAATCAGTAAATAGTTCTGTAACGTTTAAAATAATAATAAAAAAAAGAAATAGTAGTCCCATAGTGATAGACCATAGTTATACGGACATTGTTTGGTTTTTCCATTTGAGATACTAGTTTCCTACTACAAAAAATGTTTTTACTTTTTCATTTTACACACCATACCTCACACATGCACACTCCCTGTCCACTCACTTTGTTTTAAATAAGTATAAGTACTTAAATAAAATATCTTCTTGTTAGGTGCCGTGGAGTTGGCTCCAACTGTTAACGATCCTACGTACAACAGAACAAAACACTGTTCGGTCTGGTAGGCACTAAGCAATGATTTGTAATGACTTTAGTATGAATTACCTAAATTACGCTTTCTAAAATATATGTACATGATCCCATTTATGTGCTATGACTTCTAGCTAGGGTTTTCCATTTGATAAAAGCTTTGTAAGTATTATCCTGGAAAGCAGGGTTCTCTCTTATGAGGCTCTGTTTCCTGTTGCAGTACTTGGTACCTAGTGGGTGCTCAGTGCATGCTGAAAATGAAAGTCGTCCAAGTTAGTGAATTGGTTGCTAGCAAACATAGCTCTTGCTCTGTGCTATCATGAATGATTCTAGAAGGATTTAGAAAATGGCAGTGGAGTGACTCTATGTAAGTAACTGGGGGGATTGCTAAACCTCAGTTATATGCAGATAAATAGATCACACTTGAGAGAGATGAGAAGGAACTAAACTGAGGTAACTAAAAACAATTACTGAAAACCAAAAGAAAATGATATTGATAATCAGTAAATTAAAATAGACGGTTTAATCTCTACCTAAAAATCGTCTATTCTTAACCACTGTTAATATTATGTAGGTATTTTACCCCTATCATATTATATTACATAGCATGTACATTGTTTTTATTGATGACCATATGGTTAGATATCTCAGCAATCTGAGTTCTCTCAACATTTTTTAATGTTCTTAACCTGTTAAAAGAATCGTAAATGTTTCGCATCTAATTTATAAGACAAGTTTCATGGTTAAGCTCACTAAAGCCTTTAGAGAGGAAACTTTATGGTATAGTTCATACCAAATTTCATGGAGGATTTTTATTGCAATTTGTGATGTTATAAATTACTAAGGTGATAAGTGTTGTTTATTATTGTTGAATAATGATGGCATAATTTAATTTAGTATGCTATTATTAACCATTATGGATTTTTCACTTCTGTTATTTCATCTTTCATTTAATACTTCTTCCAGACAATGGAGATATTTACATATTTTTTAAAATATATTTTTTCTCATCATAATTTTCTATGTTGTATTAGCCTAGAGAACATTTAATAGTTGCAAGTTGACCATAACAGCAATGACTTATTTAGCTTCCTCAGGCGCAATGAAGTTGATCAGAAGTCTCATCTTGATTATTATCAGAATATTGTTTTCTATAATATGAGAAATATTTTTTGCTACAAACTACGATTCTTCCAATGATCAACATTTTGGGAATTTATGAATGGCTTACAATAGTGCTGGTAAGTAGAAAGGTAGCACATTTGTAAAGAACTAAAATGGCAAAAAAAATAATAATAATTTGAGTAGAGGTTGTACAAATCTACTTGGCAAGGCTTCCTTCTTCTTTGGTGCTACTTCCATTGTATCACTAGAAAATTACCTCTGTACCTTGCAGCATCAAAGGCTGGACAAGCAAGCAGTCTGACATTGTTCATTTCCTGCTGCCATATTCCTAGCTCCAGTCAAATTGCCTTCTGTAGATTATTCTCACTCAGAAATTAGTTAGAAATGAAGAAAGAGGGAAATAAAAGCAGTTTCAGTTAGGGGGAAAATGGTAAAATTAGTTTATATTTTATGATTCATTCACACACAATTATCTCAAAGACAATAATTTTGTTAATCTCAGCCTGATTATCTAATCAGGATTGGCTGCATTAATTTTGATATCATTATCTATGAAGATTATGATTTTTCTCTCTCTTTTTAGGTAAATCAACATAAATAACACAGCACAAAATCCAAACCCACTGCCATAGAGTCAATTCCAATTCATAGCCACCCTTTAGGGAAGAGTAGAAGTGATATCATCAGTTTGATATCAGCCCTGGAAATATTTAACACTGGGGATTAGGGAGGTAAAGTTCACTAAACTATAATTGGGTCATAACATATAAACCCAAAACACAACTCTATACTAACTATAATTTAAATCCTTTTGTATGCTGAGCTGAAAATGTAGTATGTATCCCAAAGGGTAAATTAAACCTGCAGTCATTGGTTTCCTATACACATTTATGTTAAGATTATATAAATGTGCAAATGAGATAAATCTTACTGATACTGAAGCTCTGGTATCTTTATAAATTAATTTTTAAATTAGTAAAAGAGATTACTTGGATTTAGATGAATTTAGACAAATTTATAGACATATTGAAGAGACATATTTGTGTTGGGTTCCTTATGCTGTCAGGCCACATTCAATTCAAAAATAGTTATAATTTAGCAATCATTAAGCAAAATAATACAAACTATACTCCTAAAGATTATTTTAAATTACAATTGTACTTTTATAATTATAATTGTAATTAGTTTCCAAATATATGTATTTTGAATCAATATATTTTTAAATAGTAGTACTACCACATTTTTAATGGAATAAGGTATAAGCTGTAAAATTTATGTGATGATCAAAGTGCCATAAGAAATTAATACATTACTGAGAGCATGGAGGGTGTGTAGGGGTGGAGGGGATTCATTTCTCTTGTCTACTTTCTTAAACCAGACAGTGACAAGGCATTTCTATTTCGAAAATGTTCCTTTTAATGGCATCTCACACTCCCTACCTCATTGCCATGGAGTCAATTCTAACTCATTGCGACCTATAGGACAGAGTAGAATTGCCCTACTGGTTTCCAAGGCTGTAATGTTTATGACAGGAGACTGCCAAGTCTTTCTCTGTTAGAGCAGCAGGGGGTTCAAACTGCCGACCTTTCAGTTAGTGTCTAAGAGCTTAACTATGTGCCACCAGGGCTTCCTTTATATGGCACCTAAACACACTTAAATCTTACTGGGAAATATTACTCAGAAAACATTTAAAAACCTTGTTTTCTTGGACAGTATTTCATAATTTGTCTTCAGTTGATAAATGATGTTTAAACCAGTTTGATGTATTTTTGTTTTACATAAGTAACTTAGTAGGAGCTCTGGTAGTGTAGTGCCTAAGGCACTTGACTGCTAACCAGAAGGCTGGCGGTTCAAACCCATCAGCCACTCCTCAGAAGGAAAGTTGGGCAATCTACTTCCATAGTGATACTGCCTCGGCAACCCAAGGAGGGGTCGCTATGAATCGGTCCGACTCGAAGGCAAACAGCAACAACAAGTAACTTAGTAATAAGTATGTCACTATCACTAGCAAAAACTTTTTTTGGATGAGTAGGAGTAGATTTATGTGCAGCAAATGGGACCGATATCCTTGAGCACGAAGAGCTATATGAACAGACAGGCCTTAAGAAGGAACATGGATCACGTTCCCTTCATCTGGTCTTTTTTTTCCTGAAGCCACTTTCCTAAAAATGTGTGGATCCTCAAATTAAGCAGGATTGCACATTTTACTACATTTTGAATGACTTGAGATATTTGGATCTTTATATTGCCCCATTCTTTGAAATTCTTACAAAATGTTGTGAAACCAGCTCACATCAATTGAAATTTTTTCTTTCTTTTTGTAATACTAGTCACTGTTCCCAGTGCTTTACATGAATTAACTCATACATGATCCTCAAAACAACCAAACAAGGGAAGGGCTATTATTACTTCCATTCAAAAAATGGGAAAGTTGAGCACAGAGAGCTTAAAACAGCTGTGTACATTTGCTCGGTGACTGCCCCAATCAGGCAGTCAGGCTGCACAGACTCCATGAACAATGTCGTGGCATGACGAGTTTTAAAAGTTAAGGTGTAAAATAGAAGCATAAGTGAATTTTCTAGAGCGGAAAACGTGGTCAATTCCTTCTCAACCATTGTACTAGAAAAACTTTTAAACGGGAATCAATCTAATGGCTTCTTTATTTAAATGGTAAATATTGTACTTACCGGAGTTTAGTTTTGCACTTTAAAAAGCATTATACGGAAAGTTAGCATTGGTTATTATTTCTTGATTCATTTGCTAATTTTGTTAAGCTCAATTTAATATTTTTGTTTACTATTAAATTATTAAAGGAGCTCTGGTAGCGTAGTGCCTAAGGCACTTGACTGCTAACCAGAAGGCTGGCGATTCAAACCCACCAGCCACTCCTCCGAAGAAAGGTTGGGCAATCTTCTTCCGTAGTGATATCGCCTTGAAAAGCCAAGGAGAGGTCTCTATGAGTCAGGTCCGACTCAACGGCACATGACAACAACAACATTATATTATTAAAGCTAAATATTTTACACGTGCTTGATGTACTAAGGGCTCTATATAATGACAATGGTTATTAGTTAAACAAAACAAAACAAAATAGCTGGAGAATTGATTAAGAGAGGCAAGCACAACTTCAGATTGGCTCATTGTATTAATTTGCTGAATGTACATTATATAATGTATGTAGAGGGAAAATACAAAATACACCAGCAGCAGTGACCACAGTTACCAGGAGCATTTCCCAAATTATCAGATGCCATTCCAATTGACCTACATAGATGATCTAGTGCATCCTCAGGAAAACAGTAAAAAAATATTAGTATTAATTCTATCTTACAAATCATGAATGTGTGATGAACAGAAGTAAAGTAAATTATCCCAAAGTGACATATATAGCATGTAGTGTTTCTAGGTTACAAATTCAGGCAGTTTGACTTCAGAGCCTGAGAAGAAGATTCGTTGAGGAGTTTCTTATTCAGTACCTTCTATACCCTAAAGCAGGGTGTTATTTCTGAGAGCTGCCACTTAGACTCTGACTTGGAACGCAGCATCTGAAGCAGGAGCTGTCTATCCCCCACTCATGTCCCATTATCACCAATAAAGACTGTTCGTGCCATAAAAAAAGAAAATAAAGCAGGTTGTTATACCCTGTGATACATACACAGATTCACATATATGCAGTAAGAACATGCCCGCCCATGGGCTTTAAAGGAGAGAAGGTTTAAAACCTATTGGGAGAATGATAGGATTAAGTTCTTTGATATCAGAGAGGTCATTTAGGATTCGATGATCAAGGACTTGACAAGAAGTGAAACATGGATTCAATTTCCCTGTAAAAGGAGAGAGATAAATGACTTTTAAATGGGAAAGTGTGATTGTGATCACAGCTGTGTGTCAGAGTGACATCTGCCAGTGGTATCTAAAAAGAAAAGTACAAAAAGCTCATTGTGTTAGGTAATTTTATAGAATTAAATCAAAATGATAATTTTGTGATTAAAATATACTTTAACCACCAAAAACAGCATCCAGAATTCTTTTTTAATAAGTTTGCAGACATTACTTTTCAGCATAATCATCAAATTTCAAGTTTTAAAAAAAGAAATAGAACGTATTCTCATGAATCAACATTTCTCTGTGGTTCAAGATTAATTTTAGAAGGCATTTGAAGACTTAAGATTACCGCTAATAAACTACTGGGGGAAAATACACCAACCAGCATAAATTATCAGCATAGGAAGATACCTTGCTCTGTAAATTTTCTTTCCATTTAGATAATATAGTATTGTCTTTTGAGACATGGTAATTAAAATATT
>NW_006921594.1:27121660-27126085 GCF_000298275.1 Orycteropus afer afer
CCTAGATTCATACTTCGTACATTCCATGTCCTGATGATTAATGGATGTCTGCAACTGTTTCTCTTCAATTTGAGTGGTGCCACATCAGCAAATGAAGGTCTCGAGAGCTTTACCTTATCCATAGGAGTAAGGCTGGGTTTACTCTGATGATGCATCTCTTTCTCAGTCCTATTTTGAGAGCCTTCTAATCTAACCAAAGTATTCATAAAGTTGCACAGTAATGTATCAAACAGTGTTTCTTTGCTATTCATAAAGTTTTCCCTGGCCAATTATTTGAGAAGTGGACGGCCTCCTCCTTTTCCTAGTCTATCTCAGTCTGTAAGCTGGTCTGACACCTGTTCACCACGTGTGTCCCTCTGGGTTAGAAACACCAGTGGCTCAGCCTCAAAACTCACATCAACATGTCACCACAGTAGGACTAACCAACAGACAAATTTACCTCCCTGTTGGAAACCTCTTGTATCCCCCTTATCTGGGTCCCTGTGGCTGACTCCTCTGTCCAGATTCCTAGGCCTTTTATTCCCCTCTCTCCCGCTCTCCTGCCCTGCTGCTTTGGGCATGCCTGATTTCCCTTTCCGGGTTCCTGGCTTTTTTATCCCCTTTCTCCTAATCTCCCACCCTGCTGCTTTGGGTGTGCCTGAGTTCCTCTTCTCCTTAAAAGCCAGGAACCCTGACAGAGAAGCAGTCAGCTGCAGGGATCCAGGTGAGGAGAGGGAAAAAAAACACTGAATCAAGTATATTCTGACTCATAGCAACTCTATAGGACAGAGTAGAATTGCTCCATAAAGTTCCCAAGGATGTACATCTTAACAGAAGCAGATTGCCTCTTCTTTCTCCCATGGAATGGCTGTTGGGTTGAAACTGTTGACTTTTTGGTTGGCAGCTGAATACCTTTGCCACTGCACCAGCAGAATTTCTTGTAATACATAGTATAGCTTATAGAAAATGTAATACAAAAGTAAAAAAGGACCGTATTCTTGTTCCTTTAATAGGATGAAACCTAAGAGACCTTTGCTGTTGTTGCTATTGTTGTTTGATGCATGATCGCTGAGCTTTTTACATGCTCACCCACCCACCACCCACTGCTGCCGAGTCGGATCCGACTCATAGTGATCCCTCCTTGGATTTCCGAGGTGGTATCACTACAGAAGTGGACTGCCCAACCTTCCTTCTAAGGAATGGCTGGTGGGTTTGAACTGCCAGCCTTCTGGTTAGCAGTCAATTGCCTTAGGCACTACGCCACCAGAGTTCCTTTTAAATGCTCAACTACTTATATAACCATACAGTAAAGGTTTTTCTCCAAAAGTCAGTAGAATATTACTATCTTAATTAAGCCACAAAAATAATCCAAAATGGCATCATTAAGAAGTCTGAAATGACGCAAAACTAGATAATCCATTTTACTTAAGAAATAATATCCAATTTGATACTCTGACAGTTTATGGTCAAGTTAAAAAACAGCTATGCAAGTGATTTGAAATTGGATGTATAGTACCATGTAGTATTAATTTGAGCTCTCCTGATTTATTTGTAATCATATTTCCTGGCTCCATTTTTCTAAAAATGCATCTTGATGGAGCAATTTGCATGTTAGGAGAACATAAAATATCAAAGTGCATGACCACAGAGGAAGCTATGCTGATTCCAATAAGAGCAGGTCATCCTGATATGAGTATACAAGTGAGAGGAAGTGGAATGATGACTCACATACCATTTCAATTACAGAAAAAAGCAAGTGGGTTGGACTAGCGAAGGCACGATCTTTTTAGGAAATTCCACTAAAAGAAAACAGGTCTTCCTGAAGTGAGTGGGAAGACCTCACACTCCAGGCACTGTAATTAAGTCTGTTTGTATTCACAGGCCTTGGCTCTCTCAAGGATCCATGAGGTTTCATATATTAAACTTGACTCTGGCTGCCCTTTCACCCTGACTCACATGTAATCACTGACAGAATGGGTTTGACAAAGTTTCCTAAGTGTGCTCCAGCAATGGAAATGCAATAGAGGACACAGAGATAATTGACATTTATTAAATGCTTACTATGTGCCAAGCAGGGCTTCCAACTGGTTCATTCCAGTTCAAAACCAGTCTCCCCACCTTGAGAATTTCCATTTCTACCCCACATATACTGAATCACAACCCCAAGGTGCATCTTATGTACACATAAGCCATATCTGGGGATTCTGTTAAAATGTAGGTTCTGATTCAGTATACCTGGGGTATAAATGCAAATTCCCAGTAAGAGGTCAAACCAGAACGAACCATCTCAAAGCTCTGGTGACGAGTTCTTTTTTGATGCTTTTTATGCATAATTATGGGGGTCATCTTTTCACAAAAGTGTTATAAAGTAGGCAGTAGTATTCTCCCATTAAATATAAGGGCCAACATCAAGATGAACCACAGTTGTCTCACTCTGAAGTATATGTTGTTGAGTACTGTCGAGTAGATTTAAATTCCTAGCAATCCCAGTGTGACAGAGTAGAACTGCCCCATAGTATTTTCCAGGCTGTAATCTTTCTGGGAACAGATAGCCACATCTTTCTTCTGAGCAGCACCTTGGTGGGTTTGAACCACTAACCTTTTGATTAGCAGCCAAGTACCTAACTACTCGACTACCAGGGCTCCCTCTAAAAATTTAGCCTCTGGTAGTGTAGTGCCTAAGGCATTTGACTATTAACTAGAAGGCTGGTGGTTCAAAGCCACTCTGCAGGGGAAAGACTGGGCAATCTACTTCCGTAAAGATTAACTGCCTTGGAAACCCGAAGGGGGTTGCTATGAGTCGGAATCGACTCGATGGCAGTGAGCTTGGTTTTTGGTTTTCATCAGTCCAAAAAATAAACAGTATTGAAAAAAGTCTTCATCAATTAGAAAAATAAATATGGGCTGGACATAATGAATGGGTAATATATACAACAACAACTAGGTAATATTATTTATACATTAAAAGTTAGGAAATCATTGCTTTAGTAGCAGCATAAACATCATTGACTTCCTTTCATGCAATTTGTTTTTGTACATGAATAAAAATTTTCTGTATCTCACATATGATTACAAGGCAAAATTGGAATTGGAACTTTAAAAATATATCGAGAGCATTTATGCAGGATAAGAAAAGAAAGAACATAATGGATCGGGCACATCATGTTGAACCTGTACCAATACATTTTCTGAAATCAACTACTGTTCTAACCTTCAGCAACCTTAAGTTAGGTGCTAGTGTGATGGGGACAAAGAAAGCAATTATGCTAAAAATCAATAGATCCCATTTCTCTTAAGTGTTCTCATAGAAAGTGTTATTCTTTCATAATCTGTCCTTTCAAAATGAAACTGAATTTCAAACTTTATTGCACTGTTCAATTCACATTTAGTGAGCAATTATGAAACGAACAAAATCCCCTTTAAAAAAATCAAGAGATTTCAAAATTCAGTTATAGCCCACTCTTTTATTTGTTATTTTTCTTTAGCAGAAATAAAAATTAAAGTTCATCTGAAATAGGGCAACTGATCTTTCTGAAAGAGCTGAATTCATCTGAGAAAAGTCCTATACCAAAATTAATCCTAATAGCTCTAAAAACCCTTCAAAAATACCTTGCAAGGTAATTTATTACTTCTAGCAACACAAATGATTGTATAGTATATGCTCATGTCTCAAAACTCATTTATTTTATGCATGAATGTGTAAACATTATGTTTCCAATTTTATTCTGGAATGGTATTTAATTTCATGAGGCTTGTGATTCTCAGTCCCTTGGTTCTATCTCAAACATGTCTACATCCTCCATCTTGCAACAGTCCTGGTTTCTGCACCCTGTCAGATATAACCTTTGTGCTAATTTAGAAAACCCAGTTCTCACGTTTAGTGCTGAAAGACTGATAACGGAATTTTCACATGAACTACACATTTTCAGAGATGAAGTACAGAGCTGTGGACAATGACTACGTTTTCCCTCAATGTAAATTCTTCATTCTCAACTGTCAACATGTAAGTGTGTCACACAAAAGCAGCTTTAACTTGATGACTTTTTTCCTCCAAAACCATAAAAATGAAATGGATACCATACTCTACTTTATGTTAATCCATCTTATAATGAGATTTTATTTCTCAGGGATAGTGAAAGTCTGTATGCCCTTCAGAGTTCTTAGTAGATCAAAGCCTCCTTTCTTGGGGAAAAAAAAAATATTTTCCCTCCCACATAAATATTCCTGTTTGAGAACAGACCAGATATCAATGTTAAAAGAAGATTCTTTCCTGCTAATTTTGCCTTCTTCAGTATGAAAGGAAACTTTGAAAATTTAAACCTATCCTTTACTAAAAGAAATATTATGAAATGATCACAGTTTTATTTGAATATAAACTGTCGTTAGTTGCACATGTGCTTGGATTCAAATAATTATGGAGTGACAAATATATATATATGTATGTGT
>NW_006921594.1:27126185-27128019 GCF_000298275.1 Orycteropus afer afer
GGCTTCGTTGTTTTTTTTTTTTTTTTTTTTCATCAAAACTATCCACGCCATTAAAATTCAATAGCATTGCTTCCCGTCATTCAGCTTTATCTGGCTAAAATCCTTTAATTCCTCAACCCCTGCTGTTGGGGGCTCTAGGCTCATCACACTTAACCTCTGCCTGGGCTTCTCAGAATAGAATTTGTTTCACTCCATTCATAGCTTCAATAGTTGAGCAAGCCACACGCAAGTGCACACTGGTCTTTTACCCTGAGCACACTAATCTGATTGTTTTTCCACTCTACAAACTCTGGGTCAACAATCAAGCTGCCGCCAGAAACTAATTAATTTGCAAACAGGCTTCTGTTTTCACAGAGGGAAAGCTTTTGAGAGCCATGTCAGGGAGGCCGGTCACACCATGGTTACACACATTGTCATGGCATCCACTTCTCTGGGTAAATCTCTTCCTTGATGTCATTGCACACATGAACCTAGATTACCCAGTCAGCAGTAAATCCCTATTGAGGCCCACTGTGCTCTGAATGTAGTGACTCTAGGAGAGGAAATTGGTATAGACAGGCTCTGTATTCATTAAACTGATGGTAAGACCAGAGAGAAAATGTAGGAACCAAGAGAGGAACATAAGCTGGCTTTAATTTAGAGAATTGTCCAAGATAATGTTTGTTCTTTATAAGTGACCATCATTTTTGATGTTAACATGGGATTATTTTAAGTAAATGTAATAAGATTCATCCAGCTGTTAATTCCTAAACGGGCAATTAGAAATTTGTGACTACTATGTCAAATTTGAAAGTTAGAGATTTTTGCCAATTATTTTAAAAAAAAATTAATTACAATTAAACAACTAACAATTTTATTCAGATTGATTTTTCTTAAAAGCTTGGGGGTTGGGGAATTCATCTTCCAAGCAGATTGACACTGATGAGTTCATTTTTTTTCCCCCCAAAGCTTTATTTATTTTTTTCTCACTAGTGCAATATGATTTCAAATGAAACAGGTCCAAAAAGAATATGTTCTTTAGACAAAAAGCTAATGTAAAAAATAGATCTGGGGAAAGGAGAATCATGTAAAGGTATATTTTGGCAAATTTCAGCTCTTTATGAAAAAAATGCATACTTAGATATTTTATTAAATTTATCAGCACTTACAGGGTCATGTTATATTTTTGTTTTTTAACAAGGCTACATTAGAAAGGGTGGGCATTATTTATTATGATAAAAAAATCTCTAGATAAAGAATTTAAGAGTAAACAAAACTAGAATAACTATCTGGCTATATGTAGGTATAGGTATGAATTATTATTTTAAATAATTATGCATGCATATTTCAGTACAATTTCAGGAAAAATAACCATACATACTGCCATTTTTAATGGTATCTCTGTACATTGCTACCCCAGAATTGCTATTTTATGAATATGTAGTTTAAAAAAACAAACAAATAAAAAAAAAACACTTTTGTTGTTGTTTTTAGGTGCCGTGGAGTTCCGACTCATAGCAACCCCATGCAAAGCAGACCAAAACACTGCTCCATCCCGCGCCAGCTCCACAATCCCTGCTATACTTGAGCCCATCATTGCAGCCACCGTGTCAATCCATCTCGTTGAAGGCCTCCCCCTCTTTCGCCGACCCTCGACCCTACCTAGGACATCCTTCTCCAAGGAATGGTCCCTTCTGACAACATGACCAAAATAGGTGAGATGAAGTCTGGCCATTCTCGCTTCCAATGAGCATTTAGGGTGCACTTCCTCCAGGACAGATCTGTGAGTTCTTTTAGCAGTCCATGGTACTTTCAGCATTCTTTGCCAGCACCACAACTCAAAAGCATCAACTCT
>NW_006921594.1:27134009-27143307 GCF_000298275.1 Orycteropus afer afer
AGTTTTTAAAAAAACAGGGTAGCAACTGTTGTTTGAATATGTTATTCTTTATAGAAGAAGTTGCATTTAAGTGGAACTTGTAAGAATTAGTATGAAAGAATTAGTATGAAAGAATTAGTATATTAGAAGAAAAGTCTTTGTAGGCATGGAGGGTTGATGGTGTCACTAACTGTGGTATTTACAAAGAATTAAAAAAAAAAAAAAAAGAAAGAAAAGCAACTAGCTGCCTTCGAGTCCATGGGGCTCACAGCTACCCCTACTTGGGTTTCCGACGTGATATCTCTGAGGAAGTAGATTGCCCAATCTTCCTTCAGAGAAGTAGCAGCCTTCCAGTTAGCAGTCAAATACTAAAAAATACTATATTTTTTAGTAACCTTAACAAATACTTGAAGGAAATTTTGTACAGAATGGAGACTGATATTTTTTTTTTTTTTAGTAAGTCTAGAATACACTATTAGGTGTAAGTCAGACTGAAAGTTGCCGAACCGAAAAAACCAAATTTACTGCCGAGTCAGATCCGACTCATAGCAACCCCTCGTTGGGCTCTGGATAAAGTATCTCTACAGAAGTAGACTGTCCAGTCTTCCTTCCATAAAGTTGCCAAGATAGATAAAAAAGTTGCAAAAGCTAGTATTATTAACCAGGTTATGGATTTAGACCTATGGAGACTTTGTACCAATATGGAACTAAAAGAAGGGTTTTGGTAGCATAAATGGACAAGTTCAAAGCTACAGGAGAATAAATCAGTGGCAAAGATGAAAGATAAAAACAGTTAAAAATGTAAATTAGGTAAATTTCTGGAAGAACATCAATTAAGAACAAAGGCAGAAGAGGCAAACTTGGAAGTTAAGAGACACATCCTTCTCACTAATACATGAAACATAAGAGAACAATCAGAAATGTTATGTCAGGAGATAAGAGCTACTGATTGAGTTAAATTGAGGTATGCTATATTTTAAATAGTCACTTTGGAATATGAGGTATACCAAAACAAAAATTGTCACATAAACCTTATGGTCTCTTAAAGTTATAGAGATAGTATTGTCCAGATTTAGAATTGTGATTTTTCTCTAACAAGCCAACAAAGAATAGAAGAAATGAAATGAATTTTGAGGTTGCCCAGCACTAAGAAGGCAAGTGTGGCAGAAGTTGGAAGAGTGAGATAGTCAAGCATCTTACTGAGCACATGAGCTCTATTCTCACTAATGAATCACGGGAAACCAGGAAATAGTTCATGGACTGGCAGTCTGGGCAGCTTTAATGTATAAGGGTGAAAGCAGAGATGAATGGGAATAAGAATTTCTTAATAATAATAATAATAATAAATAACCATGAAAATATCACAGCCTTATAAAAAAATCTTTGATGAATGTGTAATTAAAAAAAATTTAAAGTAAAATGTAGAGAGTGGCAATGTAAGGATTATCTGGTGTCAAATCTGAATGAAAATAGTTTTTAGACATACAAATTTTGACATTTTATGCTCTGCTAAAATCACATGTACATATAAATCTACTTGATCAAGTAGTGAACTCAGTGCCTAAAGTTCAAGTAACTGGGTCCTTGTCCTAAATTGTTTATTAATGTGGCAGGTAAGATATTGGCCTTAATTTCCCTACCTATAAAGTGAGAGAGGAAGTTTTGGGAAGGCTAAAGGAGAATCAAATGAAATATTGATATAAAAGCCCTTTGAAACTTTGAAAACATTATCAATGTAATGTCATTACTAGTGCTGGGCTTTTTAAAAAACATTTAATAACCAGTATGGTGTTCTCACGGAGCTCTGGTGGTATAGTGCCTAAGGAATTTGACTGCTAACCAGGAAACTGGCGGTTCAAACCCACCATCTACTCCTTGGAAGGAAGATTGGACCATCTACTTCTGTAGCGATACTACCTCGGAAACCCAAGGAGGTGTTGCTATGAATTGGATCCACCTCGACGGCAGTGAGGTTTTTTTTTTGTTTTTTTTTTTTTTTTTTTTTTTTTTTTTTTTTTTTTTTTTTTTTTTCGTTTTGGTTATAGTGTTCTCAAGCCAGCAGTGAGAGAAGTCAATGAAAGAAATGCTACTTTGTGAGATCTGTTGTGGTATCCCTGGAAGACAAGATTGTTAAGTCATCTTATCTTTTTCCATTGCCTTCCTTCCATGTCTCCAGCCCCCATCTTTCCATAGCTATCAGATACTTCAATTTTGGCATGAAGTAAATATTACTCTACATTTTTAATCTCTCTTTTCTGTTTTTGCCCAACTTTCTCAAACCCACAGTCATGAAGTCACCACCAAAGCATACTAAATCTCTAGATATAGTATTCGTATTTAAGAGAAGTTCTCCAATGACAACTTAATACATGTTATGGGTCTGAATCACTACACAAACCACTTACCATTGAGCCACCTGGAGTCATGCTGCTCTGTTCTGATGGGGTGGTGGTTCCCAAGAGTTCGGAAGATAGCAAAGTCTCGCCCCATAAAATCAGCTGCAGTGCCAGAGTATAATTCTCCATCTGTGTTGTGACAAAATGAAATCACATAATCACTAATTCCATTAAGGCAAGAAAAACAAAACAGAACAAGACAAACAAAAAGTAAAGTTTCATGTTATAACCATGCAAAAAGAAAATAGAAATTATCTCTGCATCATTATTTTTCATCTGATATCTTCATTGAAAGGAATACTTTATCAACCATTTGCTAACTATCTGACTATCCATTAAATACTAGCTTAGGAAAACTGAATAAAATCTGATTCAGTGAGCCTTGTTAAATCATGGAATTTTATGCCTTTCCACTATGACTAATGAAAAACTTACAAAATGCAAAATGCAACTATATTGAATACATTGTTTAATTTTATACATGTTAAACTACTATATTTCTAAAATCCTTATTTAGTAGACTAAGGGATGATCACAAAATCTGGCTTATATTTTATTTTAATAATTAATTTTATAATGTAATTCTTTATTCTGAGACATGAATTAATAAGGATTTGGTATAATTTTTAAAGGATTAGTACTTTCCTTGGTAAGCAATTTTTCTTGTTGCTTTTTTTTAAAAAAAAAAGCTTTGTAATATTTCAAGTGGGAGAAATTCTAACTTGGAATAAGACATTACACAATCCAAGACAGTTTAACAAATGGCTTCAGATATAACAGAAATGTGTTTGAGATGGAGGCCATTTTGACCAACTCAGGTCATAATCACTACAGAGTTATAAAACATTGATAATTTATTTTGTATTGTTGTGAATTAAGATTCTGCTATTCTTTAGCTCATTTCTACTTAAATTGAATTAACTTCATCACATTGAGAAATGGACGAATCGTAATCAGAAGATAAGGAGTAGAAGGGGAAAAAAAAGGAGAGGAGAAAGAGAAGTTAATATTTACTGAATACCATTTCATGCTTGTCAGCAGCCAAGTACTGGTTTGACACTTTCAAATTATCTCATTTGGGTCTGTCAACGTTGCCGTGATGTAAATATTGCTATCCCTATTTTACAGTTCAAGGGCCCCAAGGTTACTCAGCTAATGACTAGCCAAGTCAAGGTGAAGGTTCAAACCCAGGCTTGTTTAATCCCAAGACTGTTACACTAAAGCCATAACACTGACAATAAACTGCAGTTTGTAAAAATTGTGCTTTCTTTCCTCTAAACAGAAAGTGCCTATTATTTTTTTTTTCCAGAAAATGCATAGTTGTCTGTACATATGCAGTGAATTATTTGTAAAACAAGACATGATTTATAAAAATTTCCCCTAAACAATCCACTACAATTAGAGTGAAACTTAGTATCTTACTGATCATTTTGGATTTGTTAATGTTTTTGCATTCATTGATTTGAAAAATGTTTAGTGAATAAAGAGGGGATAAGTAAACTATAATTTAACATTCTATATTATAACTTTAACATTTCAATCTATTTCCAAGGGCTTTCATTTTTCCTAGATAAATGGAAAACTTTCTGTGACTCTTCAATTATAATAAAAGTATATGGGAAAATTCTATTCATCTGATTCCTTATGTAATAGTCTTTGTTTACATCTTCAATTCCCACTAGCAAGTAACAGCTTGGTAATTTTTGTTGTTGTTGTTATGTGCCGTCGAGTCGCCCAGACTCATAGCGACCCGTCCTTGGATTTCCGAGGCAGTATCACTACGGAAGTAGGATTGCCCAACCTTCCTTCCGAGGAGTGGCTGGTGGGTTTGAACCGCCAGCCTTCTGGTTAGCAGTCAAGTGCTTTAGCCACTATGCTACCAGAGCTCCTAACTTGGTAATATAAAGTAGATATTCCTAATATAATTCCTTTGGTAGGACCTGTAATTTTCTGATTCACTTGTCTTTGGAGAACATCTAGAGCAGTGGAGAACAGTTTCTCAAACAAACATAAACAACTCCAAGTTACTGCTTTTGAGATGACTAGAAAGATATCTATCTTGACAACTGAGTTGTAAAACACTGATCATTTATTTTGTATTGTCGTGAATTAAGAATAATAAAAATAGTTAGGAAATACATTTACTACAAATTACTAGCTAAATGGAGCAATCCTATATCATTAATTATTACAGTATGTTGTCTGGATCCCAAACCACCTTGTGTTCGCTTCACTTAATTGAAAATCAAATTTAAATCTGAATTACTCTAACCATAATATGTTGCCTTATACTATACCAGACCAGAAGGCAAAGAAGGAACCCTGTTCTAAACTCACACACACACACACACACACACACACACACACACAAAAGCTAAAAATAAATTTACATAAATTTCAAAGGGACCTTAAAACATTTAAATCTATATTATCTCTTTAATAATAACCTGTACATAATCCTCGTAATATTTATTGAGGTTAATATTCTATCTTTTTATAGAAAATTGATAAATACAAGTGATGGATTTTTAAATTTAAGGTCAAAGATGTTTCTTTATCTGTAATAAGATGTGAGATGAAAATGTGCTGATAAAGTAGCTTAAAATGTTGATCTTCATTTCAAGTATGTTCATGTTGGAATACTGGTCAAAGAATGCCTACACCCTCTTTTTCTTGAAAAGTCAAAATGGTAAATTATTGGTTTAACCTCATTGTTTTTGGTCTGTAAGATTGGTAATTGAAAGCAGAAAAAGTGAAAATAAAACAACCAAAAGGTGAAAAAAATAAATAATTTCACATCAAAGTATAGACAGACCAACAATGTCCTGGAAGAGTTATATTCAGAAGCAGAGGATTGAAAAATGCCATTAATTAGTAGTTGATCACCTTTTTTTGTCATTCAGCTTGTTTTAGGGTGAGTCAATGACACAATAAGTTTGTTATTGTTATTATATAAACTGGGGGTGTGTGAAATAACAAAAACAGCAAAAGAAATTATTACTTGGACTTAGAAGCCCATTTGTTTCTCTTCTTCTTGTTTGCCTGTTTTATAACTTACACACTTTTTAATCCACTCCCATGTAAACCAGGCATAAGTCAATGCAAATGAAGGCATAGGCAGGAAGACAGATTTTCTTTCACTTTCACAAAAGAAGGGAAGATTATCAAAGAAAGGCTCAATGGAAGAGCAACTGACTGAATGTATTACTAAGAACAGATTTAAACCGTTGATTTATAAGCTAGAGGAAGGTGCCATTTAGGCTCCAGTTGCCTCCAAAAAACAAAACAACAAACAAAACAAACAAACTCACTGTAATCTAATCAATGCCTGCTCATAGCGACCACCATTGGGGTTGCAAGGCTGTAAATATCTACGGAAGCAGACTGCTTCATCTTTCTTCTGGGGAGCAGCTGGTTGGTTTGAACCACTAAACTTTTGGTTAGCAGACAAATATCTTAACCATTGCACAACCAGAGATCAAAACTGAAAAACCCAAACTTACTTCCATCAGTCGATTCTGACTCAAAGTGACTCCCATTGGATTTTCAAGGTTGTAAATCACTACAGAAACAGACTGCTTTATCTTTCTTTGTGGAGCAGCTGATGGGTTCGAACCATTTAACCTTTTGATTAGCAGTCAAATGCCTTAACCACTGTACCACCACCAGAGCACAGCCATGGGACTTGCCTTCCATCTGAGTATTATTTTTGGCTAGCATCAGGGCGAATTCTGTGAGCTGGAGGGTACCAGATGTTTAGGTGGCCGTGAAGAGCATAGTCTCATATGGCTGGTGCTTAATGTCAATAAATGTTTCTTTGTGCTATGTTTCAGATCAGATTTACTGCTGATTTCCAGATGGAAGACTGTTCCAGAGAAGTTATGACATCTTTGTTGTTTTGACCCAAAAGTACAGGTAGAAGAATTCCCTACTTCTGCATGCTCATTAAGCAGACATATAATATCAACCCAGAGTATTTTCTATTTAATATCATTAAGCATTTTCACAATGCATTAACGATTTGTTTCTTTCTGAATATTCAAAGTGATCTTAAGGCACCTGACCATAAGAAATGTACTATATCTCTGATGGGTTATTTTTAGAGAAGAGATAGAGAAGCCTATTTGGTAAATTTAGTTTGTAGTTCCTAGATCAAAATAAGGAGCCCTCATGGCTCAGTGGTTAAGAGCTCAGACACTAACCTAAAGGTAAGTGATTTGAACCCACTAGCCACTCTGTGGGAGAAAGATGCAGCAGACTGAGTCTTAAAGGTTATAGCCTTGGAAGCCCTCTGGGGAAATTTTGCTCTGCCCTGCAAGATTGCTACAAGATGGAATGGACTCTATGGCAGTGGGTTTATTTTTTTGGTAGGTCATTGTGGTGGTTATGTTTGTGTGTCAACTTGGGTAGACCTAGTTGAGTGGCTGGGCAGCTGGTGGGTTATTCCCCATAATGAGACTGGCAATCTCTGCATGTAGCTGTGTCATTGCTTAGCAGCCTGCCATACTCTGCTGACCTTGGGACTTACAATGGACTTGAATGACTGGCCTGCCATGTGGTTTGGTAACATTGGGACTGTGCCTTTTTACTTGTCAACCTTGGGTTTTTCAGCCTCAGCAGCCAGCAGCTGTCTGAGTGAAGAAACGCCTCTAGCTCCAGTGGGCCAGGAGCAGAAGGCAGAGCTGGACCCCAAGGTTGAGGGGCTTTCACCCAACCCCTAGAGCCTGGCACTTTGAACTTGGACTTAAAGCCTCCAAACTCCTGTTTGTTAAGGCCATCCCATTTGTGGTATATTCCTGTCAGAGCGGCACTAGGTAACCACAACAGTCATTAATGAAGTTATCAAATTATTTGTTGGTTCTTGAGCATTGTTTTTAATTTCTCAGTTTTATGGCTCTAATAGAACTCTTCTTGAATATCTGAAATAGTATGTTAGGTGGATGTTACTCTACAATGATTCAAGTGGCATTATGATTCAGATGCATATTTTTGGGCTTTCTGTAGATATGAATGCATTTATGAAAGAAAACATGACATTTGTCTACTTTTATTAAACTAATGGTAGAAACATATACTTGAGGATTTCTTATGTGTATCAGAAAAAGTAGTGGTGTATACTAGGTCCAACAAAGTCATTAAGCTTCTCTATGGGAAAATAACATATAGGGAGTTTGATGTCTCAAAAATAATTCGTTGGCCTAAGATAAATTAGTGTTGACAGATGTATGCAGCCATCTAGAAACTGTCTAATATAAAGGTTTCTGTTTGAGTACACCATCATTCTTTCTTAACTGTAAGCTTTCCTAACTGTCTCTGAGGAAATCTTTACTGGGATGAAGAAAGTATAGTGTACTTTATTTCCTCCATGGTTGAGATACCAAGAGACACGTGTATTAAAACAAAAGTTCATATATACTCTGGACTTTCTGTTCACAGCTCAAAATGAAGTAAAAAATGTGGCTTAGATCAGTTACTGTATTGGATTACAATTCCTAGGAAGGGTGTGGTGAAGAGAAACAGAAGGCGAAGAAAATATTTCCTGATGAAATTGAAGCATTACTACCACAGGTGAAAAGAGTGACATGGATGTGAGCAAAAATCAAACAAAACTAAAGCCCAAACCATTATGTTGTTAACACCCTAAGTAAATTCCATTCAGAGTTACAGAGTAATTAGAAACAGAGAAACAAAAGAACCTCTTGCTCTCTCTCTCTCTGTCTCTCTCTCTGTCTCTCTCTCTGTCTCTCTGCCTCTCTCTCTCTTTCTCTCTCTCTCACACACACACACACATACACACACACACACACACACGTACACAGCAAGGATGAAATCTATTCATTTAAAGTGGAAGGGTATGGAAGTAAATCGATTCTCTTAGATTTTTTCTTTTACTGGGCACCTTCTCTTTTCCAATAAATACAATTTGCTGCCTTTGTTACATTATCATCCTTTTAAAATTAGCATTTATTATTTTAGTAGTTTATATGTGCACATGGTGAAAATTAAAACTCTAAGATCTATAGGACACAAAATTTCTAAGCCTCGCCACTGACAATCACTGTTGCCAGATTTTGTTCTTTCATTCCTCTCTTTCCACATATATTCAGAAATACGCAAGAGCTCAAAATAGTAGTATGCTATTACGTTGTCTATTTCATCCTAACTTTAAACTATTGGAATTAATATGGCCATGCCATTTTACATATAAGGAAATTGAGGCTCAGAGAGCTTATGTAATTTTCTCAAATACATTACTTAATTTAAGAAGTGTGTACCTTGCTTGCTTTGTAAGAAGCTGGCTAACATGGCATCGTGCTTAATGCTTTCCTGGGCTAACCAAACCTGGGCAGTTCAAATCCACCAGGTACTCCTACAGTGGGAGATAGATGAGGCAGTCTGCTTCTGTAAATATTTATAGCCTTGGAAATCCTTGGGCAGTTCTACTCTGTCTTATAGGTCACTATTAGTGGAAATCAACTCAGTAGTAGTGTGTTTCATTTTGGGTTTTGCTTGCTGTAATACCAAATTAGAATTATTATTATTTTCTTTTTTAAAAATCCTTGTATTCTCTTTCCCAGGGCAAGGCAGAATTCCTACTTGAAGATACTAGCTAAAAGTCCCAGACCTTTGAAATACATCTCAATAATATCCCTTAGTATTGGGATATTTCTAAATAATTAGTGCTGAAATTCCTGAAAAAGTTTCCAATGAAGAAATTAAATTGCTCTCAAGTTGACTATTTTTCACATCATGAAAATGTGAGGTGATACTTAATTGGTGGGGAAAACACTGAGTTTTATTTTTATATTGTGCTCACACCTGGCATTTATTCTGAGCAGGAGAGTGACTGCTACCTTTAATAAAGAAATTTTAAACAAAGTCATAAAAATATTTGCAGGTGGATGAAATAAAAAAAAAAAAAA
>NW_006921594.1:27143407-27150808 GCF_000298275.1 Orycteropus afer afer
TTTTTTAAATTAACTTGACTAAGGCAATTTGAGAAATTTCAGACATGTCAGAATTTGGGGATTTACTTCAATGCCTATGTATTGCTCAAGTGAGGATCCATAGTTTCCTATTGTCTTTAGCTTAACAAACCCAAGGAATTTTGGAAACAGGATATACTAAATCTTGATAGTTTTTGTAACTAAAAATTTTTTCAAGTTGTCATTTAGTTTTAAAACCTTACAACTGGTTAAAACTGCTTAATAGTGGGATTGGTGGTTTAAAAACATCTGCTGCCAAGATCTTTTTGGCCAGTTTACAGATGGTTGAGCCAAATCTATTTTTTCTCCCCCTAGTGTTAGAGAAGGAAGCAGCCTGGCACCACCTTGAACCATTCTACGTAGGTGCTGAAATGAAGAGAATTTATACGAAACATTTTGGAAAAATAGGTTCTCCCAATGTCCTTTCTTTGATGTAAAATGTACAACCTGTATATTTCAGAGACAATTGCTACCCCTGTATCTTAAAAAGGTTTTGGATGTTCTGTACAATGTATATGTGTTAAAGAGCAGCATTAAATTATTGAGCATTCTTTTAAAACAGCACAGGAGAAAATGCCAAGAAAAACCCAACAAGGGGAATTAAATGTACTGTGAGAGGAAGAATTTATAGCATAGTTATAAAGGAAGCAAATAACCTCAATAAAGGGAGTTACAGCTCTTGAATTAAAATGGTGTTGTGGGTATTTTAAAGGATTTTACTAGATCTAGTATGGTTCATTCCTTCTTCTGTATTATGCTATTCAACTGATTCAGAAATTAATTTATTTTGGCTGGAATAATACTTCCTGTCAATAGGCACTATCTTTATACCTCTTAAGTTTACTAAATTATTTTTACCATATTGGATAGGTTAAGTCTGGACTTCCATTTAAAGGCTGCTTCTCTGAAATGCCTACTATTTATTTTTAGACAGACATCATCTCGTTAATGTTCTGGACTTCCTTAATTCATTTTTCCTTTTCATAAACCTACACAGCTTTTTCAAAGAACTTCTGTTACAAAAGAAAAAAATGTACAGGTTCGTATCCTTTGTGGACTTTGTGTGGCTGCATACCATTTGAGTTATGTAACATCTACTTGTCATCATCCTTTCTCAACTGAACATTAAAAAAAAATAATCAAGCAAATCTCTACCAAGAGACATCCCACAAATGAAAACTGCTTTAGGCACAAGTTTATATTCTGCTTGTTCAGGAATAACCATCCTTTTTTTAGAGTGCATTGAAATAAATACAGGCTTCAAGTTTGAACAAGGTATTACTCCTCCCCTTTCTCTAAGACAACTTTTAAATTTCAGTGTGTACCCTTAAGGAAATCATCCACAAGTAATCACTAAGCCTTCTCTGAATAGGAAAATTACAAGTGTACTGAATTTGCCGCATTCCTGTAGGTCTTAAACTTTTGTTAAAATTCTGCATAAATGGATCAAAGGAACTGAAAATGTCTACATTTGAAAAGCAATAGTTTTATTTAGTGATCAGTGAAACAGTGATCAAGTAAATAATTTAGCAAATACTGGAAGAATATTACTTCAAGTTAATGCTGCAGTCAATATGACTAACATTTTTTATTGTTTCGAGTGGATAATAGTTATTTGTAAAAGGAAATAGATGGGGGAAACCCATGAATTTATGGCACATCAGATAGAAACCGAAATTTAATTTTTTTTAAAATCTAGATTTATTAGTCATCATTTAGTTAAGAATTTTATGTGTGAATCATGTCACCATTATTTGTACTATGTTACAAAATGATTACTTTTATAATTTATAAAAAAGGAAACAGAAATTACATCACTTATATAGATTAATGTAGAAAACGTTATTCAGTAACAGAATCCTGACCCTGGAAATTTTGTTGTTGATATACTCAAAGGTTTAAGGAAAAAAGCTTTGTGATCTACCACTTTTTGTTTGTGTGTTAATTTACTCTGCATCCACATTCATGTCATCCAGAGAAGAGTGAAAGCGTATAAGAAATATTCTTTACCTTTCAATACAGATTAAAATTCTGTCACACTTTTCCCTTTGTAGCCCTCAAATTATGAATAAGCATTCACCACCTACCTATAATGTGAAAGAAAAGAAAAAAAAGAAAAACTAGAAAAGAAGGGTAGAGAAATAGCATAACATGATTTCTTTAGATAAAGAAAAAGGAGGAGGAGAAAAAGACTCAAAGTCACAAAACAGGAATAGAGAGGACCTTCTCTAGGCTGACTTGTTCAAGATCTCAGGCTGTGTCAAGTCAACTAAACATAATGTAATGGATCTCTGTCAGTTGCACCCTCTTTAGACTGCTTGTGCTGATTAAGTTTTCCAAATGTTGAGAGTGTGACAACTCTTGGAAGTACAATTAACAAGATTGACTAAATCTCACTTTTTCTTTCTGACTTGCCCTTCTTATATGCTTCTTTTGTGTAATGGAAACCAAAAACATTTCTTCACAAAATAAATTTTGAAGTTCAAGTGGGGATGTATACTGATTGAGCAGACCACTTTAAAGATACTATTAAATCGTTTTGAATAAAAAGAATGACTAGATAGTGTCATAGTCAAAACAACATTTAACATTTCTTCATCATTTTCAAAATATTTGAACATATCACAACTGATGCCCTCCTAAAATAAGTTTAAATGAATAATGGAAAATCTTGGTAGATAAAAAAAAAGAACATACAAGCTGGTTATTATCTATAGACAATTAGCTGTTCAAGTTATTGTTGACTACATACCTATTAAAAGAGATGCTGTCAGTAGTTTAGGGTCATATGGACTCTTCCCACGGCCATTTTCAAAATGTGAATCTTCCAGTTTAAAAATGTTATCCTGTTGATAAGAAGAAGAAGACTTGAATTTGTTTATATAAGGAAATATTTTGAATATGCTAGTTAAACAATGAGAGTTTAAGTATTTGTGTCAAATAGCAAGGGATATCTTTATTTGTGTAAATTTTATGGATGCCACAATACATTGAATGGATTCCAGCACAGCTATTAGTAGCCAAATACCTACTTAGGTCAGTGATTTTAGTAGCATTTAGGATATTGCAAGTAATAATGTATAAATGAACTCTAAAGAACAGGAAGTGTCATGATAAGAGTGTGGTCACTTTATCACATAGGTACGGCATGAGCTATCCTACTGGCTCTTGAAGGAAAAAAAAATAGATAAAATGACTACTATTTTCACTTAATATAAAGACCAAAAATAGCAATTCATTATATTGGATAATTACAAAAAGTACACCGTCTCGCTTTTCAGAAGCTCTAATGATGTATTGGTTAATGGACTTGACTGTTTACTAAAAGTTCAGCAGCTAGAACCCACCAGCTGCTCCACACTTTTCTGTATTTTCCAAAAGGAAATGCTTAAGAGCCAGGACAGCAGTCACTTCCTTCAGTCTCTCCTCCCTACACCTTTGGTACCTGCATGCTTCTCAAGCACTTGGGAGTTACCTGCATGGGCAGGTGGTAAGCACCTAAAACTATAGCTAAGCTACTTCTCTTTATGGGAAATACCAAACTGTATGTTGAGAGAAGTTGCCAGGAGGTGATATCATTAGAAAACAAGCATAGAGGTCACATTTTTGTCACAGGGAACTTGGCTTAGTTGAAGATAAACATTCAGAAATGAGAACAGAAATTTGACTACTATATGTATAGATATATACATATATATCTATATGTATGTGTATATATATAGATATATACATATAAACCTAACTCACTGCTGTCGAGTCAATTCAACTTATAGCGAAGAGTTTCTGAGGGGTTTCCGATGTGGTATCTCTACGGAAGTAGATAGTAGATAGCTCAACCTTCCTTCTGAGGAGTGGCTGGTGGGTTTGAACTGTCAGCCTTCTGGTTAGCTGTCAAATGCCATAGCGACTATGCTCTTAGGGCATATATATATATGCCCCAACATAGAGAGTGAGCAGGAAAGCACTATAACAAAAGCCTTGATAAGCTAACTAAGTCATGCCTCAGATCTTATAGTCAGAATATGTCTAGCTTCTGCAAACACTATGCAACAGTGAAGCAAACTGGGGATATTTTGGAGCACTCTTATCCGAACCAGGTGTCCTGGGAATTAATTAAGTCTGAATATGTATGATTTTTCCAGTAGCACATTAACTTGTCCACCGACTGATATAAAATAGCTTTTCTTTTTGGCAATTTCTCTACTGTTCACATAACAGTATTTTCTATCTTCTTAGAATAGTAAATGGTGTTCATTTTACGGTCAATAAGGATCACTTTATTTAACATTTAATATTTCTGATGGAGCTTATGGCATGGTTTCAAGGTATGACTCTTATACCTCATTTGATTTAAGGAGGAAGAGTGAAAAGGAAGCAAACCAAAAATGTTTTCGAGTTTTATTACTGTGAGTGAGAATTACAGATTCTATCCTTTCCTTGCATTGATTCTGCATTTGGCAATTAGCTATTCCCTAGCAATGATGGGTCTTTGGCTTAGTTCTAAACTCACACTGTGTATTAATTTATAGACTTTCTCAGAACTGTGGTACGTTGTAAAGGGGAGGGCAGTGAGCTAGGTACCAGGCCTAGCTGAGGCAATTATTAGCTTTGACTCTTCAGTCATTATTGAATATATCTGAGCTTCCAATCCCAAAAGTTAATGCCCATAAGAGCATTTCTCTCACTAGTTTATTTAAAGTATTAAAGAATTTAAATAAAATATTTTAAAAACAAAAGAAAATTACAAATGAAATATATTTTATTCTCTATATACTCCTCTCATTACCACTTTACAAACTAATATGAATATTTAACATATATTGTTATCATTATCCATATTTTCCTAGCATAATGTGAAAAAGAAATATTTAAGGACACATATGTCAGCAAATTCAAATCTTGTTTACAAATATAAATTTATCATAGGTGATTGGACATTAAAACTTCAATGTGAAACTTATTGACATCTGCTAAGAAAAGCACACAGGAACTCTGGTAGCATAGTGCCTAAGGCAATTGACTGCTAACCAGAAAGCTGGTGGTTCAAACCCACCAGCCACTCCTCAGAAGGAAGATAGGGCAATCTACTTCCGTAATGATACTACCTCGGAAACCCAAGGAGGGGTCGTTATGAGTCATGTCCGACTCAACACACATAACAACAAGAAAAGCACGTGGGAAACTTTTAAGAGATATTTAGATGCAGTTTTATTGAAATATAGGAAATAGTAAAAAGTCAATATGCTCAGTAAAAAACCACATCTATTGCCACAAATCAAGGAAATTATTATTAAAATTTGTATATGTGATCACTTTTCATGAGTTAGAGGAAGTAACAGAAGTGGTAGTATGGTTGAAAACATTGTAAATATTGTAATTTTTTATACTCAGTGGACATTTTATAGTGCTGGCAAAGGTAAAGGATCTATCTGCCAATGTATGAGACACATTTTGTCCGTGTTCATATGTTCAAGTTAATCCAACAATGCCAAGGCAGATGAGAAGTACTTCCAACCTCATGTAATGTTTGATTTACACGGTAAAAGGTTAGACTTCATAGGAAGAGAGGTTAAGCATGTCAGTTATGGTTCAAAAGAAGATGAAAACTATCTTTCGTCATGGTGGGGGAATATGTTCAAAGCTGTTCTCTTTTCCTTCCCTCCTTTTTGTTCGACCTCATAAATAAATACTAGGTTCCTTGCCTCTTTTAACGATACACAATATCTTTTCTTTAAATGTAACTCGAACTGGGATTCTTGGTTACCTACCATGTAATTCTTCTATATTCTGATATGAATCCACAGAAAGGTAAAACAAATTGAAAAAACTGAATTTCCTTTCTAGCCTACTGAGATGGGGACCTGGAATATATATCATTTGATGTGTGGATAGGGAAGTAAAATAACATTTCTTGCATATAGATGTTTGTGTTGTAAAATTCATACCCATTGCATATATTAATGAAGTCCAAGTATGTTGAAATGGGATAAAATTGGGTGTTATCCCTGATTCTGCCTTATATTAGCTCTGGGCCTCAGACAAGTGCCTAAACCCTTCTGAAACTCAGACTCCTCATCCGTAAAATGACAATATGAAAATCTCATAAGGTTGATATAAAAATGTATTATAATAATATATACAAGACATTCTTAGTGGAGTCCCAACAATAGTCATTAATTTCCATGTTTCATTGTTTAAAATTGCCACAAAAAGAAATTCCTTTCTGCACTGATCTAAAATCTCACATGTCACACAGTAGGAATGTCTTCTCAAATTTCATATATGGAAATTAGGTTAAATACATATGTAAATGCTTTGACCTCCCACAATGAATTGAGAATTGTCCTTTAGAAAAAAGACTTGATGAAAAACTTAAAAAAAATAAAAAATAAAAAAGCATTTTGAAAAGTTCAGGAGACTTCCAGCAAAATGGCTTGACTAGGTAGATAGGCTACCCAGACCCTCTACAACAAAGACCCAAGAAACCAAATGAAACAGGTACAGATGATAGTTCTGCAAGCTTAAGTTTCAAAGGGAAGGATAAAGAAGTAGATCAAATACTGACTAGAAGAAAAACTGAATGAAAACAATGAACAAGGAAATATACAGAGTGATGAATTGTCAACTGGTGCAATGCAGCATGGCCATTTTGAACTTCTGCAAGCCATGTTCTCATTAGGGCAGAAACCTTATATTCAGCTCTGCTCATGGAAGACTGTACCAGGACCAACACTGGGGGCTGATGACTAGAAAGTTGTGATCTCTCCCTTTTTCCCTATACCTTCCCAGTAACCAGAAGTTTGTCCATCCCCTATGCTGACCCACCCAGTGGCCAGTGACATCCTCCCCGACATTGCCCCTGCCCTGCCTGAGGTCAGAAGTGTGCCCTTGAGTATCAGGTGCCACATGCATGCTACTCCCATGTTTGGAGGCACACACTCTTGGCCTCCTTGGCCAGCAGAGCAAAGCATCCTGGACCAGAAACTCTGCTCCTAGCCATCTCTGAGGTCAGCAGAAATGTCATCCTGTGTTGGGTGCTCTGCCTCAACTGCCTCTTAGGTCAACAGAGTGCCCTGTCCCAGATGGCATGCCCCATTCTTCCTGGCCTCCTCAGCCAGCAGAGTGTACCAGTCAGGTGCACTGAACCCCTAGCTTTCTCCTTTCTTTTTTCTTTCCTTTCCCTTCTTTTTTTTTTCTTCACTTTTTAATTTTTAATTTTATTTTATTTATTGTGATTTGGGTGAAGATTTACAGAGCGAATTCATTTTCCATACAGCAGTTCACATATACTTTGTCTCATGTCATCGACCACAGTTTACAATGCAACAGCTCCTCTCCCACTTCCTCCCCATAGTTACCTCTTCCCAGTGGCCATCCCTCCAT
>NW_006921594.1:27154843-27168906 GCF_000298275.1 Orycteropus afer afer
ACCTACTCTATACCACCTGATCAATGGCAGGTGAAACACCACCCCAGCTCACCTTCAACTGTTCTACATGAACAGT
This sequence comes from Orycteropus afer afer, assembly GCF_000298275.1. NCBI lineage: Eukaryota > Metazoa > Chordata > Mammalia > Tubulidentata > Orycteropodidae > Orycteropus > Orycteropus afer. Next base: position 27,154,920 of record NW_006921594.1, read on the forward strand.
GAACATGCATTTCCATCCTCTACCACATCTACCAGGAGGCAGGTGACAAACAACTAAGTGCTGCCAACCAGCAAGCAGAGTAGCATAACTGTTTCACTCACCAGGATTTATCAAAGCAAAATAAAGCAAAAAGACCTGGGTGAAAAACATAAACACTTAGTCAACTATTAAATACAAATACAACAGCACCACAATATCTCAGAGAAAATAGATAACCTCTGTTTACACAAACAAACTAGACTTGATGGCTCAAACAAGTAACCAAAAAAATAGACCCAGAAAACCTTCCTGAGGAAGAAATGATATTGGAGCTACCTCCTAAGGAATTCAAATGAATTATATCTCAGTACTTTGAATAGATTGAGAGGGAGATCAAGGAAAGCACAGCAAAATTTAAAAAAATGTAGACAAAATTTTAGAAGAATTAAGGAGACAATACAAGAACAAATTGACAAAATAAGTGGAAAATTAGAAACCATACAAAAATAGTAAATAGAAATCCAGAAGACTGATACTGGAACAAGAGGACATAACCATAATAAATATTTATGTACCCAAACAAAGAGTCCCAAAACACATATAGCATACTTGAACAGAATTGAGAAAAGAAATAGAGAACTCCACAAAAACAGTAGGATAATTTAGTACACCATTCTCAGGGAAGGACAGAACAACTAGAAAGAAACTCAACAAAGGCACAGAAGAACTAACAACACAACCAGCCAACATGATCTCATAGACAACTACAGAACACTTCACCTGACAACAGCACAACATACATTATTTTCCAGTGTGCATGGAACATTTTCCTGAATAAACCATAGATTAGGCCACAAAGCAAGCCTCAATAAATTTAAAAACACAGAAATGCCATATGATCCAGCAATCCTAGTACTAAGTATATATCCTACAGAAATAAGAGCCATGACATGAATAGATAAATATACACCCATGTTCATCCCAGAATAATTCACAATAGCAAAAAGAAGGAAATAACCTAAAGGCCCATCAATGGAAGATTGGATAAACAAGCTATGCAATATTAAAGAATAATGATGAATCTGTGAAACACCTCGTAACATAGATGAACCTGGAGAATATTATGCTGAGTGAAATTAGTCAATCACAAAAGGATGAGTACTGTATGAGACTGTATGAGAACACCACTGTGAAAAATAAAAGGTTTTCACAAAGAAAGAAACATTCTCTGATGGTTACCATCATACCACATGATGATGTGAGAAGGGAAGGGAGAGTAAATCACTAACTAAAGGGTAGATTCGTATAAACTTGGTTAAAGGGGAATGCAATATACAATAAAGGCAAAGTCAGCACAAAATGCAAAGGAAGACACTGGGAGGGACACTAGAGTTAAAGGCAACAGAAGTAAATACTATTACATATCCAATCTTGCAATAGCAGTAATAACAATAATCTATGAATGGATACATAGATAGACATGAAAGCTGAGGCTGTGTCGGAAGGAGAATGGGACTATGCTCATGAATGAATATATTTATGTCTGACACACAATATTTCTGCATAGGTATTTATGTATGTTGCAAATATATCTATGAATATAGTAGAGCATACAAGGAGCAAAGTTCTGAAAACTTCTTAGCCATAGCCAAACACCTTGAGGGAATGAGTTGCTGGGCTTGGGGGCTCAGAAACATAGTCTTGAAGGACATCAAGGACAAGTGACACAATTTTGTCCACAAAGAAAATGTTCTACATCCTACTTTGGTGAGTAGGGACTGGGGTCTTCAAAGTTTGTGAGTGGCCATCTAGAGGTACAACTATTGGTCTTTCCCCATTTGGACCAAAGAAGAGTGAAGAAAATCAAAGATGCAAGGAAACAATTAGTTCAAAAGACTAATGGACCATGCGAACAACATCCACAACCCTGAGAACTAGACAGTGCCTGGCTACCAGTGCCAACTTCTCTGAAAGAGAAACACCAGAAGTTCCTTGACAGAGGGGTAAAAAAATGTGGAGTCAAACCCAAAATGATAAAAAACCTGGCTCACTGGTTGGACAGAGACTGGTGGAACAAAGACTTTGGCCTTTGGTCATGCTCCAGGCCTGGAATTGAACTCACCCCATGCTTCAACTTTCAACTAAATAAATAGCTCTATAAGGTGAACAATAACACCAGAGAGGTACCTGTTTCTTAGAATAATCAACAATTGAAGATCAAAGGGACAACATTTACCGAGGGACAAATTTCAGAAGGCATGAAGAGAAAGGAAGGAAGGACGAAATGGAAATGGGAAACACAAGGGAGAGGTGGAATGAGGGCTGTTACATTGTAGAGATTACAGACAACGGCATGAACAGTGTGTGTGAATTGTTGAATAGAAAACTGACTTGTGTTGTAAAATTTTACCTAAATCATAATAAAAAAGTTTTTAAAAAGTGCATTTAAATATGGAAACTACAGTGTTTTTCTTAATATGTGATCTTCTTTCACAGAGAACATACATATGCTGTTCTATTAAAATATTTTATTGAGAATCTCTAAAATTTACAATATCATTAAATATCCTTAACCATACAAAAACTGTCAATTAAAATCTAGCCTCTTTACAGTGTCTGATAAAATTAATGTGATTGATAGGAAGAAAAAAATTTGCATTTCTGTTATCTAGTGAGAAAGACCTATTAAATGTGATTAATATATTGACTCATTCTCAAAGCACACTTTGTGAAGAATATAATTGTATTTTAACTTTGTACATTGTCATATGTAATATATCCCTTAGATCATTGTCTGGCTCTACTTGGAATGTTTCCCAAAATCTTATTGCTAACCAATGATTTTCTGTTTTAGAAGAGTGTTAAATAAATCACATATGTAAGTAATAAGACAGAAAATCCAAAGACCAGTGTACACAATTAAACTGCATGGCTAATATGTCTTCCTCATCTGAACAAGCTTTCATTTAGTAGTACATTTGAAAAGAAACCTAGCTGCATGAATTCTAATTGTTTTAGCAGATATTATGAGCATATCATATAAGTTATTGTGCCTTATTTTATTAAATGGTTGCATCAGTTTTCAGTGATTATTATTAGCTTTCAAGACTACTTGTTCCCCTTTGTCTTTTGAATTTCCTGAATGTTATTAGACTGTGGTGAGGTAAGGCATTAGAGGAAATAATAACTGTACTAATGTCTAATCCAAGACTTATAAATTATAAACCATTGGTGACATCATGGCAATAAATTTCTTAAATCTCACTCTTGTCCAAGTAATAAATTTAGGTAACAAATCGACAATTTAAGTTTTTTTTTTTCCTGATAAAAATATAAATTTCTGCTTAAAAAATCATGTATATGATTATATGGGATGAAATAAACTGTATACTGTGGATGAAATAGACATTTTTATGAGAAATTATAGAAAATGATGTCAAAACTAAATCTTACATAATATATAAACAGTGTACATTATATCTATATATTTATTTCATGCAGAGATGATAAAGAGCAGTTAAAATCATATCTATGTCTCTGTCTCTCTCTATATATAGATAGATAGATCTCTCTCTATATATATCTATATCTATATAGAGAAAGAGAGAGAGACATAGATGTTTAGCAAACTCATAGATGAAATGACATAGATGAACCATGTTTTATAACTGCTCTTTATCATCTCTGCCTGAAATACCTTCTTCCTTCCACCAAGCACCATCAAGCACCAAGCTCAGGGTGAACTACTTACCTGTAAGATAAAATTAAAAGTCACATCTTAGAAGAAGTCTTCAGAGATTTCTGAAGACATGATTTGTTAGTTTTCCTTCGTGTGTATCTAGATTACATAATAGTACAAGAGCAATGGTCATCCAGGGTATAACTACTGGCTTCAGCAAACAAAAAGTGGAACAGGATCTCACAGCAAGTATTGTGGTACACTACATTTTGCCCAAAGGAATCCACTTACGGATCAAGTTCATCTGGAAGTTACCTTTCCTAAATAGGTGACTCCAGCTCTACTCTACACAATGCTGTTGAGTTGGACCCGACTCATAGCAACCCTTCCTTGGGTTTCTGAGGCAGTATCACTATAGAAGTAGATTGCCCAACCTTCCTTCCAAGGAGTGGCTGGTGGGTTTGAACTGCCAGCCTTCTGGTTAACAGTCAAATGCCTTTCACTAACAGCATATAGTTGATATTAATTAAAAATTTAAAATCCTGTTCTGCAGTTTCCTCAACCATTTTTGAAGTACTCAATCGTCACATGAGGCTCGTGGCTGCCATACTAAGCAGATGCAAATATAAAACATTTCCATTGTTGAAGAGAAGTTCAGTAGGACAGTGCTACTTTACATCCCATGTCCTAAAATCTTAGCTGTGCAGAACAGAGTTAGTAAACAGAGGGTCCCCAGGGAAAGAAAACTTAACTCTAGACTGCAGTCATAGTAGAAAAAGTTCATGAGATCTGCCAGGAGGGATTAACTTGAAAGCACTAGCTTTGTTTTGTTTTTAAACCAATAGTTATGATAAATAATTTTTGATGATGGTAAAGATGGAATAATGCCTTATGTTTTCTTGTTTATCATGCATCTTTCACTTAAAATTACTTTCCCATAAGCTATGTAAGCCACTATGAGTTAAAATTGATTCAATAGCGCTTAACACCAATAATCTATGTGAGTAAAAGGAGCCATGGTGGTGCAATGGTTAAAATCACAAAGTTGGCAGTTTGACCACCCAGTGGCTCTGTGGGAAAAAGACCTGGTGATTTGCTTCCTTAAAGATCACAGCAAACCAAATACCATTGGGCAGTTCTGCTCTGTCACATGGGGCTACTATGTGTCAGAGTAGTCTCAATGGCACCACACAACAATCTGTGGGTACAACAATTTTTATTGCTACCCAGTCTATCAAATGTCCACTGATTTTCTATAGCAGAAAATAATCTTTTCTCCCTGAAATTTGCATAGCAATCTATTCATATTTTTATTCTGGCATTTGTTACCTTCAAAAGCAATCATCAATGATGTATGTATTCTTTTTTTCCCTGCTAAATCTTACCCATCATTTCTCTTTCAAATACTAAGATAGAGCTTTTCACTGAGATAAAGCCCAATAAAAGCATGGATAAATAAGTGAGTTACCGAATGGAATAGATCTGAGGAAAAACCCCATCCAAAGAACACATAGTCTTGCTCTATGTTGTTGTTCTTGTTAGGTGCTATTGAGTCAGCTCCGACTCATGGCGACCCTATGTATAACAGAGCAAAACACTTCCTGGTCCTGGCCAGCTTCACAATCTCTGCTATACCTGAGCCCATCGTTGCAGACACTGTGTCAATTCATCTTGTTGAGGGCCTTCCTCTTTCTAATTGACCCTCCACTTTACCAAGCATGATATCTTTCTACAGGGAATATTCCCTTCTGACAACATAACCAAAGTAGGTGAGACAAAGTTTGGCCATTCTCTTCCAGGGAGCATTCTGGCTGCACTTCTTCAAGGATAGATCTTTTCCTTCTTCTGGCAGTCCATGGCACTTTCAGTATTCTTTGCCAGCACCACAACTCAAAAGCATTAATTCTGCTTCGGTCTTCTTTATTCATTGTCCAGCTTTCACATGCAAATGAGGTTATTGAAAATACCATGGCTTGGGTTAAGCACACCTAACTTTTGCTCTTCAACATTTTAAAGTGCAATATTTCTTTTGCAGCAGATTTGCCCGGTGCAACATGTCATCAGATTTCTTGACTGCTGCTTCCATTGGGGTTGACTGTGGAACCAGGTAATATGAAATCTTTGACAACATAATCTTTTGTCCATTTATCATGATGCTGCTTATTGGTCCAGTTGTGAGGATTTTTGTTTTCTTTATGTTGAGGTGGAATCCATACTTTAGGCTGGTATCTTTCATCTTCATCAGTAAGTGCTTCAAGTCATCTCTACTTTTAGCAAGCAAAGTTGTGTCATCTGCATAACGTAGGTTGTTAATGAGTCTTCTTCCAATCTTGATGCCATGTTCTTCTTCATATAGTCCAGCTTCTAGGCTTATTTGCTCAGCATACAGATTGATTAACTATAGTGAAAGGATAGAATGCAGATGCACAAGTTTCCTGATTTAAAAATATATTGTTGTTGTTGTTGTTATGTGCCATCGAGTCAGCCCTGACTCATAGCGACCCCTCCTTGGGTTTCTGAGGCAGTATCACTACGGAAGTAGGACTGCCCAACCTTCCTTCCGAGGAGTGGCTGGTGGGTTTGAACCGCCAGTCTTCTGGTTAGCAGTCAAGTGCCTTAGCCACTATGCTACCAGAGCTCCCTTAAAAATATATAGTATCCCCTTATTCTGTTCAAACAACTGCCTCCTGGTCTATGTACAAGTTCCTCATGAGCACAATTAAATGTTCTGGAATTCTCATTCTTCTCAATGTTATCCAAAATTTGTTATGACCCACACAAGAAAGTGCCTTTGTGTAGTCAATAAAACACAAGTAAACATCTTTCTGGTATTCTTTGCTTTGAGCCAAGATCCATCTGACTTCAGCAATCCCTTGTTCCACATCCTTTTCTGAATCCAGCTTGCATTTCTGGAAGTTCTCTGTCAATAAACTGCTGCAACCATTTTTGAATTATCTTCAGCAAGATTTTACTTGTGTGTGATATTAATGATCTTGTTCAACAATTTCAACATTCTGTTGGATCACCTTTCTTGGTCTATAAGATTTAATAACTTAAGTATATTACTCCGACATGGATACACTTGTGCAGCACAAGCTAGATTATAAAATTCAAACATTAAACAAAATTTTAAAGTGAATTCTGGGAAATATGATTGTGATAGTTAAGGTTGTGTGTCTTCTTGGCTGGGATATTATTATCAGTGGTTTAGCAGTTATGATGTAATCATCACCCATGATGAGATCTGATATATTGTAATAACATGCATGATGAGATGTGCTATCAAAAGCCAGTCAGTTGCAAGAGAGTTCTCTCAGAGCTGTAGCCTACATCCTACACACACACACACACACACACACACACATCCTGAGCAAGTTTTCTGGCTTGCTGCTGGCTCTGGATTCTACATGTGGCTCAACATCATGTCCTGTTCTTGAACGTGAATCAGTGGCTTGCTGTATTGCTTACTGATGATTTTAGGATTATTGCATTGTCAGCCTGTGGGCTAACAATCTGCCATTTTACCTGTTAATCTTGGATTCATCATCCTCCAAACCCAGCAGCCTGCTATATTGCCTGCCAAACTTGCGTACGTCAGCCCTACAGCTGCGTGAGTCAGGAGACACCTCAAGCTTGAAGTCTGACCCACGGACTTGGGACTTACCAGTCCCTACAACTGCATGAGCCATTTACTTGAGATAAATTTATCTCTCTCTAAGATTCACTGGTTTTGCTTCTTTATAGAGCCTAGTCTAAGACAACAATAATCTAACTTCTTAATGGTATATGTATTATAGTTAATATATTATTGATACTTATTATACCCTTCAACATGAAGTTTCATGAGCTATAAAAAAAATGACAATATGATGACAAATATTATAACTTTATGTTGCCTTTACTTTTACATTCCTATTCCTCTGTAATTTTTTTATGGAACTAGTAATTTTTCATTTATTATTCATATTAAGCACATCAGTGGATATTCTGTCTCTCAATACAGCTAATGAGAGAGTGGTAAAACCTTTAGAGGTAATATCGTCAGAATATTCCTGTGCAGAGCTTACAAACTTTTTGGACCAGTGTAATACCTCCCCTATATATGCTATCATTTCAGTGAAGCTATTTTCTATTTTCTCTGACATAGTTTTATTCAGGAGAAATTAATCTAGTCATCTCTGGAATACAGGCAAGTAAAAGAGAAAACTGGAGATGTTCTTTGGGCCTGCTAAGTGTAATTTTCTATTTATGGGAACACATAATTTCCTATTGGAAATTTCCTCTCTATTTTTATTTTAGAGGTTTTACTAATTCACATAAGTTTACTAAAACATTAATATATAGTGTTAATTGAAGAAGTAAATATCTATTGAGCTAATACTTTGTACAAATTATGTTTGGAGTATGAAATTGACAGGGCCAGTGGCTAATCTCAAGAAAGGTACAAGAACTTGCAACAAAATATAGAACAAAAACAGCATTATATACACATGACATTACAGTGTTTATGTGGGTAGAGCGGCAGCTATTTTCATATGGGGTGTTGATGAGTTAGAATGGACTTGTAAGCAAGTTTTGTTTTGTTTTTCATTCAACATACAAAGTGGTAGCAAGGTCCTAACATTTTACACATATTGTTTCATTTAATCTTCAAAACAACCCTATTATTATTATTATTATTCATACTACATCCATTTTATGGATAAGAAAACTGAGGCCTGGAAATTTTCCCTGAAGTACTCATAGTTAAAGCTAGCAAGTGGCTGAGTAAAAATTTGATAACAGATTTGTCTGCTTCCAAATTCATGCTTTTAGAATTTGGAATTTTCTGCATTAAATGGTGAGCTTAACATAAATATTATGTGACACATACCCTGAAATAGTAGAAACTGGGAATCACAGGAGTTCAAAATGGGGAGATATATTTTTTGTTTCAGGATATAAAGAAAAGGTTTATTTGATTTATACCTTGATGTATTTTGGTAGAATATGTATGTGTGTGTGTGCATGTGTGTGTGTGTGTGTGTGTAGTTCTTGGACATAGGTGCAGAGGTTGAGAGAAATTCATAGAGAGAGGCTAAGGAAAAGTAGAGGCATACAATTCTATCTGGAGGAAATAGCATGAGCAAAATCACCAAAGAAAATAAATATAATTCATATTTGAATTTATATTAATGCAACGTTAAGTTTATACAAATGAAGAATATATACCTATATTAGGAGATAAGGTTGAAAATCAATTTGGGACCAAACTGTGGAACACATTCTCTTCCAAAATAAGCAATTTGGCCTGTATTTGGAAGATGTCAGTGACACAGTGACATTTTTAGTTGGAGAACAATAGCATCTAAGAGATGCAATAATACAATGAACCTGGCAATGACGTACAGGTAAACCACGATAGTCATAGCCTGGGGAGGGGAGAATGAAGGCTTGTTACACAGTATGGCAGACAATAAAAAAGAAATTTTGTATATTGTATATTGTGACTTGGTCAAGTCTCAGCTTTTTGTAGCTCATGTTTCTATACATCTGTTAGATCAGTATTCCCATTTATATTCGAGCAAAAGCTATGGATTCTTTTGTCCAGAAAAGTGAAGCTAAGTGTGCATATATTTATGATCAAGAATATAAATTTTATGTAATCTTAAGAAGTCCAAAATAAATTCATCTGCAAAGATCCTTCCACTTCTAATGTGGTGTATTTCTATTACCCTTCTCAGCCTAAACTTCTATATTTGCTTCCTCTGTTGTTCTTATTTCCTTCCTATGTACACAAATAGAGTAATTATATGCATTTTTTAAAAACATACTTTCCTTTTCATAATCTACATACTATTCTATTTTCATAAATTCAGCTATTAAACTTCAGTCCCAACCCCTCTACTAATCAAGAGTTCAATTTGGTTTCCTGGCTTATATGAAAACTTATTTTCCATCGTTATTTCAAAATTGAGAGCTATTAAGAGTCCTTGGCTCTTCAAAGGAATATAAGAGCAATTGCTAATAATAACCTCCATAAAAATTAGTCTGTCAGAAATAGTTATTTAACAATATACATTGTGGGAAGATACAAAAGAAATTTAACCCCGATCTCTGTCACTGAATACTGGAAAATTTAAAAAGTAATACTATGTGAATAAAGCAAGTATAATTTTGTGCCCTGATTATAATATATTAGCTCTGCTTTGGACTTAACTATGATTAACAGCCATATCATATTAGAATTTCATCTTTCCCTCCAATAAAACAAACAAAATATCACTGCAAATAAATGACTGCTATTAATTGGAAAATAATCTAAGTTAAATCTTAAGTTCAAGGAAAGGTATACTTGTAAGAATTTTTAGGTCCGAATATATAAACAATCCACCACTCATTTGTCAGTTTGTCACACTGTGGTGGCTTGCAGATTTCTGTCTTTCTGGAAGCTGTCTCACTAGTATTTTAAAGGTCAGCAGAGTCACTCAGGGTGGACAGGATTTAGTGGAGCTTTCAGAGTATGACAGACTAGGAAGAAGGAAAAGGTGAAAAAATTAGCCACTGAAAACCTCAAGAATAGTAGTGGAGCATTATCGATTATAGTGCCAGATGATGAACCCCTCAGGCTGAAATACACTCAAAGTAAAACTGGGAAAGAGCTGCATCCTCAAAGCTGACTTTAATAACATGGATGAAGTAAAGGACCTGCATTTACTGATGTGCCAAAACTCAAAATAAGAAGATACAGCTGCAAACATCCATTAATAATTGGAATGTGGAATGCATAAAGGATGAATGTAGGAAAATTGGAAGTCTTCAAAAGTGAAATCAAACACATAAAGATCAATCTTAGGTCTAAGTGATCTGAAATGGAATAGTATTAGCCATTTGGAACTAGATAATTATATGGTATAGTAAGCTGGGAATGACAAATTGAAGAATAGCATCACATTCATCATTTAAAAAAAAAAAATCAAGATCTACCTTGAAGTTCAATGCTGTCAGTAATATGATAATATCAATATGCCTATAAGGAAGACCAGTTAATATGACTATTCCTCAAATCAGGCACCAACTACTAATGCTAAAAATAAAGAAATTGAAGATATTCACTAATTTCTGCAGTTTGAAATTGGTCAAACATGAAATCAAGATACAATGATAATTATTGGTAATTGGAATATACAAGTTGGAAATAAAGAAGGATCAATAGTTGGAAAATATGGCATCAGTGATAGAAACAACATGGGAAATCACGTTAGAATTTTGTAAGGCCAACAACTAATTAATTGCAAATACTTTTTTTTTTCAACAATATAAATGGCAACTGTATACATGGATCCTGCTAGTAGGAATATACAGGTGTCAAGTCAATTACATCTGTGAAAAAAAATAGAGAAGCTGAATAACATCAGTCAGAAAATCAAAACAAGTCTATGAGAGCCAAAGCACAACCTTGAGTATATCCTACCTGAATTTAGAAACCATCTCAAAATTAGATTTGATGCACTGAACACTAATGGCTAAAGGAAGGTTGAGTAATCTACTTCCATAGAGATAACTCCTTGGAAATCCAAGGAGGGGTCACTACGAGTCAGGTCTGACTCGACAGCACATAACAACAACATCTTTAATATCACACACAAGTAAAAGTTTGCTTAAGATAATTACAAAGTGGTTGCAGTAGTAAATCAACAAAGAATTACCAGAAATTTAAGCTAGATTCAGAAAAAGATGTGGAATGAGGGATATTATTGCTGATATCAGATGGATCTTGGCTGAAAGCAGAGAATACTAGAAAGAGAATACCTGGGTTTAATTGAGTATGCAAAAGCAGTCGACTGTGTGGATAATAACAAACTACAGCTAACACTGAGAGGAATGGGAATTCCAGACACTGTACTCATGCAGAACCTATCAAAGACAAAGAGACAGTTGTTTGAACAGAATGAGATACTCCATGGTTTTAAATCAGAAAAGTTGTGCATCAGCATTATATCCTTTTACTATAGTTAATAAATCTGTATGCTAAGCAAATAATCTGAGAATCTGGACTATACTGAGAATACAGCATCAGGATTGGAGGAAGACTTATTCATATAACTGAAGATATGCAGGTGACACAACTTTATTTGAGGAAAAGGAAGATGACTTGAAGCACTTACTGACAAAGAGAAAAGATTACAACCTTCAGTAGGGACAACACATCAACACAAATAAAACAAAATCCTCACAAATGGACCAATAACTAATGGAGAAAATATTGACAGTGTCAAGGATTTTATTTTGCATGAGTCCATAATCAATGTCCATGGAAGTAACAGTTAGGAAATCAGATGATATATTGTATTGGGCAAATATGCTGCAAAACAACAACAAAAATGCAACATACTGTCCTTGAGTCTGATCCAACTCATAGCGACCCCTCCTTGGGTTTCCAGGGTAGTATCTCTACTGAAGTAGATTGCCCAGGCTTCCTTTCGAGGAGTGGCTGATGGGTTTGAACTGGCAGCCTTCTGGTTAGCAGTCAAAGGCCTTAGGCATTATGCCACCAGAGCTCCCATGCTGCAAAAGACCTCTTTAAAAGTGTTAAAAAGTCACTTTGTGCTAATACACACCTGACTGAAGCCAGTTTTTCAATTACTTCATAAGAGTATGAAAGCTGAACAATGGATAAAGAAAACCAAAACGACATTGGACTGCCAAAAAAACAAACAAATCTGTCGTGGATGAAGTACAGACAAAAGCTATTTAGAAGCTAGGATGGTGAGACTTTGTCTCATGTATTTTGGAAATATTATCAGGAGGGAACGTTCCCTGGAGAATGAGATAATGCTTGGTAATGTAGAGAATCAGTGAAAAAGAGGAAGACCCTAACCAACATGGATTGATACAGTGGCTGCAACAATGGGCTTCAGCATAACAACAATTGTGAGGATGACACAAGACTGAGCAGTTTCTCGTTCTATTTTACATAAAGTTGCTGTGAGTCAGAACCAACTTGAATGCACCTAACAACAACAAATAAATGATAACTTATACCATAAATTTTTAATATTGATTATAAACTTTACATGCACAGTTGCTATACCTGGCTTTAAATCTGAAATTTAAATTTAAATCTATAAATTTTCATAAAGTAGTCATATTTGATGGTAACCTATTTTGAATCAATCGTTACAGTTATAGTAACTCCATATATACACACATACAGTCCTTGGGAAGGAAATTTCCTTCAGTAAATATAGATACAAAGTAAATTGTATCATAATTGTTTTGATAAGAATGCATTATGCTTATTTAATCAAGTAATGAGAATATTCCAGTTATATAAAAATATGATTCATCTTAATGTCCATGGATCTATATGATCAATCTGAAATTATATCTGTGCATATTTATTACTGAATACAACTTCTGTTTCTAAGAAAATCTGATTAGGATCTAAAATAGAAAGAAGGATGATATTTATCATCAGGGTAGAAGACCTTCCCAGAAAGTTCGTGTATAGGTCGAACCTTGGCTCACTGACTTCAATTTCTATTGTGTCTGTTAAAACATTGCTTCAGTACAGCAGAAGTTTGACCACTGAAATTGGTATTCACAAATTACACGGCTTCTCAGTGACTTAAATCTCCTGTTAGTGCCTAAGGCACTTAACTCCTAACCAGGAAGCTGGTGGTTCAAACCCACCAGCCACTCCTCGGAAGGAAGGTTGGGCAATCTACTTCTGTCGTGATACTGCCTTGGAAACCCAAAGAGGGGTCTCTGTGAGTCAGGTTCGACTTGAGGGCACATAACAACAACAACAACAACATATTTGACCTTTAATGTAGAGACTGTAAAAATATTATTATTGATGAATTGTAAAATCTGGATTCTGAATCATTGTTTCAACTATTGACATTATGTTTTAGAACAATTTTTAAAATTTCTTTGAAGCACCAATATTATTCCCTATGAAATGGGAATACTCTACAGAAACATTCCAAAGATTTAATGAGAGGTAATTTGTAGTAATATATGGAAACATACTTAAATCATATATAAATTTAGTTAATTATAATTTTATTTATCATGAATACACTATTAATCGTACATCTTTGCTCTGCTAGCAAGCTGATAACTTATTTTCTATGCTAATAATGGCCAATATTTGTTAAGCAATTATCAACCAAGAACACTCTCTTAAATGCTTTATGTTGTTGTTGTTGTTATTTGCCATCGAGTCGGCCCCGACTCATAGCGACCCCTCCTTGGGTTTCCAAGGCAGTATCACTATAGAAGTAGGAATGTCCAACCTTCCTTCCGAGGAGTGGCTGGTGGGTTTGAACCGTCAGCCTTCTG
>NW_006921594.1:27169141-27173022 GCF_000298275.1 Orycteropus afer afer
TATCTTTATGAGTACATGTCATACATAAAGTATCATTATATATTATACCCCTTAAGTTTGGACTGCTTGTATTTCATGCATATGTTAGGATCTGAATTAATGTTAAGTTGCTTGACCTTGACAGATAATAGTGCACTCACTAGTACAGTTTTCATATTATACTATTAACATATTAAAGTGTGATAGAAGTTATTAACATATTTCTAACTTCATATGCAGAAAATATATGAAATTTCTTTGTTTCCAAGTGTATGAACATTTACTTTTACTTTCTTCATTTACCTTTCCGTAACAATATATACATGCATGCAATTCTTACAGCTGGATTAAATAGGATTTGCCCTTTTAAATTTAAGGGACCTGAATTTATCTGGGTTCTCTAAACAAACAGCAGTGACATAATTCATCTGCTTTTTGTCATCATTAAAATTAATGGATTAAACCAAGGAAAACAGAAAGCATATGTGTTCATACTTCATGCAGATTATGCTTTTAATAGGAGCTTAATTTGAGTTTATGCAGATATCACATACCTGTCATGGTATAATTATTCAGCTATGAATGCCTGTTAACTCCCAAGGTATATAACAATGAAAGGGAAACTTCTATCTTTCCTAGAATGAGAAATTCCAGAACATGAACAATTTACTCTACAATGTCTTGCCCCAGTGAGACCCACTGGTAAAGTAAGCCCAAAGAGAAAAAGCAATGGTCCATAGAAATAAAATAGCAGAGCATTTCACTTCATCTTTCCATATGTGCATTTTGAGTCTTTGCATTCAAAATAATTACATTTTGTTTGCACTCTTATAATTTCATAAAGCAGCAAAGTGTTTTTATCTTAATCTGTGAAAGTACCACTTCTTTTTATAAATGTGTTTGTTATATCTGTGATTAGACACCACGGGGAAATTTTATCAACCTAAATGTAAATATGTCAACAGAAAAGAGCATATGTACGGTAAGAAGAACTGGAATCAACTTGTGCAGTTTCTTTACATTTCAAGATTTTTCATAGATACCATCTGTGAAGCAAGGAGGCCAAAAAGGATTAACATTTTATGTATACTAGGCTTTGTTTTAGCAAAGCCATGTCAGTCAAGTGTTGTCATAATGAAAGAACTATATATTTTTCTTTTAGCAAATCAGCAAATTTTTCAAAAATAATTATTGTTTTGGCAAAGGTATTGTATGAGATAATTTTGCCAATTCTTGGTGAGGAAATAATTTTCAGAAAATAATTTGGGAGTTAGAAAGACATTTAAAAGTAGTCCATGAACATTAACTTGATTATTTTAATTCTGTAAATATACCCTCAGGAAAAAATAAGAAAAAATACCCAAACCAAAAGAGTTTATTATTGCAGTGTTTAGTATACTGAAAAAAATAGTGAGGGAAAGGCTAGTAATAGAAGATATGAAACTATGGTATATCTACATGAGTGATTATGATACAGAAAATAAAATACATGTTTACATGAAACATGTTTTTAATATCTACGAATAAAATGTCCTTTATATCATTGAAGAAGCAATATGATAACTCTATAAAGAAGGAGCTCTGGTAGCATAGTGCCTAAGGCACTTGACTGCTAACCAGAAGGCTGGCAGTTCAAACCCACCAGCCACTCCTTGGAAGGAAGGTTGGGCAATCCTACTTCCATAGTGATACTGCCTCGGAAACCCAAGGAGGGGTCGCTATGAGTTGGGGTCGACTTGATGGCAAATAACAGCAACAACAACAATAAAGACGTAGGAAAACAACTTGAAGGTGATGCAACAAAATATTCATTCCCCAGCTTGTAGGATTTAGCTACTTTTTTTCTTTTCATATTATTTTTCTCTGTGTTTAACATTTTTAATATGATCATTCAGGATATGTGTTAAAACTACAATCTCTCTATCCTATTATCTAAATCTGCAATAAGGTGGCAATGTATCCCAAGTCTGCCCAGAGACATTCTCTGTTCTGCTGACATAGGTTTTTTAAATTATGAATTTAAATCCATTTATGTGGGACTTAGGATTTTTCATGGGCAATTCGACACGGTTCAACTACTTTCTAAACTTTTGCATCCTTCATCATCTTTATTTGTTACCTGCATGGCTATTGTAGGCATTGGAATTTGCAACTCACTTGGTCATTAACACTTACTATTGAATATATCATTTAAATGCCCCCCCCCCAGATTTACTTGAAATAACAAAGGTCCTAGGATGGCTATAGTTTTGTTCTCCTCCCTCCTGATGGAAGTACTATATGGTTTGGTAATTAATCATGGTTGAACGTAGAAGTTAATGGGAACTTCAAAGATATTTGAAACTCTGCTTGTCACAGTACTATAAATCTCTATAGTTTTTTACTCATTACTTTTTCTATTATTAAACTTATCTATATAAAAGCTTCTGTTCAGTAATATGTCTCTGTTTTATTTACAAATGAATAAAAAAAATGGCTGTTCCAAATATTTATGCCTAAATCAATTATCTAGAATTCTTGAGATCCACACTACAAAGCTGCAAGGTAAAAAAATACCTCAAGTTACAGGCACAACAATCCTAAGAGGAGTAAGAAGGTATTGGATGGCTTGTTTTGCAAATTAGTTACCACAGAGACATTCTATACCACAGGTTGTGTTAACTTGGGTTGTTATTCGAAATCTACTATAGTGAACATTGAATTATTTATAAATGAATCCCTTTCATAGGTAGACATCAATCTCTGCCTATAAGCAAGACTTCATTGTTGTCAAATTAATAATTATGACACAATCTAGGATAAATGAAGCATTTTTATTTGGTTTATTAGAGTCTTTGATATTGAAAATTTTACCGTAGGCTTAAAAGTATTCACAGCTGTCATTCTAAATGATACTTCTGATTAAAGAAAACACAGTAAATTGTTATTATAAATGATTTTGAGAAAAATTGACAACTTAATAGCTTACTCAGCTCACTGATGGTCATGCTCATTTGCAATTTTGAAAAAAAAACATGATATATGATATCTTAATTCCTGTCATTAAGAAATTTCAAAGTTCAATGTGGAGATAAAATTAGTACATGCAAAATTTGGGAGTAGTAAAAAATTTCATTACTATAAATTATGACATTTATTCCTACCTATCTTGTACTATATAAGTTCAAAAATCAGAGTTGCAGGAGTTGGGTTTAAATAAAGTGAAGCAAGAATACCATTATGTATTTGTGCTATAATTAACAGAATGGCCTGAACAACAGGTAGAAGAGGGGAAAATTTGTTGTGGTTGTTAGGGAACAAGAATTTAGCAAAGTTGTATTTTCTAACTGTCTTTCACTGTTGAATTAAAAGCTGGCAATATTTTCTCAAGTGTAAGTCTAATCAACGTTCATGAGTAATGCACATAATTACAGTCAGAAAGCCTAAGTGACTACATAGCAAATGGACAAACTGGAAGGGAATGTATAGAAATTAAAAATGTGATTTGCACTACTGATTGTATCTATAGATGAATATTGAATATATTAATATAATATAGATACACATGTACATGCATATATAAATATACACATATATTTCACATAATATTTAACTAATCTATTAATTATACATATAATAAAAATTTCACATAAATTTATGTATTCCTTAATATTATATATTCCATTTTAAAATATTTTTAACTATGTTCATATGCTTATAATTATTTAAGAATATCCATACATACAAGGAGCTCTGGTGGCATAGTGGATAAAGCATTTGGTTGCTAACCAGAGGCCAGCAGCTCAAACTCACCAGCTGTTCCTCAGAAGGAAGATGAGGCGATCTACTTCTATAAAGATTTACAGCCTCGGAAACCCAATGGGAGTCGCTATGAGTCAGATTCCACTCAATGGCAGTGAGGT
>NW_006921594.1:27173122-27198418 GCF_000298275.1 Orycteropus afer afer
TTTTTTTTTTTGGTGTTTATGCATACATACACATACACACGGACTAACATGTCTACTTTTAAAACTAAGAAAATAGGGGGAAAAAAAATAGAACAACTCACTGTCATCACGTCGATTACAACTCACAGTGATCCCTCCTTGGGTTTCCAAGGCAGTATCTCTAAAGAAGTGGACTGCCCGGTCTTCCTTCTGAGAAGTGGCTGGTAGGTTTGAACCCGGAACCTTCTGATTAACAGTCAAATTCCTTTAGGACTAAAACTCACTGTCGTGGAGTTGGAACCAACTCATAGCCACCTCTCCTTGGATTTCCGAGGCAGTATCACTACGGAAATAGATTGCCCAACCTTTCTTCCGAGGAGTGGTTGGTGGGTTTGAACCGCCAACCTTCTCCTTAGCAGTCAAGTGCCTTAGGCAGTATGCCACCAGAGTTACACCACTTTATTTAATTAACAGATTGACTAAAGGTTCCCTGCTTTCTCTAGCCAATTCTTCTTCTTCTTCTTTTTTTTTTTTTTTTTTTTTCTCTCTTCCTTCTAATAACCATTGAGAAAAAGATTGAGGATGCCCTGTCCCGTTGGTGGTAAAAGGGGAAAAAAAAAAAAATTCTACTTCTTGAGTATCCGTGAAAAGCATTATTCTATATACAACACATGGTAATCTCAAGTGCCCTTACTATCTTATGTTTATTTTCACTGACTTGTTTCTAGTGCACATTTCTGCTTGGCTGAGCATCAGTGATCATACAAGTGGTGGGTGTAGTGTAGGCTTAAAGGGCCAAGCTTTCCAATGCAATTTTAGCTGCTTTTATGTGTTTAATGCCTTTTGATCTTTGAGTATGGTTTAATTTTACAGAATCAGTTACAGTTTTGCTACACCTCTCAATTTCGTCATCTCTTGCAAATCACTGTGAATTACTTATTTTTCAATTAATTCATGGACCAGACAATGACTTACTAGCTATTGATTCCATACATAGTTTTGAATCACTGTACATATACTGACCAAGAAGTTATAAGACAAAAATGATATTTATACTTTATTTGAAAGTAACTTTTTTAATTTGCATAGATTATGTAATAGCATTGAAATGATAGAAAATTACATCTAGCTAATGAATTGTAAATCTGTGCATGTTGCTTTATAAATTCTCATTCAGAAATACTTGTAACATAAAGGAGACCAATCACAGCTTGCTAGATAGTTGAAAAAGCAAACTGAGAAAAAAGGTACAAAGATTTATTTGAAATCGTTTAAGACATAATCTGGTTATCCCAATTTGCCATCATTCATAAAATCATTTCCTGAGCCCATTTTCTTTAGAATGTCTCAGAGATAATTTTAAATTGCAAGTGTTTGAGAGCAGAATTCTTTTATTATATGTGCTGCTCTATATCGTAGCATAAACCCAAACCCCAAAGACTTCAAGTTGATTCCGACTCATAGTAGCACTGCAGGACAGAGTAGAACTGCCCTATAGGGTTTCCTAGTCTGTAAATCTGCACTGAAGCAGACTGCCATGACTTTCTTCCATGGAACGGCCAGAGGGTTCAAACCACTGACATTTTTTGGTTAGCATCTGGGAGCTTAATCACAGTACTACCAAGGCTCTTTGATAGTATAAAATATCCTCCAAAGGAGGCAAAACATTTTTTTAGAGAGCTGCTTATTTTGTGGTTTTCAAAAGTTAAAAAGAGCATTTCTGGAATTTGAGCTTATTGTTGTTGTTGTTGTTATGTGCCATTGAGTCTGACCCAACTCCTAGTGACCCCTCCTAGGTGGTATCACTATGGAAGTAGATTGCCCAACCTCCCTTCCGAGGAGTGGCTGGTGGGTTTGAACCTCCAGCCTTCTGGGTTGCAGTCAAATGTCTTAGGCACTACACTAAATTTCTCATTATTTATATTTTTGTACTTGGATTTGGGTGTATTAGAAAGCCAGCTCTTCTTTAAATGAAAACATTCCAATTTTCCTGATTCTAAGGTAGCACACACAATGAAATACCAAAAATGCAAGCAGTTTTCTAGTTGATTGATAAATGCTACACCACCACCCATTTGCCCCAAATAACCTAATGCTTGAGTCAAAATTTCTGAGTATGAGCAAAAGTGTTCACAAAAATGATTTATTTCTTTATATATATATATATTGGAGAGAGTAAAAGAGAGAGAGAGGCCCTCTTCTCAAATACTTATATTCTGAAAACCTGCTTGTAAGCTGCTTCTCACTGTAGTAACACATTGTCAAAGACAATACAATGTCTTTAGAGAGAAAAAAGTTATGGTATATGTTGAGTAATGAAAATGGCTATGGACTGTGATGTGGTACAATGTGGGTTTGTTGAGAGATGCTAAGAATAAAATAGAAGGATGTGTTAATATTCGTCTGGGAGGATGCTACATTTGGAATGAGATATTTTTTGGCTAAGTACATCAATGATTGTATTAAAGTTTAGGAGGAGCAAAGAGAGGATGAGAGGGGGTGTCATAGGAAATGAGAACATACATGTAGGAGGATATCATATTACACAAAGCTTTGAAACTGATCGTAAAATTTTAGGCACTGTTCTAGGGGAAAAAAAGTAACTGGTGGGCTAGGGTGAGGATAGTGAGTGAACACAGATGGAACTGTGAAATTGCCACAAGAGGAGGAGAGCAGGAAATATGATAGGAACTGAGTTGAGGGATATCCTGAATCATACGCTAAAATTACAGACTGCAGCACAATTGAAAATTCTGAAATTTTTAATATCTTTTACAGGTAAAAAGTCAACATTCGACAAAGAACAAATAGAAAACATGAAATAATAAACATGTTGAACAATCTATATTATAAAATTAATTTCATCTTACATACCCCCTCATTCTACTCTGAATACTTATATCTTCCTTATTCTTTTAAAAATAAATGAGGCAATAGGGCAAAGATAATGTGTTTTGTCATAAAGAAATGGTTGGTTGGTAGAAACTTTGACTTATCTACCCTTTTCAATGGGGGAAGAAAAACTGAAACTAAATGTATAGTCACCATAGACTGCTTGCTTTCTGAATAGTCACTTTGCCTTGGTTGGATGCATTGTAATTACTTGAGCTTCCAAAGCTAGTTGACCACACAAGAACAGAGAAGAGGCCAGAGCAATGCTGTTTTTCCTGTTTTCACTACCCTTGTTGCTATTATTATTATAGGAGCTCTGGTAGCATAGTGTCTAAGGCATTTGACTGCTAACCAGGAGGCTGGTGGTTCAAACCCACCAGCCACTCCTCAGAAGGAAGGTTGGGCAATCTACTTCGGTAGTGATACTGCCTCCAAAACCCAAGGAGGGGTCACTATGAGTCGGATCCGACTCGACGGTAGTGAGTGCTATTATAAATTATCTGTGGGTGCTCTTCGTAAGGACCTCACAGAATCAGAGTGCCTACATCAAAACCATGAAGACTGATGCTGTTGACAGGACAACTACAAGGATTACTACCACTGCCACCCTTGAGAGCACTTGCCTTCGTACCAGCGTTAAATCACGATAGCATGAGTTCATCACCTAGGAAGTTGCTAGGTCCTGGGCTGCACGTCTTAATAGACTCTGGCATTAGAATAATTTTAGTCCAGGATCTGCCTCTCTCTAATTGTGTGACTTGATTTTAACATTCCCAAGACAAATTCCTCCTATGTAAAGACAGCATATAAATGCTTTGCTATTATTTTTATTATTGTTATTTTTATATCTTAACGATTCTCATAAGTCATAAAGCAGATATCAATTTTATCATTTTAGAGTTAAGGAGACTACTTGTGCCTCAGGGGTTACAATTAATAATAAACCAAGCTGGTATTTACAATAATTATATGCATGACCAAGATATTACAATAGAAGATGGTAGACTTAACTGTTCAGATTGCTGCTACATGAACTGTATGGTTCTCAAAAGTCATAGCAAAAAAAGATCTGGTTTGTGTACTGAAAAAACGTTCTGGGAACAAGGCACTATTATTTCTAATCTCGCTCTACCACAAGTCATCTTAACTTGTTTCTTTATATGCTCAAAATGATAAGCAGGGGACTGTGTAAAAACTGATACACCTGAGAAACAAAGATAAGTCTGGAGTTTTCAAAGAATTAATTAGGAAATATA
Source organism: Orycteropus afer afer (assembly GCF_000298275.1). Taxonomy (NCBI): domain Eukaryota; kingdom Metazoa; phylum Chordata; class Mammalia; order Tubulidentata; family Orycteropodidae; genus Orycteropus; species Orycteropus afer. The sequence goes on from NW_006921594.1 coordinate 27,177,250, forward strand.
TTTCAGGCCCATAAAGATAAATTTAGCTGGTTACACAATTTGTTTTTCTTACTTACCTACACCTTCTTCCCTTGAATTTGATTCTTTTACACCTAAATTTCATACATAAGTAGTCCCTTTTCTTCAATTAGTATTCTTCATAAACACTTAATTCTGAATTTGATTTCCAGTTTTCCATTTAAGGGCTGTAATATAAAGCATCAGTGACTCTCTTGTTCCAACTCTTGTGGAATTTACATACAGCTTTTTGTTCTGTGGTATGTTTAATGGATATGGAAATACTGAACATCTATTCCTGGCATAATTTTCTGTTTTGACTCTACTGTCTTTGTTCTACCCTTACCTCTGTTTTTCTTCTCTTTCCTTTAGTATTCTCTCTTTCTTCATTATGCCTCCTTCACCTTAGCGATCTCCTTTTGTCTTGGCTTCAATCTTCCCACTGGACTAGGAGGTTCTTAGTGCAGGGACCCTGGGTCCAAAAGACATGATCTACACCTAGTTCTTCTTTCTGAGTGGTACTGAGGTTCCTCCTCTGCTCAATCCTTCCTGATGACATAGTGCCTAAGGAATTTGACTGCTAACTAGAAGGCTGGCGGTTCAAACCCACCAGCCACTCCTCGGAAGGAAGATTGGGCAATCTACTTCCATGGAGATATCACCTTGGAAACCCAAGGAAGGGGCGCTATGAGTCGTACTGGACTGGATGGCAATGGGTTTGGTTTGGTTTTGATTTTTTATCCCTTGTAAGATAAAAGGCGATGTAGTCCACATCCCAGGGAGATTCCTCTTGTATCAGATCAGGCTATGATCTGATTAAGGGTGTTGCGTGTCACCTAAATCCTCTTATAACTGATCAGCTGATCACATCAGATCACATCATGGGGTGATGATTACATCATTACATAACTGCCAAAGCACTGAAAATCGTGACCCAGCCAAGATGACACATATTTTTGGGAAACACAGCTCAATCCATAACAAAACAAAACAAAACAAAACAGCTCAATAAATAGTAGTTTATTGTTGCTATGGTTGTTGTCACTCTTCTCTTGAAACTTCTCTGAATAGTTCATCCCCACTGAAGTTGTTTTGCACTCTATATTATATTCTTTTACTATTATCAGCCTTCCTCTGGTTTTTGCATTTGTTTTACACTTGTTCTTCTGCACCTATTAGTTTTGGTTCCCTGTTCTGAAATGGTCTTATTCTTGTCTCCACCTTCTTTGGAACTACCTTTAATACTCCCAGGCAAAATTAAGTATTCCTGTTTTAGGTTTGTATGTAAAGGCGCTCTGGTGGTATAGTGGTTAAGGCACTTGGCTATTAACAAGAAGGTCAATGGTTTGAATGCATCAGCCGCCCCATGGAAGAAAGATGAGATGGTCTGCTTCTGTAATGATTTACAGCCTTGGAAACCCAATGGGGGTCACCATGAGTTAGAATATACTCTATGACAGTGAACTTGGTTTGGTTTTGGTCTATTATAACTGGTCATTATATTATATTATATTATATATGGCTTTTTCCCAATTGCTTATGTGACTCTTGAAGGCAGGAAAACATGTCAGATTTATCTTTTTTAAATCCATAATATTCTTCTCAGCCCAAATTGAGAAAAAAAATAAAAGTGTTTGTTGAAAATATGTTTGGCTATTCCAGTTTTATATCTCTGCCTAACCTCTCAGTTACCTAAGGGCAGGATTTCTGTTTTATATAATTTATTTATTTACTTTTAACCACTATGATACTATGAGGACCTCTGGTGATGTAGTGTCTATGGTATTTATTTGGCTGCTAAACAGAAGGTTGGCAGTTCAAACTCACCAGCCACTCCATGGAAGAAAGACTGGGCAATCTACTTCTGTAAAGATTTACTGCCTAGGAAACTCAAAGGGGGTTGCTAAAAGTTGAAATCGACTTGATGGCAGTGAGTTTTTTTTTTTTTTTTTTTGTATGATACTATGGAAGGTGCTCTAGTGGCACAGTGGTTAAAGCATTTGACTACTAACCAAAAAGTTGGCAAGTTCAAACCCACCAGCCACTCCATTGGACAAAGATAGTTAGTCTCCTTCCATAAAGATTTACCACCTTGGAAACCCTGTGGGGGCAGTTCTACTCTGTCCTATAGGGTCGCTAGATGCTAGAATCAACTCAATGGCAGTGGTTTTTCTTTTTCTTTTTCTTTACTTGGATCATACTATAATATAAATAGAATTGTGTGTACGTTTGCTTTTTGATCATCAAAACCTTTTTGGCAGATATTTAAAGATAATAGAGTAATTTATTAAGGAGCTGTGGTGGCACAGTGCCCAAGGCATTTGAAGGTTAGCAGTTCAAACCCACTAGCCATTCTGAGGAAGGAAGATGGGGAAATCTAATTCCACAAAGATTTACTGCCTCAGAAACCCAGTGCGGGTCACTATGAGTCAGAATCAACTTCATGGCAATGAATTTGGTATTGGTTTGAGAGTGATTTATCCTTTGACCATAAAAATGAACATACACAGAAAAGTGTTATGAAATAAACAATCCTGTTTCATTTTTCTCATCCTGGTGCCAACAAGACAGAAGTCAAACTATGAAATGTTAATTTGAGAATGAAAAAACAAAAAGATATCATTTGATACAGTTAGTGAGTGCTTAAGCTACTTGCAGTATGATAAATATGTGAAATTATCCCTTTGCTAATGGAAAGGATTTGTTGTTACTCTGAATATTCTTTCCATGTTACTGTTTTTTTTTTTTTTTCAGGTTTTTAAGCAGTGAGAGAGGAGATTTTTATTGTTTCAAAAGCATAGTTATCTTCTTAACTTTTAGAGCTTATATTAAGAGTAAAAATGGCATTGAAGTAATAATCCTCCTAAGACTCTAAGTCAATTTAGAGTTGTTAGGAAAGGGAATGCCATTTAGTGAAAAAGTATATGTAAACACTCATCTAAAGAATACTTTGAAGTGTATTTGCAGAGAAGGAGCATAAAACATTCCATTCAAATAGCAACAGAAGTCTCAGGATCTCACTCAGTTCTGTTCGGTGGTTCCCTGATAGAATGCTAACTCTCATTTATATTCTGTATACTGACATTGGTATCATTAATACAGATGATGGCATTTTTAAAATAAATCAAGTCTTTACTAGATGTGACTTCAACAAAAGTGAGCATTTTCTACTTTACAAATAAATCTACAAAAACTTGGCAATTTTTATTATTATGACAAATACCATGTTGTAAATATTATTGTAAATATAAAAAAAGGAATGTTAATATGAGTAACTTTAGTGCAATTATATGCTTGAAGGTAATAAGTTAACAGTTTGTCATTTGTAATTACTTGGCTGAAAGGATAGATATCTAAATCAGCTAAAGTTATACTATAATTTCAAGCTGCCTAAACATCTAACACAAAAGAATCTTTCTTTCAAAATACTTCTTAATATTTCTTATGGTAACTGGAAAGGAAGCCTCTGTGATATCAAATATTAATATTTAAACTTTATAAAATGTGCTGATGGAGTACTGATATTTAAACTTAAAATATTTAAAAGCTATATAGAGATTAAAGTAAGAAGATATTTTTAAAATTTAGTTTTAGGAAAATACATTTGAAAATCTCATAATAACTATACCACAAAATATTTAAATTTAGATCTATCCTATTATAGAAAATAGATTAGAAAAAAAAGTTTGTGAATATTTTAAAGATTTGAAAGTTTGATCCCAAGTATTCTCTGCATAATAGAATAATATAAAATATCATACAATATTGTTTTCATATTTTAGGTAGCAGTGTAAGCCTAAGGGTATGTATGCTCACATCTGAAGTCTGAGTGGGAAAGATGATGGTAAGACTGTTATAGAAAAACCATGGAAATTCAGAGACTAGGCAAGTCTGTTTGAGTAGTCCCGAAGAAGACATCAACTTGTATGTTTAATGAGAATCTTGGTATGTGGCAATCAGAGTACTAACGCCTTCTAAACCATCAAGTAGCCTCAGTTCCATTTCTGAAACATCTATTCTTTATTGGTTGCTCCTTAAACAATTGGCAGGTGATACAATGCTTGCAAATGATCTGCCTAATATATGCAGGAACAACCTATCATACTGAAATACCCTTTTTTCTCTGCAAGGAGGAAAGATTCAACTAAATGCCAAGAAAAGGAAACACACAACTCAGAATTGAGCAAGCAATGCAAGAAGACATTTGAACTTATACCTAGGAACAATGAAAATAAATAAAAGTGGGACCAAACGCCTACTACTAAACTAAGTTGCTGTAGTTTTAAATAAGAATATTCTTTCAAATTGATACTTTTAAAAGTCATAATGAGTATGATGACACTTGTGATTCACTTACTTAAATTAGCAAATATTACCACGTGCCTAGAGCCTGGGTGCTATGAATAGTTAAGCACTTGACTACTGGCCAAAAAGTTGGTGGTTCAAACCAACACAGAGGCATTTTGGAAGAAAGGTGTGTTGATGTGCTTCTGAAAGGCCACAGCCTTGACAACCCTATGGAGCAGTCCTGCTCTGCACACTTGGTGCTACCTTGTGTCAGAATCGACAGCAGCTAACAACAACCAAGTGCCTCCCTGGGTCAGATACCACACTGTAGAAAATTGTGTAGACTGATGAAGAGTATGCTTTTCATACAGAATAGTTTATCTTTCACATCTTACCTGAACAAAGAAACTTCAGACTTATGGTGAGTAATTATCGTACCTGATTAGCTGTGGGAGGGGAGGGCTGGCTGGGAGATTTCAAATGAGAAGCATTTTGTGTTACAGTTCAGAATCTGTCCAGCAGAATGCTTCACTGGGAAATACATACTCAATCACAAACTTCCTGTGAAGTGAAATTATAGAATTATACCACTAACTAACACTCTGGTAAATCTGGGATGGTTTCTAATACCTCAGTCAGGCTTAGAAAAAACTGCTTTATTTTTACTGTTTTTCAGGTAACATCTTCATACTCTCCTCAAGATGAATAGTCAGAAATTTATTGACTAGTTAGGCATTATATCCATTTCTGGATATTCTGACTAGTGACGAGCTTAGACACACAGTCGTTTTGGTTATTGTGCTCTTTTTCTAGCCTATGAAGCTTTCTTGAATACTGAGATGCTTTATTTAAGATCTTAACCAGTCAACAATAATAATAATAGAAAAACTTAAGTTTTTCATAATATAAAAATATCATATTTTTTCCAATAGACAAGATATGCAGGTAGCATTTTTATGTAATTCTGGATACTCAGATAAGCATCCTCAAACATTTCTCTCACTTCTATATTCTACTCAGCCTATGGTCTGAATTAATGTTTTACATGCCAAATACATGCTGTTCACACTCACACACACATACACACACACACATACACTGCACTTAAAGAGTCAAAGGCAACTTGCTCCCTGTCAAACTGCTCAACCTGTGAAATACCTGATTGTTAAGCAAGTTGTGTCATTCCCTGCCAATTGAAATCCTTATGGGGAAAGATGAAAGGCAATTTTTTTCCTTTTTTTTTTTTTTTACCATAATAGAAAATACCCTTATCCTCAGAGAGCTTAAATTCAAACTCAAACAATACAATGAAGCACAGTTTTCTTGCAATGTGACCTTTAATTCCTATCGTTTTAATGTGGACGTATTCACATCCTGCTGTTTGCGGTCTACTTGTCTCCTTTGTCCTCTCACCTTAAAACTCCCACTTCCCTACAGTCTCAGAAAGAAAGCTACTGCTGAACATCACATCAAAACTTACATTTACTGCTTCCTGTGTGTCAGTCCTCAGGAGTGAAATGTAGACTTTAAACATAGATGTTCTGCATTCTCTTTATTGTGGTGGATGAGTCAAGACACCCAAAGTATCCTTAAGAGTCTCAGACCTGATTCACAGTTTTGAAGTCTGCAAACAAAGAATTTCTATTCTATTTTGAATAAAAACCAAAAAAAACAAACTCACTGCCGCTGGGTTGATTCAACTCCTAGCGATCCCTCCTTGGGTTTAGGAGTGGCTGGTGGGTTTGAACATCCACCCTTCTGGTTAGCAGTAAAATTCCTTAAGCACTATGCCACTTGTTGTTGTTGTTGTTATGTGCCGTTGAGTCAGCCCTGACTCATAGCGACCCCTCCTTGGGTTTCCGAGGCAGTATCACTACGGAAGTAGGATTGCCCAACCTTCCTTCCGAGGAGCGGCTGGTGGGTTTGAACCGCCAGCCTTCTGGTTAGCAGTCAAGTGCCTTAGCCACTATGCTACCAGAGCTCCCACTATGCCACTAGAGCTCCTATTTTGAATAAACAGTCCCCCAAAATTAACAGATGTATTACTGTTGTTGTTGTTGTTGTTATGTGCCGTCGAGTCAGCCCCGACTCATAGCGACCCCTCCTAGGGTTTCCGAGGCAGTATCACTACTGATAGTATCACTACGGAAGTAGGATTTCTACGTAGTATCACTATGGAAGTAGGATTGCCCAACCTTCCTTCCGAGAAGTGGCCAGTGGGTTTGAACCGCCAGCCTTCTGGTTAGCAGTCAAGTGTTAGCATACAAGCTCCCGATGTATCTTTATTTAATAAATTCCATTGTTAGATCCATTTTCCTACTAGTTGGTTTTTTTTGAGGTTCATTTTTCCTTCCTTCTTTCCTTGCTTTTTCCCGCCCTCCTTCCTCCCTTTCTCCCTCCATCCCTCCTTCCCTTCCTTCTTTCTTCTCTCCCTCCCTCCTTACCTCTCTTCTTCTCTTCCTTCCTTCTTTTTCTTCAATTTTATTTTGTTTAAATTTAGTCATGTATTTCCTGCAATTATTAGTTTCCTGATTATATGATGGCTCTAACAATGGCAGAATAACTTTTAGTGTCTGTGTAAAAGTTATTGTGAAAATTCATTTTTATATGTTCTCTCTTTAGGTTAATATACTAACCCCCCCCAAAAAAAGAGCTAAAATTTACAGATAGTTTTTGTTAATCAGTTTGAACAGTTTTCTGAAATGAAAGTGGTGATATATGTCAAAGGTATAAAATGGCTCTTACTTAAATGTGGAGTTCCTACTTTTTTTCTAATAATGCCTTAGTATTTTATAGAAATCATTACACTATAGAGACTACTTTGATGTTATTTATCTATAGGTTCATATTTTTATTTTCATGTTCTTATGTTAATTTGCATGTTGTGATTCTTTGCACGGAATAATTGACCCTTGAGAAATGAAGAAATGACCCTTAACAGTTGAGGAAGTTTGTGTGACACAAGTTTTACCTGAAAATATATATCATATTTCAAACAATTCTCGACCCTGTTACTGTTGTTGTTGTTGTTATGTGCCATCAAGTCTGACCCGACTCATAGCGACCCCTCCTTGGGTTTCTAAGGCAGTATCACTACGGAAGTAGATTGCCCAACCTTCCTTCGGAGAAGTGGCTGGTGGGTGTTAACTGCCAGCCTTCTGGTTATCAGTCAAGTGCCTTAGGCACTATGCTACCAGAGGTACAAAAGAGACAGCCCTGTTACCTGGCAGAGCGGCTAGTGGGTTTGAACCTCCAGCCTTGGGTGTGGCAGGTGACTGCCAGAGGCCTGAGGGCATCCCCTAGGGCCATTCTTGACCCTACTACAGCACTTAACACAACATATGTTGTTATTTATTTGTGTGCCTCCTAGTCTGTTTTGCTATGAGAGCACATATAATAGTAGTATTATCTGTAATACAAATGAATTCAGGGAAAACTTTCTCTGAGGAAGTGATACTTGAGTTGAGATCAGAAGGATACAAAGATTTTAACACAGCAAATACACAAGTGAATATCTGTCCAGGTAAGAGGAATAGTTAAGTTCAACATCCCTAGAAGAGCAACTAGGAATGAAAAGGAATTTAAAGAAGTTCAGGGTGTCAGGAAATTGCAAAGAAAGTGGTCCAAACAAGGATGCAGAGGTTGACAGGACCAGAGAAAGTAGATTGACTTAATTTCAAGAATTAAAAAGAGGCAAAGGAACACCATTATAGAGAGGTTATAGGGTGCAATTTGCTTTTTGGAAAACATACTTGAGCTTCAATGTGGAAACTTGAATGGAAGAGGGCAAGCATGGGGAAGGTGTTAGTTGAGAGTTTTATTTCAGGAAGTAGAACCATTATATCTTGGTAACTTTAAACCTCTGGGCTGGTGTCCAACAGAGTCCACTCAGTCAATGACTGAAACTCTGGCTTACTACAGGCATGATCTTAGAAGAAAATCTCTTTCTTTCTGTATTTCCTAAATACTTTCTCACTACATCTAAGATCATGGCTTCTGGCCATGTTTTGCCCATGATTCACTTCCTATAACTTCAAACATGGTTCCCTTTCCTGAACTCATAACTTTGTGACCCTTGGCACATGTTCAACACAGTTCACCAGCCTATAAAACTGATCTTTTTAGGGATATTTGGGCAGTTTTCAACTATCTGAATAGTCTTCAACTTCTACTCTTTTAAAATCCCTTTCTTCATACTATTTCATTAAATCTTCTTAATATTTCCTTCTGCTCTTTCATTTATAGCATTAGGTGCATCCAGCATTCATAAGATATTTCACTCATTTGGTAACAATATTATTTTTTTTCTCATTGACCTGGGATTCTCTATCATATCTAGTGGAGTAGGAGTGCTCTCAACAACTTTCCATTCCATTACATCTGGAACAGTTTCCATTCCCTCTATAAAGTGGTTTTGCTTCCACCAGTTGAGTTGCATCAGTTGTTCTTGTTTTGAACTGTTATGTCCTTTGTTCATTTGATAACATGAGTTAAATAAATATCATAAAAAAAAGAAATATGAACACAAAAACGTTGCTTCTGCTAAATCTTAAATGTTTTGGAAATACTTGGTAAAAGCAAGGTGCTACAAAAACAAAACAAAACAAAACAAAAAACCCTGATTTTTATTTCATACCATAAATGAAATGTATCATAGATCTAAATGTAAAAAAATAAAGTATAAAAAACCTAGAGGAAAAAACAGGAGACAATTTTCACAACCTTGGATAGGCAAATATTACTTGGGATTAAAAAATGTGGTAAGCATAAAATTAAAAATTAATGACAAGTGAGTCATTCAAAACTAAAAATCTAAGTAGATTCTTTCAAAGTTACATTAAGAAAGTGAAAAGGCAAGACAGAAAAAGTGAAAAAAAAAGAAATTAGGGAAAAAATGTACTTAAAAACTTCAAAGGAGTATTCATAGAGGCCTTTAAACTTTGCTCCTTTTTAGGTAAACTGAAATTGGCACTCTTTAACAAAGGTAGCATGGTGGCTAACGCACTTGACTGCTAACCAGAAGGCTGGCAGTTCAAACCCGCCAGCCACTCCCCAGAAGGAAGATGGGGCAATTTACTTCCATAGTGATACTGCCTTGGAAACCCAAGGAGGGGTTGCTATGAGTCGGGGCCAACTCGACGGCACATAACAACAACAAACAACAACAAAGCATTAAGGGTACGACTTCTCAAAAAAAGACTATATACAAATCCAAATATTAGGCCTTGAACTTCCAGCAAAATAAATGTATATTTATGTTTTGAACTTCCAGCAAAATAAATATATATTTATGTTTTCACTTAAAATGTTTCAATTACATTCAAGGCCTAAATTACATTGACTTTTGACTGGCAATTATATTGCCAGTCAAAAGTGACTTAGGGGTTCCACGGAAATTAAATGGTTTATAAGGGTGAAGACACATCGTTAAAAGTTATGAAATTTGACTCCCCAAATTGGCAATACGGAAGTAGATTGCCCAGTCTTCCTTCCAAGGAGTGGCTGGTGGGTTCGAACTGCCAGCCTTCTGGTTAGCAGTCAAATGCCTTAGGCACTACACTACCTGAGCTCCTAATTTTATAGTATAGTGACATATTTTCAGTAGTTTTATTTTTATTATTATTTTAAATAAATTAGGAATGATTCAAGGTTAAGGCTATAATGCCTTTATTTTAACTTCCTTGTATTCTAGAATAATTTTGGGTACATATTTATAGGCATGCCAGGAAAGACGAGATAAGTGCATGTCATCTATCAGACATTAAGTTGTAAACTGCTTGTTTTGGTTACCCCTAGTGCCACTCTGTCAGGAATATACCACAAATGGTATGGCTTGAACAAACAGGATTTTATGCTCTAACAAATTTGGAGGCTTTAAATCCGAGTTCAAAGTGCCAGGCTCTAGGGGCTTGGGAAAGCCCTACAACCTTGGGTTTTAGCTGTGCCTCCTGCTCCCAGCCCACAGAAGCTGAAGGCTTGTCTTTACTCAGACAGCTGTTGACTGCTGAGGCTGACAAGCTCAAAGTTGACAAGTAAAAAGGCACAGTTCCAATGTTACCAAACAACATAGCAGACCACTAATTCAAATTCAGAAGTCCCAAGATTGGCAGGGCATGGCAGGCTGTTGAACAATGACTTGGCTACATGCAGGGTTCAAGCATGGCATAAGCCGGAGACCTTCCTCAAAGTTGCTGCTTATATACTGGAAGCAGACCACATCTCTAAAGCAGCTACTCAGCTGCTCCAATAGATTCCACCACGGAGTTAATTACCAATCTCACCAGGGGGAATAACAACATCCATCTGCCCAGCCACTCAACCAGGTTCAGCCAAGTTGAAACATAAACTTAACTACCACACTGCTGTTGTGATAATTAGAACTCTAGACAATTAAGTTACATGATAGTGGAATTTATACTTCCATTAGCATGATATGATACCAACTCTAAAAACAAAAATCAACAAAAATAACAACATAAATTCTTGGGATACAAAACTCTACCAGTCTGAAGAGTGCCTTGCCCCACTTATAAACTATTAAATATCTTTTAATTTGGATATTTACAATAGTTGAGCGATGAACAATCCTCAGGAAATTTTTATCTGTATATGGAATTGATGCATATCTAAACAATCACTTTTGCCACAGCAGATCTACATTTCCAAGTTTTTATTCCCCAAAATTAAATCCAAATCTACTGTCATTGAATCAATTCCAACTCTTAGCAATGCTGTAGGGCAGAATAGAACTGTTTTAAGGCTATATATCTTCATGGAAGCAGATTGCTTCATTTTCTGTTCATGCAGTGGCTGGTTAGTTTGAACCACTGACCTTTTGGTTAGCAGCCAAATGTTTTATCTACTGCGTCACCAGAGTTCCTGACTATTTCTTTGGACAGCCTAAAATAAATTGCATTCTTTATATACACCTTACTGATTTTTTCTAAGCTGTAACCAACCACTACGGATATGAACACATACATATAAATAAATACACACACACACATAAATATACACAGAACGCAAAGATGTATATTCTCACTGCCATCGAGTCAATTTTGACTCATAGTGACCTCTCCTTGAGTTTCCGAGGTGGTATCACCTCAACTATCACACTGCTGTTGAAGTAGATTGCCCAATCTTCCTTCTGAGGAGGGCTGGTGGGTTTGAACCGCCAGCCTTCTGGGTAGCAGTCAAATGCCTTAGGCACTATGTGGTATATATTGCATTATATGTAACAATTATATACATAGATATACAGAATGTACATATCATCCACCCACCCATCTACACACACACACACACACACACACACAACATCTGTAGAGAACTCATGGCAGAAATTTTAAATCATTTAAGTATAAATCAAACTGCATTTATTTTAATAACTTTTTCCTCTTACGTCACTTTATCTCTTTGGGCCTATTGAAGCCTGTGACTATAAATCACTGTTTCTGTATTTGATCTTTTTCTTGCCCTTTTTATGCTCTGTGTCAACACTCAACTAGTCTCCACCCGGTTCATTAAGCCTTTCTTCTAACAGACATTGCTATTGTATTTTCTTTCTCTCTTTCATGTTATCCAGAGGAGATCAAAGCTTTTGGTCGTCCTTAGCCTCTGTTCAAGAAGGTGTGGGGGTGACATTTTGCATGATTCTTGTGTTCAGGGTGCTTCCCTAATGTTTTCTATTATTTTCTTTGATAATATTTAATATGTGTTGACTGTTTCAACTAATAGAGATCATCTTAAATCTAGCTACTTATACAAGAACAAAGGTAAATATTGTAAAATCTTAAAATAATGATCTAATTGTACGTATTTTGAAGAGACAATCTGCTTATTTTCAGTGAAGAAATATTACTTTTCTTAAAGAAATTACACATTTTTTTTTCCTGAAATGATTTAACTTATATTCAGAACATGATTTCATGAAAGAAAAAAAGAACTATATATTTAAAGGGTAAGCTCTGATGGCATAGTGCCTAATGCATTTGACTGCTAACCAGAAGGCTGGCAGTTCAAATTCACCAGCCACTCCTCAGAAGGAAGATTCGGCAATCTACTTCTACAGTGACACCGCCTCTGAAACCCAAGGAGGGGTAGCTATGAGTTGGATCTAACTCCACAGCAGTAGTTTGGTTTAGTTAGTAATGTTTAAAATAATGATCTTCGGTTACTTACATAAGCTTATTCAATTTATTCCAATATTAAAAAAATTATAAACAGCTTGAGATACATGGAAGGTTGTGGCTTTAGTTTTCTTTTTTATGTTTGGCAGTGAGGGTAAAGGCAGTCAGAGTCACAGAAAAGACTCTGAATGAGCTATCAGAAGAACGAGTTTAAGTTGAGCTTTTACCACTAAATAGCCGTGATATTTATCCAATCAGAGATTCACTTTCCTATCTTCTAAAATGAAGAACAGGAATGAGAGGAGCTACATAGCAACCATAAGCTATATACTCACTCCTCACTTATCAACACGGTTAGGCTCCAAAGAGCAGATTGTTATGCAAAGATGGAGGATGACCACATCAAATCACAAGATGAAGGATGTCTGCACCATCATATAACTGCCAAATTACAGCATTACAAAACTGCCAAACAACTTAGAATCATGGCCCAGTCAAACTGTCATGCGACCTTAACCATCACAGACAGGTGTTTTTTGTCTCAAATCTCAGTGTTCTTTATTGTCAGATGTACATTGTTAATGTACAAAATAGTCATATAATAGTTTTTTTTACTATTATTGTAAATATAAAATGTCAGATGAGATAATCAGTAAGTTAGGAACAGATAGTCTTTTAAAAATGCATGTTTTGAGCAAGAATTTTATGAAAATTGTGGTGGTCAAAATCTATGTCTGGACATATAATTTAATAAAAAATGTATGATATCAAATATTGCAGAACTTTGTGTTAAATATGGTATTGGGCTTATGTAGTTACGGATATATCAAAATTACAACCTAATTTCTCTTATACTAAACTCTTCCAGATCAAACTATGCTTATTAGCTGCAGGTGAAAATAAATTTTATTTTTATTTTAGGAAATCATTAAAATTATCAGACAATGATAAGTACAAGAAAAAAAGATAATTGGAATAAACTTGTTATGATCTATGTAGCATACACCATTTCATTTTTTCTTTTCATTTCACTTGAAGTAAATTATACTAGAGTCTGGAGACTATCAATTGCCACTGGTTTACTTGACAAACAAGAGTATTTCTGTTCATATCTATTTTTCTTGATGTTTACATGTCAAAAACAGTAATATTTTGCTCACTACCCACATAATCTTCTTCCATTTTTCTGTCTGATATTATAACATCTTTCTAGAAAAAGAAAATTTCATAGGTGCAAGATAGTGCATAGTTTTAATATAAATTAAGAAATGTTTCTATATTGCTGTGTTAGAAAAAGGTTGATGCAGTGTCAAGGTAGTACCTTGGATTGCTATTCGCGTGACATAACATGAACTGTAGATCTTCCTCATTGCAAATCATGTGGCCCTAATATTTCAGCCAATAAAGGGCAAGGAAATGTGGGACACTAAATGTCTATCCATTCTATGCTCAACAAATTAAATATGAGGTAAGGCAGCTACTATATGCCAAGAAAGTATATTATAAATCAAAAAAAGAAAAGTTTGCCTGGATAAAAAGCTCTTAAAGGTGATTGAACCCTGGCATATATATAAAACTGCATTTGCAACACTAGAAATATCCAGACTTTTAGCCTGTGTATAAAACTCTGATAATCTCAACTGAGGTACCTTGTTGAAATACAAGCGACTTTTGTACTTCTTAACCAGTAACTTATTTTCTTAAGTATGCATAGTGTGTACAATGTAAGTAATTTTTATCACAAGAAAAATACTCATACAAAAACGTTGAGGCCGCTGATTTAATGTCATTTCAGAGGCAGCAAAAGTCACACCATGAATCAATGGCAGACCTGTGGATTGATTTTAGATCCCATTAGACTCCCTTTTGAACTACTCAGCAATCCCTTAGATTGCTTTCAGTGACCAAAGATCCACAATCACATTAGAATGGTGGAGTGGAAAATAAAAATAAAATAAAAATGGAAAATAGACCGTAAGGTTTGATTTCTCACTATTCAAGAGACACAATATAATTTACTACATACAAATCTCAAAGCTGTACTCAAGTACAATTACCAACTCTTCTGTCACTTGTATAGGAATGGATTATAAATTATTCTAGTATAATATGGAAATGTGCAGAGATAGAAATAACTCTGTTAAAAGGAAGTTGAAGGCCTATCCTTTTCACTTTTCTAGGTAATGACTACAAGATAACCCTTTGTGTAAATACTTGTTTTCCCAAAGACATTTGCTCCAGCTGGGATGTCTAAAGACTTACAAGAGAGAAAATTAGATTTGAGTAAAATGTAACCTTTTTCAAGCACATTAATATTTCAACATCTTTTTTATCTAGAAGTAGCTTGACAAGGTCCATTTACATTAAAGAAAATAGAATAAAGAATATTTCATTTTATGTTAATTTGGTAATTTTTTGTATGTCATATGAAACTAAGTATTTTCTGTTAGTAGAGCATCTAGAATTTGTTGATTTATAGGAATTTTCCAAATATATACTGGTATCCAAACTTCTATGTATTTTGGAGATACTAATGAACAAAATATTAAGAAAAAGTAAAAAAGATGCTTGATTGTTAAGCTTACATGAAATGAGAGCTGGAAAGTTCACTAATATATTTATATTTTAAGAATGCTACTGGGAGCTCTGGTAGCATAGTGGCTAAGACACTTGCCTGCTAACCAGATGGCTGGCGGTTCAAACCCACCAGCCACTCCTCGGAAGGAAGGTTGGGCAATCCTACTTCTGTAGTGATACTGCCTCGGAAACCCAAGGAGGGGTCGCTATGAGTTGGGTTTGACTCGACGGCACATAACAACAACATAACAACTTCAGATATATGTATTTTAATGCTAAGGATTCTGATTTTCCCCTTTGGGATAAAAAAGAATTACAACTTTCTTTGATAGTAAAATATATTACTGCTTTCCTCTGTCTCTGATGGGAAGTAAAGGTAGTTGGAATTTGTTTATCTTTGTTCAATACCCAAATTGTATAGCAAGGGAATTAGTAATAACAGAAAGTAATAACAGAAAGTTTCTGTTCACTATCCTAGCACTGTTTTTACTGAAACATGAGTATATATAGAGTACTTTAAAAGATATGGCTATACTATTATCATATCTTTTAAAGGACTCCATGAATTTGTCCTTGCCACAGAATTTTACCAAGTTGAATCGACATTACACCAAGCAAAGTTAGATTTCAGTATAAAGAATTTACTCCTGTTGTTGCTAGGTGCTGTCCAGTCAGCTCCGACTCATCCCAACCCTACGTACAACAGTAGGAAACATTGCTGCATCAAGTGTATTCCTCTAATCCTTGCTTTGCTTGAGCCCCTTACTCCAGCCAGTGTCAATCCACCTCATTGAGGGTCTTCCTCTTTTTCACTGACCCTCCACTTTATCAAGTATGATGCTCTTTTCCAGGCATTGATCCTTCCTGATAACGTGCCCGAAGCATGTGAGGCAAAGTCCTGCCATCTTCATTTCTAACAGACATTCTAGCTGTACTTCTTCCAACACAGATTTATTCATTTTTCTGGCAGTCTGTGATATATTCAATAGTCTTTGCCAACACCATAATTCAAGTTCATCAACTCTTCTTTGATCTTCTTTATACATTGTCCAGCTTTTGCATGTATTTGAAGCAATTGAAAAATACTCTGACTGGGTCAGGTACATCTTAGCCCTCAAACTGACATCTTTGCTTTTTAACACTTTGAAAGAGAACTTACCAAGTAGATTTGATCAATGCAATATGCCATTTGATTTTTTGACTGTTGTTTCCGTGAGTGTTGATTGAGTATCCAAGTAAAAACAAATCCTTGACAACTTAAATATTTTCTCCATTTACCATGATGCTGTTTAGTGGTCCAGTTGTGCACCAATACTGCTTGCAAAAATACTCTTGTTAATGGAATTTGTAATGCACTTCACATGACATTCAATGTTTTGAAAGTTTTTCAAGCAGAGTATTAATAAACACATTGTGCAGTATCATCACAATGAGTTATAACTGGTATAATATCAGGAATAACACTGATATCACTAGAAAGGCTACATTTCATGATGGTTCTGACTTTACATATATGGACACTCTTGGAGAAAAGTTCTTCACCACATCTATTAGGACCTAGGAGTTCTGTTAATACAGTGGTTAAGGCATTTGACTAACGGAAAGGAAAGCAGCTCCAACCTACCAGCCATTCTGTGGGAGAATACTGAGAGAATAATGAAAAACACACTGCCATCGAGTTGGATTCAACTCACAGCGACCCCTCCTTGGGTTTCTGAGGCAGTATCACTATGGAAGTAAATTGCCCAACCTTCCTTCCAAGGAGTGTCTTGGTGGGTTTGAACTGCCAGCCTTCTGGTTAACAGTCAAATGCCTTAGAAACTATGCCACCAGAGCTCCCCTGTTAGCACAGTGGTTAAGGCATTTGGCTAAGCAAAAAGAAAGCAGCTTCAAACTGCCAGCAGCTCTGTGGGAGAATAATGAGGTATATTGCTTCGATAGAGATTTACAGCCTTGGAAATGCTGTGGAGCAGTTCTATTCTCACATATAGGGTGGCTATGAATTGGAATCAGCTTGACAGCAGTTTTTTTTTTTTTGGGGGGGGGCTTACTATGACTTTGCTTATAAATATGCTTCTATATTTTTTATTAAAGTCAATTTTTATCTCTATTGGAGAATCATTCACCTGAATAAAAATTGCTTCCAGAGTCACTTGGGCATTGATTGTAGAAGCTGAGCATAACTGTAGCTACAAATCTGATGAAACCCAGATATATGTATAAAGTCTATTATTTCCCAGTATTCCCTCACATCTATTTAATAAAGAAAAACTCTCTTCCAAGAGGATTGTTTTTCTCATTATGCCATTCCTTTTCTTCTCAGTGCTATTCATATTGCCTTATGCTGTTTCTCATCACCAGCCCTTTCTTTTTCTACTTTTCCAGTGCTCATTGCATCCAAATCAACCCCTTGTCCAATGCTTAGATCCAGTCTCACCTCTTTTACAAGGCTACAACTGACTAACCCTAACCGTCTCCCCATCCCACACATGACCCCTTTATTCTTTCAATTTCCATTGCATTTATAGTCAGTCAAATACACCTTAACAACTTAGATAATATTCTATCTTCAAGGTTTGCTACAGTGGCATATGCTTGATTTCACAGTTAGATTATTTTATCAATGAGAGGGTCCTCCCAAACAAGTGGTGTGAAGCCCTGTTTTTTATCTGCATGAATCCCAAGCAAGTTTTCCATAGTTGTTTGAAACAAACAAAGCAATGGCATCATATTCACCATTTCAGTATCTCCGAACAATGATGAGCTCTTAGATATTTTTCTCGGAAACAGGGACCCTGTCTGCACATGTATACATTGGTAAATGACAATTGACAGCATGTATTGTTTGCAACATTTAGCATAAAAGGATCTTAAAAATTACCATCACATTAAAATCACTGTGCAATTGTAAACAATGATGTGCTCTCCCCTACCCTCTTGAAGTTTCATTGTGCAATACTTCAAATTTATTGTGTCATACTTCAATGAGTTCTAACAGCTGGATCTATTGAGTTTTTGTGGCAACTATATTTTAATTTAAGTAGAAAATGTTTTAAATGACATTACTATAAGCAATAATATTTAATTTTAACTAACAGATATTAAATATATTTCATAAATGACAACTTAGATATGATTCTTTCTTTTTCTTTTTTTCAGGTGTAGTTTTATATGAGGAGCTCTGGTGGTGTAGTGCCTAAGGCATTGGACTGTCAACCAGAAGGCTGGTGGTTCAAACCTACCAGCCACCATCGGAAGGAAGGTTGGGCAATATACTTCTGTAGTGATACTGCCTTGGAAACCCAAGAAGGGGTTGCTATGAGTAGGATCCAACTGGATGGCAGTGGGTTAGTTTTATGCAGGCTAAATTGCAGTAAAAAAGAAGGGAATTTTAGTAGGAGGCAATCAATTGAAAAAGAAAAAAAGATACAAAAACACTTATTGAGCACCATGTATATACCCTGCACAGAAGTAGAAAGTAAGAAAGTAGAAATAAGCAGTGAGTGGTCATACCTGGTGGCAAAGAAAAAGAGATACAGTGAAGGGAAATAAATATTTTGATCAACATATAGAGGGGATGGCAATATAGTAAATAGGTACTTCAGTTTTAAAGATAAAACTGACATAAAGAGAGTGCTCTTCAGAACAGCTGATCATTGCATAGCATTGGGTGGCTAATTGACAACTAATTCCCCCAATAGGCCAAGGTCATAAATTTGAATGAGATCAAACTGATTTTGAACCTTCAGTCAAAATCATGGTCAATAAATTTCCCATAGACATGATTATTTCTTATCATTTTGCATTCTACCCTTGCTTTACTTTCTAAAAATGGTGTGTCTTAAAGTAGCCACTTACCACAGGAGTCTATTAGCATTTAAAATGTAGGTAGTCTGAACTAGATATGAATGTAAAATACACCCTGAATTTCAAAGAAAGCACAAAAACATGAATATTTTAATTTTAATATAAATTATATGTTTAAATGATAATATTTTAAATATATTTGTTGTTGTTATGTTGTTATGAGCCCAACTCATGGCGACCCCTCCTTGGGCTTCTGAGGCAGTATCACTATGGAAGTAGATTGCCCAACCTTCCTTCCGAGGAGTGGCTGGTGGGTTTGAACCTCCAGCCTTCTGGTTAGCAGTCAAATGCCTTAGGCACTAGGCTACCAAAGCTCCTTTAAATAAATTTAGTTAAATAAAATGTATTGTTAAAATTAATTTCACTCAATTGTTTTTATTTTTTCTAATGTGGCTACTAAAACTGAAATTAAAATAAACTATATGGCTTGCAATACACTTCCATTGGACAGAGTTATTCTAGGAAATGCTAACAAAGACTCTCATAAAAAAATACAAAAATGAGGAAGTTTAAAACAATGGTTTTAATCTCAACCCCATCAATCCTGAAATGTGGAATTCTGAGTTAGTTATATCTTTCATGTGAATAATTTAAAGATGCTAATAAAAGGTGAAAATGCCTACGTGTGACTATTTTAAAAGGCTTTTTTCTATTTATCTGCTCTGAGAAAGTTTCATGACCTACTACCTAAAATCAAGTTAATGTTTTTCTTATGGAATAGACATTTTATCCATTTTTGCAAACCTCAGGTTAGCTAATGCTAGTTTTGGAAGACAATGATTGACCTGCTTTAAGTGAGTGAGACAAAAATAAGATATATTCTAGTGACAATAAGCACAGTGTTATAAATATGCAGAGCACATGTGCTGAGCTTGGAGTAGCTGGAAGCCATGAGGAGCTAGATCAGAGAGCACAAGCTGAGGCCAGGGGAGTGTTCCCCAGTGAGCACAGGGAGCAAGGCTTAAAAATCAAGGAAATGTTATGTTCCTAGAGTGCACACTGAGTTACTGTACACTGGCTATTTTCTAAGTGTAATTAAATTTGTAGAACGAAAAAGCTAGATAAAGCTAGGCATATATTTCTTATGCCTAAAAATAGTATACACAAACTGGAAAACAAATACAATTAAAATTGTCAATACGCAAAGCAACACACTGCCGTGGAGTCTGATCTGACTCATAGTGACCCCTCCTTGGGTTTCCGAGGCTACGTCACTACAAAAGATTGTCCAACTTCCTACTGAGGAGTGGCTGGTGGGTTTGAACCTCCAGCCTTCTGGTTAGCAGTCAAATGCCTTAGGTACTACGCCACCTGATCAATATTAGTGTGACAATGCTTTTCCTTTTGTATTTGGATCCTTGTGTTTTCACTGTTTTAGTACTCTCAAAAGTAAATCCCTTCTTGGAATGTGAACACCAGAAGTAGTAGCCTTTGGGCTTGGTAGTTCTACCTGAACCTGTACTCTGGATGATTTAATTCTCTTACCACTTTCCTGTATTTGAAATACAGCAATTTTTTCCTACTGACAGTCCATTGTAACATCATTTTGGACTTTACTTGGCAGCAATACATCATTTGCATGTGGAATCATCCTTTGTTTCTTTCTCATTAGCTCCAAGAAAATTAACCTAAAGTAAATGAGGGCACTAAAATCTAGACTTCGCATGATTATGGTTTGAACATCCGCATGATTCACAATATATTTATATTATTTTCTTAGCTTATCGTCAAAGAGAAACATAAAGGTTTAAAAGAAATCTGATTGATAACTTATTGATGCCAGTTTGAAACATACTGTAAGAGGAGACAAATGTACTCTAATTTGTGGAAATTCAGTCTATATTTACTCTGCTATTTTCCTGAAGTTTCAAAGATAGCAACAATAACACCTTTTTTTCTCACTTTCATAACCAAGATACATTTCCACCATCTTAAACCTTGGTTCCAGAAGGAAGCAATTAGGCTAAGAGACAAGGAGCTAATGGAAAGAAAAACATGGAAGAATGAAGTTCAGGGGCCAAGAAAGTGGCCAGATAGAAGGAGAATGAAGGAGAAAATGAAAGAGGGAGAACAGGTCAGAAAACAATGGAATTTAGTGCTTCTCTCTGTGTTTCGTATAAAATATAATTTGATAAATACAATTTGATAAATAAATTAAAGCTTTTATGAACAGATATTTCCTCTTAAAATATATTAAATGTGAATGAAGGCAGTGGAAGCAGCCAAAAAGAGCAAAACTGGGAGAAAGAGTAATTTGAGACTTATACAACTCCAGTGACTATTTATTGGTAGATCATGAGGGATAGAAATAT